>NC_041386.1:668979434-669024784 GCF_002162155.2 Triticum dicoccoides | reverse complement strand
ATCTCGCGAGCCAATTCCCCTCCCCTCCCCTCCCCTACCCGCACCCCCACGCGCGCGATTCAGACCCACCAGCCGCCGGCCACCTCCGCCACCCCCACGCGAGGGAGGGAGATCCAACGATCCAGCCTCGGCCTCCAAGAAACCAAATCCCACCACCGCTTGCTGCTGCTGCTGCTGCTTCAGGATCGAGGCGCGCGCGGCAGCGATGGCGATCGAGAAGAAGGGGATGTCGGTGTACGAGGCGGAGCGGGAGAGGATGGTGGAGGAGAACAAGCGCAAGATGGAGGCGCTCAACCTGCGCCACCTCTCCGCTGCCGTCGCCACCTACGCCCCAAGACCCCCTCCCCCATGGCACCTCCCTCCTTGCCGCCTTCTATTTCTGCTCCAGCCGTCCTGTTCGCCGAATCGGTCGCTCGCTGCCATTAATCGAGCATTTCCCTTTCTTGTTTTCGCGCCTGTGCAGAAGCACAAGCGATGCAGGATCATCCACGCGGCGACCCCCGTCCCATCACCGCCGAGGAGGTCCCACCGGCTCGCCCACCTCCCCAAGGTCAAGTACGCCGACGCCTGCACGGAGGTATCCATCTGTCTGTCCATCTCGTCCTGCTCCCTTGCCTGATCTGTACCAAGCTTTTGGGGGAAATGCTTATAATGAATGAATGCACCTGTTTCTTGTGATTTTTGCATACACACAGTTTCTATTTCGTCCCTTGCGCGGCTAATTTGCCTTTTGATGTGAGATGCGACTGATTTTGTCCATCTTTTGGTGTGAGATGGCAACCGATTTTGCCTCTTGCTCGCCGTTTTTTACTGCCTATTGCTGCTCATACTGTAACTGCAAGTACACTATTGAACTGCAAGATGATGTTTACTTCACATTTTTAACTGTTGATGATGAGTTGTCTTGTCCCAGATTATTTCAATTTATTATGAGCTAGTCTAAGAGTTAAAGCAACTAATTTGACCTTTCCTCACTGTTTTTATTGTCTAGTGCTGCTCATACTATAAGTGGTACATCATGTTGCTCAACTGAAGATGATATTTGCTTCATGTTTTTTTTTCTATTGAACTGACCCAGATTATGTAAATTTAGTACTCCTAAAATTATGAACCAGTAAGAGTTAAATCAAGTATAGGGCAACATTAGCATAGGTGCTCTAGAACTGCTCTGCTTCTGTTCAGAGGCATCTGAACAGAAGGCTTTTAATGGATGCCTGGACTATTTTACAAGGATTCCTTTTTGCGCACCTGTACTGAACTGCCTGATTGCTTTCAGTTCAGTACCAATTTGTCTTACCACTCGTAATCTACGTTGCACATTGCACTATTGTATGAGATAAACAAACTATGCATCTAACATATGCTTGTACTGGATACTCTAATACTAGTATTTAGTGAACCACTTCGCTGTCGAAATTGTCTTATGATTCTTACGGCCCTACTCAGGATTGGGCTCCAAAATGAATTCGACGCGGCTGTTCAATACAATTTGATTTTGATTTTATGGCAGAATTTAGTAATGGTAGTATCTTAGTTGCATAGATTTACGTCATGGCATAGATAAATGGCATTCTTTTGGTAAAATGTAACAATGTTTGTCATTCTATATTTGTAGGAAAAACGATCTTATATTATTTACAGGGGTCAATCTCAACCATCATGATGCCTATCCCACCGCCCCTCCCTCCTCCTCGAGAGATTAATAGGGATAAAGGAGGCATGCTAATTATAACTGAATCAGATTATAACTAAATCATGCCCTACTTTGTTGTAGTTGTATGATCTTACTACTGAATTGATTGTTGTATTGTTCAAACTGAAGTCTTCCAGTTGGCTTGCTACAATGTAGTATATCACTGTACTTCAGAATTATTGTAGAATTTGGGCCTGGGCGCTTTGGAATTTAGCTGTAGTCCGTGTTGGGTTTCGTAGTAATTTCAAAAAATTTCCTACGCACACACAGGATCATGTGATGCATAGCAACGAGGGGAGAGTATTGTCTACGTACCCAACGCAGACCGACTGCGGAAGCGATGACACGACGTAGAGGAAGTAGTCGTACGTCTTCACGATCCAACCGATCAAGCACCGAAACTACGACACCTCCGAGTTCGAGCACACGTTCAGCTCGATGACGATCCCCGGACTCCGATCCAGCAAAGTGTCGGGGAAGAGTTTCGTCAGCACGACGGCGTGGTGACGATCTTGATGAACTACAGCAGCAGGGCTTCGCCTAAACTCCGCTACAGTATTATCGAGGAATATGGTGGCAGGGGGCACCGCACACGGCTAAGGAATAGATCACGTGGATCAACTTGTGTCAACTTGTGTGTTTAGAGGTGCCCCTGCCTCCGTATATAAAGGAGGAGAGGAGGGGAGGCTGGCCGGCCAAGGGGGGAGGCGCAGGAGAGTCCTACTCCCACTGGGAGTAGGATTCCCCCTCCAATCCTAGTCCAACTAGGATTCCTCGGAGGGGAAAAGAGGAGGAGGGGGCCGGCCACCTCTCCTAGTCCTAATAGGACTAGGGGAAGGGGGGCGCGCAGCCCATCTAGGGTAGCCCCTTCTCTTTTCCACTAAGGCCCACTATGGCCCAAATAGCTCCCGGGGGGTTCCGGTAACCCTCCCGGTATTCCGGTAAAATCCCGATTTCACCCGGAACACTTCCGATATCCAAATATAGGCTTCCAATATATCAATCTTTACGTCTCGACCATTTCGAGACTCCTCGTCATGTCCGTGATCACATCCGGGACTCCGAACAACCTTCGGTACATCAAAATGCATAAACTCATAATATAACTGTCATCGTAACCTTAAGCGTGCGGACCCTACGGGTTCGAGAACAATGTAGACATGACCGAGACACATCTCCGGTCAATAACCAATAGCGGGACCTGGATGCCCATATTGGCTCCTACATATTCTACGAAGATCTTTATCGGTCAGACCGCATAACAACATACGTTGTTCCCTTTGTCATCGGTATGTTACTTGCCCGTGATTCGATCGTCGGTATCCAATACCTAGTTCAATCTCGTTACTGGCAAGTCTCTTTACTCGTTCCGTAATACATCATCTCACAACTAACATATTAGTTGTAATGCTTGCAAGGCTTATGTGATGTGTATTACCGAGAGGGCCCAGAGATACCTCTCCGACAATCGGAGTGACAAATCCTAATCTCGAAATACGCCAACCCAACATCGACCATTGGAGACACCTGTAGTACTCCTTTATAATCACCCAGTTACGTTGTGACGTTTGGTAGTACCCAAAGTGTTCCTCCGGTAAACGGGAGTTGCATAATCTCATAGTCATAGGAACATGTATAAGTCATGAAGAAAGCAATAGCAACATACTAAACGATCGGATGCTAAGCTAATGGAATGGGTCATGTCAATCAGATCATTCTGCTAATGATGTGACCTCGTTAATCAAATAACAACTCATTGTTCATGGTTAGGAAACATAACCATCTTTGATTAACGAGCTAGTCAAGTAGAGGCATACTAGTGACACTTTGTTTGTCTATGTATTCACACATGTATTATGTTTCCGGTAAATACAATTCTAGCATGAATAATAAACATTTATCATGATTATAAGGAAATAAATAATAACTTTATTATTGCCTCTAGGGCATATTTCCTTCAGTCTCCCACTTGCACTAGAGTCAATAATCTAGATTACACTGTAATGATTCTAACACCCATGGAGCCTTGGTGCTGATCATGTTTTGCTCGTGGAAGAGGCTTAGTCAATGGGTCTGCAACATTCAGATCCGTATGTATCTTGCAAATCTCTATGTCTCCCACCTGGACTAGATCCCGGATGGAGTTGAAGCGTCTCTTGATGTGTTTGGTCCTTTTGTGAAATCTGGATTCCTTTGCCAAGGCAATTGCACCAGTATTGTCACAAAAGATTTCCATTGGACCCGATGCACTAGGTATGACACCTAGATCGGATATGAACTCCTTCATCCAGACTCCTTCATTTGCTGCTTCCGAAGCAGCTATGTATTCCACTTCACATGTAGATCCCGCTACGACGCTTTGTTTAGAACTGCACCAACTGACAGCTCCACCGTTTAATGTAAACACGTATCCGGTTTGCGATTTAGAATCGTCCGGATCAGTGTCAAAGCTTGCATCAACGTAACCTTTTACGATGAGCTCTTTGTCACCTCCATATATGAGAAACATATCCTTAGTCCTTTTCAGGTATTTCAGGATGTTCTTGACCGTTTTCCAGTGATCCACTCCTGGATTACTTTGGTACCTCCCTGCTAAACTTATAGCAAGGCATACATCAGGTCTGGTACACAGCATTGCATACATGATAGATCCTATGGCTGATGCATAGGGAACATCTTTCATACTCTCTCTATCTTCTGCAGTGGTCGGGCATTGAGTCTTACTCAATTTCACACAGTGTAACACAGGCAAGAACCCTTTCTTCGCTTGATCCATTTTGAACTTCTTCAAAATTTTGTCAAGGTATGTGCTTTGTGAAAGTCCAATTAAGCGTTTTGATCTATCTCTATAGATCTTAATGCCTAATATGTAAGCAGCTTCACTGAGGTCTTTCATTGAAAAACTTTTATTCAAGTATCCCTTTATGCTATCCAGAAATTCTATATCATTTCCAATCAGTAATATGTCATCCACATATAATATCAGAAATGCTACAGAGCTCCCACTCACTTTCTTGTAAATACAGGCTTCTCCGAAAGTCTGTATAAAACCAAATGCTTTGATCACACTATCAAAACGTTTATTCCAACTCCGAGAGGCTTGCACCAGTCCATAAATGGATCGCTGGAGCTTGCACACTTTGTTAGCTCCCTTTGGATCGACAAAACCTTCTGGTTGCATCATATACAACTCTTCTTCCAGAAATCCATTCAGGAATGCAGTTTTGACATCCATTTGCCAAATTTCATAATCATAAAATGCGGCAATTGCTAACATGATTCAGACGGACTTAAGCATCGCTACAGGTGAGAAGGTCTCATCGTAGTCAATTCCTTGAACTTGCCGAAAACCTTTTGCGACAAGTCGAGCTTTGTAGACAGTAACATTACCATCAGCGTCAGTCTTCTTCTTAAAAATCCATTTATTCTCAATTGCTTGCCGATCATCGGGCAAGTCAACCAAAGTCCATACTTTGTTCTCATACATGGATCCCATCTCAGATTTCATGGCTTCAAGCCACTTTACGGAATCTGGGCTCACCATCGCTTCTTCATAGTTCGTAGGTTCATCATGATCTAGTAGCATGACCTCCAGAACAGGATTACCGTACCACTCTGGTGCGGATCTTACTCTGGTTGATCTACGCGGTTCAGTAGTATCTTGATCTGAAGTTTCATGATCATTATCATTGGCTTCCTCACTAACTGGTGTAGGTGTCACTGAAACAGTTTTCTGTGATGAACTACTTTCCAGAAAGGGAGCAGGTACAGTTACCTCGTCAAGTTCTACTTTCCTCCCACTCACTTCTTTTGAGAGAAACTCCTTCTCTAGAAATGATCCATTCTTAGCAACGAATGTTTTGCCTTCGGATCTGTGATAGAAGGTGTACCCAACAGTTTCCTTTGGGTATCCTATGAAGACACATTTCTCCGATTTGGGTTCGAGCTTATCAGGTTGAAGCTTTTTCACATAAGCATCGCAGCCCCAAACTTTAAGAAACGACAACTTTGGTTTCTTGCCAAACCACAGTTCATAAGGCGTCGTCTCAACGGATTTTGATGGTGCCCTATTTAACGTGAATGCGGCCGTCTCTAAAGCATATCCCCAAAATGATAGCGGTAAATCAGTAAGAGACATCATAGATCGCACCATATCTAGTAAAGTACGATTACGACGTTCGGACACACCATTACGCTGTGGTGTTCCGGGTGGCATGAGTTGCGAAACTATTCCACAGTTTTTCAAATGTACACCAAACTCGTAACTCAAATATTCTCCTCCACGATCAGATCGTAGAAACTTTATTTTCTTGTTACGATGATTTTCAACTTCACTCTGAAATTCTTTGAACTTTTCAAATGTTTCAGACTTATGTTTCATTAAGTAGATATACCCATATCTGCTTAAATCATCTGTGAAGGTGAGAAAATAACGATATCCGCCACGAGCCTCAATATTCATCGGGCCACATACATCGGTATGTATGATTTCCAACAAATCTGTTGCTCTCTCCATAGTACCGGAGAACGGTGTTTTAGTCATCTTGCCCATGAGGCACGGTTCGCAAGTACCAAGTGATTCATAATCAAGTGGTTCCAAAAGTCCATCAGTTTGGAGTTTCTTCATGCGCTTTATACCGATATGACCTAAACGACAGTGCCACAAATAAGTTGCACTTTCATTATCAACTCTGCATCTTTTGGCTTCAACATTATGAACATGTGTATTACTACTATCGAGATTCAATAAGAATAGACCACTCTTCAAGGGTGCATGACCATAAAAGATATTACTCATATAAATAGAACAAGCATTATTCTCTGATTTAAATGAATAACCGCCTCGCATTAAACAAGATCCAGATATAATGTTCATGCTCAACGCTGGCACCAAATAAGAATTATTTAGGTCTAATATTAATCCCGAAGGTAGATGTAGAGGTAGCGTGCCGACCGCGATCACATCAACTTTGGAACCATTTCCCACGCGCATCGTCACCTCGTCCTTTGTCAGTGCCCGCTTATTCCGTAGTCCCTGTTTCGAGTTGCAAATATTAGCAACAGAACCAGTATCAAATACCCAGGTGCTACTCCGAGCTCTAGTAAGGTACACATCAATAACATGTATATCACATATACCTTTGTTCACCTTGCCATCCTTCTTATCTGCCAAATACTTGGGGCAGTTCCGCTTCCAGTGACCAGTCTGCTTGCAGTAGAAGCACTCAGTTTCAGGCTTAGGTCCAGACTTGGGTTTCTTCTCTTGAGCAGCAACTTGCTTGCCGTTCTTCTTGAAGTTCCCCTTTTTCTTCCCTTTGCCCTTTTTCTTGAAACTAGTGGTCTTGTTAACCATCAACACTTGATGCTCCTTCTTGATTTCTACCTCCGCAGCTTTCAGCATTGCGAAGAGCTCGGGAATAGTCTTGTTCATCCCTTGCATATTATAGTTCATCACGAAGCTCTTGTAGCTTGGTGGCAGTGATTGGAGAATTCTGTCAATAACGCAATCATCCGGAAGATTAACTCCCAATTGAATCAAGTGATTATTATACCCAGACATTTTGAGTATATGCTCACTGACAGAACTGTTCTCCTCCATCTTGCAGCTATAGAACTTATTGGAGACTTCATATCTCTCAATTCGGGCATTTGCTTGAAATATTAACTTCAACTCCTGGAACATCTCATATGCTCCATGACGTTCAAAACGTCGTTGAAGTCCCAATTCTAAGCCGTAAAGCATGGCATACTGAACTATCGAGTAGTCATCAGCTTTGCTCTGCCAGACGTTCATAACATCTGGTGTTGCTCCAGCAGCAGGCCTGGCACCCAGCGATGCTTCCAGGACGTAATTTTTCTGTGCAGCAATGAGGATAATCCTCAAGTTACGGACCCAGTCCGTGTAATTGCTACCATCATCTTTCAACTTTGCTTTCTCAAGGAACGCATTAAAATTCAACGGAACAACAACACGAGCCATCTATCTAGAATCAACATAAACAAGCAAGATACTATCAGGTACTAAGTTCATGATAAATTTAAGTTCAATTAATCATATTATTTAAGAACTCCCACTTAGATAGACATCCCTCTAATCCTCTAAGTGATTACGTGATCCAAATCAACTAAACCATGACCGATCATCACGTGAGATGGAGTAGTTTTCAATGGTGAACATCGTTATGTTGATCATATCTACTATATGATTCACGCTCGACCTTTCGGTCTCCGTGTTCCGAGGCCATATCTGCATATGCTAGGCTCTTCAAGTTTAACCTGAGTATTCTGCGTGTGCAAAACTGGCTTGCACCCGTTGTAGATGGACGTAGAGCTTATCACACCCGATCATCACGTGGTGTCTGGGCACGACGAACTTTGGCAACGGTGCATACTCAGGGAGAACACTTCTTGATAATTTAGTGAGAGATCATCTTATAATGCTACCATCAATCAAAGCAAAATAAGATGCATAAAAAGATAAACATCACATGCAATCAATATAAGTGATATGATATGGTCATCATCATCTTGTGCTTGTGATCTCCATCTCCGAAGCACCGTCATGATCACCATCGTCACCGGCGCGACACCTTGATCTCCATCGTAGCATCGTTGTCGTCTCGCCAATCTTATGCTTCCACGACTATCACTACCGTTTAGTAATAAAGTAAAGCATTACATCGCGATTGCATTGCATACAATAAAGCGACAACCATATGGCTCCTGCCAGTTGCCGATAACTCGGTTACAAAACATGATCATCTCATACAATAAAATTCAGCATCATGCCTTGACCATATCACATGAAAACATGCCCTGCAAAAAACAAGTTAGACGTCCTCTACTTTGTTGTTGCATGTTTTACGTGGCTGCTACGGGCTTAAGTAAGAACCAATCTCACCTACGCATCAAAACCACAACGATAGTTTGTCAAATAGACTCCGTTTTAACCTTCGCAAGGACCGGGCGTAGCCATACTTGGTTCAACTAAAGTTGGAGAGACAGTCGCCCGCAAGCCATCTCTGTGCAAAGCACGTCGAGGGAACCGGTCTCGCGTAAGCGTACGCGTAAGGTTGGTCCGGGTCGTCTCGTCCAACAATACCGCCGAACCAAAGTATGACATGCTGGTAGGCAGTATGACTTGTATCGTCCACAACTCACTTGTGTTCTACTCGTGCATATAACATCAACATAAATAACCTAGGCTCTGATACCACTGTTGGGTTTCGTAGTAATTTCAAAAAATTTCCTACGCACACACAGGATCATGTGATGCATAGCAACGAGGGGAGAGTATTGTCTACGTACCCAACGCAAACCGACTGCGGAAGCGATGACACGACGTAGAGGAAGTAGTCGTACGTCTTCACGATCCAACCGATCAAGCACCGAAACTACGACACCTCCGAGTTCGAGCACACGTTCAGCTCGATGACGATCCCCGGACTCCGATCCAGCAAAGTGTCGGGGAAGAGTTTCGTCAGCACGACGGCGTGGTGACAATCTTGATGAACTACAGCAGCAGGGCTTCGCCTAAACTCCGCTACAGTATTATCGAGGAATATGGTGGCAGGGGGCACCGCACACGGCTAAGGAATAGATCACGTGGATCAACTTGTGTCAACTTGTGTGTTTAGAGGTGCCCCTGCCTCCGTATATAAAGGAGGAGAGGAGGGGAGGCTGGCCGGCCAAGGGGGAGAGGCGCGGGAGAGTCCTACTCCCTCTGGGAGTAGGATTCCCCCTCCAATCCTAGTCCAACTAGGATTCCTCGGAGGGGAAAAGAGGAGGAGGGGGCCGGCCACCTCTCCTAGTCCTAATAGGACTAGGGGAAGGGGGGGGGGCGCAGCCCATCTAGGGCAGCCCCTTCTCTTTTCCACTAAGGCCCACTATGGCCCAAATAGCTCCCGGGGGGTTCCGGTAACCCTCCCGGTATTCCGGTAAAATCCCGATTTCACCCGGAACACTTCCGATATCCAAATATAGGCTTCCAATATATCAATCTTTACGTCTCGACCATTTCGAGACTCCTCGTCATGTCCGTGATCACATCCGGGACTCCGAACAACCTTCGGTACATCAAAATGTATAAACTCATAATTAACTGTCATCGTAACCTTAAGCGTGCGGACCCTACGGGTTCGAGAACAATGTAGACATGACCGAGACACGTCTCTGGTCAATAACCAATAGCGGGACCTGGATGCCCATATTGGCTCCTACATATTCTACGAAGATCTTTATCGGTCAGACCGCATAACAACATACGTTGTTCCCTTTGTCATCGGTATGTTACTTGCCCGAGATTCGATCGTCGGTATCCAATACCTAGTTCAATCTCGTTAACGGCAAGTCTCTTTACTCGTTCCGTAATACATCATCTCACAACTAACATATTAGTTGCAATGCTTGCAAGGCTTATGTGATGTGTATTACCGAGAGGGCCCAGAGATACCTCTCCGACAATCGGAGTGACAAATCCTAATCTCGAAATACGCCAACCCAACATCGACCATTGGAGACACCTGTAGTACTCCTTTATAATCACCCAGTTACGTTGTGACGTTTGGTAGTACCCAAAGTGTTCCTCCGGTAAACGGGAGTTGCATAATCTCATAGTCATAGGAACATGTATAAGTCATGAAGAAAGCAATAGCAACATACTAAACGATCGGGTGCTAAGCTAATGGAATGGGTCATGTCAATCAGATCATTCTGCTAATGATGTGACCTCGTTAATCAAATAACAACTCATTGTTCATGGTTAGGAAACATAACCATCTTTGATTAACGAGCTAGTCAAGTAGAGGCATACTAGTGACACTTTGTTTGTCTATGTATTCACACACGTATTATGTTTCCGGTAAATACAATTCTAGCATGAATAATAAACATTTATCATGATTATAAGGAAATAAATAATAACTTTATTATTGCCTCTAGGGCATATTTCCTTCAGTCCGTCCCTTAATTTACTCCGCACTTTGCTCTGCTTGGTGATCGGCCTGCCTTGCTACTCCATGGTCACTGATGCGTGCTGTATATACAGATTAGGACCAAAACTGGAGTAGTTATGACAACAGTTTGATATTCCTTTGCTAGAACATGTCCTTTATCTCTTAGCATATACTGTGATTATGACGTGTGGGCTCTTCGAAAAGCCATATGTCTGTGTTTCTGTAGTTATTTGTATTAAGTGCTCCACATTTGTTTTTCAACATGGACAATCCATAATCAGCTTGGTTGTTATAAGTGTAATATAATTTATCTTTGCTTAATTTGTATCTGATTCCACTATTTGATTCCTCCCTAGATTTGTGTCTAGTTTAAACATTACATGGAATATTTTTCAGCAGTCTGGTAGGCAACGATGATATCAATATAAGAGGTTATCTTAGCTTGTTAGTGTGTGCTTAGTGAACTATATGAGCTCTCTTTATTGCATCTTGTATGCTCATACATTAGCATGAAATAGTATTGCTCATACAGTACATGGAATATTTATGAGCATAGTTTTTGTGCCATATCCATTTCACACCTGGCATCTGCCATTGTAACTTCATGCTGATGTAACATGTGAATCTGTTGGTCCTTCTTATTGTCTTTAAAGAAGTCAATGTACCTACCTATTTTTATGCTCTGTTATTATCTTTGATCAGTGTCAGTTGTGTCTCTTAGAGACACACTCCTACCTTTTCTGACTTGAGTTGTTAACTATTGTTCCATACTTCTATTATTTATAACAAAAAATCTTTGAATTTGGTACTGCATGAGTTTTTACTACTGCTAACAGGGAGTATTTGCTACTACTAAAACAGCGATTTTGTATGCACTGCTACCCGATGAGTGCTTTCTTGGTAATATTTCACCTTGGCATGCATATGTTTGTTCGGTTTGAACTTTGCATGACATGATATAATTATTTCCAGTGTTTTTCTCAACTTATTTTCATTGCCACTTGATATATAGTTAGCTTGTACTTGAAGCTGTGGGTTAATGTGGTGATTTTGTTCTACTTGGATGCATTGGTACCCCCATAATCGAGTGCCTGCATGCAATGGCAAGAAGATCATGGCTGTACGCATCATCAAGCACACCATGGAGATAATCCACCTCCTCACCGATGGTAACTCAATCTAGATCATCACTTTATACTCTCCTACCTTTGTGATGTTAGTATGCTTCTGCTGACTAGTATTTTTAGATCTTGCCAGTAGTAGAATGGTATTTTGTTTTAGGCACAATGTGTTGCAGCGAAGTCTTTTGCATGATCTGCACTTGCGCAATGCATATTTGTCTCTGTTTTCTTGTATGAATGAGTACCTCATTTTAAGTAGCTGGAGAACAAAAAGCATGGTACTAGCTGAATTTATGCTGTCATTCTAAATAACTGTCCTTTTTTGAATGGTCAATTCATACTATATATTGGCATCTGTCCTTTTTTTAATGGCCAATTCATAGTCTATTTGGCTTCTGTTTTCTAATTCTTCTCTGCTGATTCATGACAGGAGCAGGTGCCTAGTTTGTGATGGCTATTGAAGGAGCTCAATGTTGAAGAACATAACACTTGTAGAGTTCTGATGGCTATCTTGTATTACACTTGTAGAGCTTGTAACTATTGTTACACTTCTAGAGCATGTAAAGTATATGCTAAGAGCTTGTATCACGTGTTATTTGTACAACTAAGAAGTATTATGTGGTCTGTACTGAAACGAGCTGATATTATTTGAAGTATTATGTGGTCTGTTCCAATTTAAATACTGGTTATTTATTTACTGTTAAATTGAAATAAGAAGAATATGACTCTGACATCTGAGACCCATTGATCAGAACCTGACAACTTTGGCCCAATCTGACTAGTGGACCCCTTTAAAAAAAAGAAAAACTGAGTATTAAGAAAGAAGGCCATGGCCCAAAAACAAAAAGGCTGAAATATTAGGCCAGGCCCATGTAGCCGACCAGAATGACAAAAAATGATGACTAAAAAGGCTGAGTTAATGGGCTCGGCCCATGTAAAAGACAGAATTGGACCGGGCTCATTCTAAGTAACGACCTTTTCAATTCGTCGCAATTTTGCCACGTCAGATTGCCACGCCGGATCCGACGTGGCCTGGGCAGACAGCCAGTGACCAAAACAAAAGGTCATGGGTTCCACGACCTTTTGTTTTGGTCGTAAACATCTACGACCTTATCTCGAAGAAGGTCGCTATAATCAGTTTACGACCGCCAGCTTTTGACCTTCTGTTTTTGGTCACAAAAAGGTCGCAAATGAAAAACCATGACCTCTCAGTGACCAATAGTGGTGGTCACAAGTTGACATATTTCTTGTAGTGACTCCAGGTCCACAGCATGCTCGCTGGCTTCATGGAGCAGGTCGAGGAGGCTGACGAGGCGGCCCTCAGGGCAGCCTGTGCCCGCGTCGGAGGCCGGCTCGTCGGAGAGGTCGATCTCGCCGACGAGGTTAGCGAGGCAGCTCGCCGCGCAGGCGATCTCTGTGTCGTGCAGCGCGTCGGGGCTGACGCCGTCGGGCATGCTGGGCTGGCTTCGCTCGCCAGGAAGGAACAGGGTTCCCGTCCAGAGCAGATCTCCGGGAGACGATGCACCTCGCTCCACGGTGGGCGCCAAATGTCGGGGGTTGGGTGCGACATATGCCAATGGATGGCTTATCATGGTGGGAGCGAGTACAACGTCGCCGGTGGCTGGAAGCAGGATAAGGCGTAGACACGAACGCCGGCGTACTTTACCCAGGTTCGGGGCTCTCCTAGTAGATAACACCCCTAGTCCTGCTCTGCGGGGTCTCCGCATGATCACTAAGGCACAAGTGATACAATGGTGCTTCTCGAGCTGTGTGCTAGAGGTAGAAGGAGGCAAGGCTAGCTCTCTTCCTGCTCTAGGGGGTGGCTAGTTCTAATGGAGTGGGAACCCTTTGCATGGGTGGCCTGGGAGGTTTATATAGGCCTACCCCCTAGGGGTACAATGGTAATCTGGCCGGCTGCTGGGCCCGGCTGTCAGTGTCTCCAGCCTCCGGCTTCTCCGCCGACCGCTGGGGCCCGCCGCCTGGTGGGCCCTGCCGATTGGTTGGTGGCTGTTCACTGTAGTCGTGTCTTAAGTGACGGGGGCTTGGTCATCTTAGCGTCGCTACAGTCCTGCCGCCTGGTGGGAGGACACTGTAGCCATACCTTCAGCTTAATGGCACGCTCGCCTCGGGACAAGGGACGGCCGCCTGCTGGAGGCCGGCCCCTCTTTGACCCGCCTGGTCGAGCTTCCGCCGTCTTCCTTAGAGTCACTGTCCGATAGGGCCCGCGTCTGGCGGGCCGTACCGACAGGCCATCGTGGGGAACAGGGCTCCACCTGCTCGGGGCTACGTCATGGTAGATACGGCACAGTGCCCCGTCGTGCGGAGATCTCTGTCTGTACGGAGCACTGTGGCCACGCCCGTCTCGAGCGTGGGAGGCGACGTGCTTCACTGTAACCATGCCTTGCCTTATACTCTCGATGGGGGCTCGGCCGCCCTGTAGCCGTGAGGTGGCCGCTTGCCCGTTGTCGCCCTCTCTGGAAGGCGGCCGTCAGGAGCCGGCTACTCGGAGTGCCATAGTCTTGGGTCACCCGCCCTCTCGCAGCCGGCCGCTGAGCCAGCCGATCCCAGAGGGCCGAGTTTCGGCTTGGGGCACAGCTAGGCGGAGCTGGCCCAAAGTCTTGATAAATCTTGGGGCTCGGATGGGCCTAGCCGTGGCCCATTAATCCGACACTCGTCATCGTCGAGTACGTCGACGAGTCCTTCCACGACGACGAGGGGTCGCTGCCCCGGCTCCTCCCGGCGGACCCCTACGACCGCGCCACAGCCCGCTTCTGGGCTGACTTTATAGCCGACAAGTGCTTGAAGCCGCTCGCAGGCGATGTGGACGGACGGCGCAGAGCAGGCGCGGCTGACGAGGGAGACGAAGCAGGACCTGGCGATCCTGGACGCGCATCTCGACGGGAAGCGGTTCTTCGGAGGCGATGCACTCGGCTTCGTCGACCTCACCGCCTGCACGCTGGCTCACTGGCTCGGCGTGCTGGAGGAAGTCACCGGGGTGCGCGTGATGACAGATGGCGAGTACCCTGCCCTGCGCCGGTGGTCCAAGGCGTACACCTCCGACGAGGTCGTCAGGCGGTTCCTGCCGGACATGGAGGAGCTCGTCGCCTACTTCACCAAAAACAAGGAGAGGTACAGGTCGTCCATGGCCAAGGTGGCAGCAGTGCAGTGAAGCGGTAGTGATGAGTGACTCGACCGTCGCAGCGGCGCGGTGAAGATGCGACCACATCACAGTTGTGCTATAGCCTCTAAATAAGCGATGTATTTTTTAGATGCAAAATATGCATGTACGTACGTACTATTTTGTTCAACACCATATTCATGCATGGTTTTGGTTTGCCAAACTTTCATCACGGGGTAGAGATTTCATTTTAGCCGCTTTGTCAGCAGGCCTCATGTGTGTTTTCTTCACAACTTCGTCACAGGGTGTACTAGTCCATTTTGTCCGACATACATGGCGTAATCTTCTACTCTGTTTTCTCAAGAGTACGCTAAAGAAGTACTCCCTCCGTCCGAAAATACTTGTCATCAAAATGGATAAAAGGGGATGTATTTAGACATATTTTAGTTCTAGATACATCTCTTTTCGTCTATTTTGATGACAAGTATTTCCGGACGGAGGGAGTATCATATATTTATTGAAGGAAAAAAGTATAGTTACAAAAAGTGTGACGTGAATGTGCACAAATGGGTCAACAAGGAACACCCACTAGTAGAAAAGGGGGCATCAGTCCCGGTTCGTAAGGGCCTTTAGTCCCGTTCCTTGAACCGGGACTAAAGGGTCGTTATTAATGCCTCCCCCCTTTAGTCCCGGTTCTAACACGAACTGGGACAGATGTGCCTCCACGTGGCCGGTGCGCCGAACCCAGGCAGGAGGGCCTTTGGTCCCGGTTGGTGGCACCAACCGGCACCAAAAGGCATCCACGCGTCAGCATTTCAGTGGCCGTGGGTTTTTTTTGATGAGGGGTTTGTGGGTTTTGGGGGGTTAATTTAGGTGTTTCATATATTGTGTTAGCTACCTAATTAATAGAGAGAAGTGTCCTCTCTTATGTCTGTGCTTGGTCGACGCTACGTATTGTACATAAAGAGGCCCTCGACACGCTAGCTAGTAAGAAAATGAAAGAAACCATTAAATACAAAAATTCATCATGCATACCGAGAGAAGTGATCGATCGACCTCTCCTTCTCCGAGAGATTGGTCGAACAACAAGTTTTCGTATTATCTATCCGACGCTACTGGCTACATACATATACAATATGTAAAATCTCTTACAGTCCCCTAGCAATGGAAATCAATTTCCACATGATATTCTCCGGCTTTATTGATGAAGTGGTCAAGAAAGAATCCCGCCAATTCCTCTTGAATTGCTTTCATGCGATCTTATTCTAGGAGTTCATCCCGCATCTGCCACGTCTAATTTGAAGAAAGGGGTTAATACATATATGAATGAAACTCAACAGAAATGATGGCGTAATAAACTGAAATTGTGAATATTATTGCTTACGCACTTCATATTGTCTTTTAGAGTAGCCCCGCTTATTTTTCAAAGTTGCGTTGTAGATGAACTCGCACACGTAGTATCCACAGAAATCATTCCCTTGTTCCTGCCACAAGCACTTTATGAGAAATAGAGGTCAACCAAACTGATAATGAAGCATTATAAATGGCATTGATGAAAGTACAGCTATAGAATCAACGGGAGAGATGCACGCAACTAGCTAGCTAGTAGTACTTACTTTCGGGTATGTATATCGCAGCTCCTTCGGCAGTCCCGGAACTTCTGCGGTGAACTGTTTCCAAACCCTGCAAGACAAAGAAAATAATTATTATTACTTGAGATATCAGGAAATCAACAAAAAGTTGCCGATATGGTGCGATAAATGATTGATTGAACTTACTTGTTGAGCATTCTAGTCATGTCCACATAGGTTTGGGGATCTTTTCGTCTCGAGTCTAAGACGTTTACTACTCCCCGCTCAAGCTTAATCTCCAGAAGAACATAGTGGAATCTGGGCACGCATGCATAACTCATCAATTACATTACTATAACCTCGCTCGAGTAATAAGGGAAACCGAATATGCACACGACAGTAACACTCACTGGAAGTTGTAAGAAAAGAGTATTAAATCTTTGTTTTGATTTTTGATAAACGATTGTAGCAAGTTCGCCTCGGCCTCTGCGGGGTGCTTTTTAACCAGAAATTCATCTATGATATTTGTGTTAATGAACCCAATATCATATATTTCTTGTTTTTTGCAGTCGACGATCTTCAATCTGCATAATATAGTGACGGTAATTAATTATAAATACATGCAATGAAAGAGCCGAGCTATATAGAGAGACTTAATGATAGAAATAGTACTTACAGATAGTAGCAAAAGACCGTTAGTTTATCGAGGGCGTTTTGATTGAAGAACGCGAAGAACTCCTCAAATGGAACAGTCAACAGATCAGTTCCAACAAGGTCGTGCTCCTCTTTAATATTCAGATACAAAGCATTCGTCCCCTCAGACTCTCTGCAGGTTTTCACGTACCAATTATGGAATCTTTGCATCATAGTTGTCAGAGATTTTTCATCTTTGACGAGAGGCTTCTCGTACTCGTATTTGTGTTCGTCCACCTCCAACAAATCAGGAAGTTGATCGTCAGGCAGGTAATCTCCCAGATTTCCATAACCGGCCACCGTCCCCGGAGCATTAGCAACGATGTCGGCGCTAGACACATTGAGCGGGGGGCACGACTGCTGCTTGTTCGCCGAGCTGGGCAATTTTTTTCCCAGCTGCTCGTTCTTTTAACCTTTTATCACTGACAGTACATCCCGACCGCTCCGCTTCGAGATATGTCTGTTCAGTAATGCGCTCATAGTTGGCTCTCGGTGGAGACTTTGGTGGTTTCCTCAGGGCATCGATAGTGCGCTTTGCTTTCACCGGATCTACCTTCTCCTCCGGAGGTGGATGTATCTTTGCTTTCACCCCTTTAAAGAAGTCCTTCATGTGGGCCCGCATGATCGTCGCGTTTTCCTCCTCGGTCCTCTCGTACGGTAACTTCTCTAGAGGCTTGAGAGGTGGACCGTATCTGTATTGCCTCCCGCCTCTGCTGGCTGTACTGCTAGACGCCGGAGCAGACAGAGCGGCTGCGGCGCCTGTCTTCTTTCCTGCTTGCTTACGAGGCGGAGGAGAAGGACTACGACGCGCCGGAGCAGCCGGGGCGGCGGCGGGTCTCTTCCGCCCTTGCTGGCGAGGAGGAGAAGGAGGAAGGTGCTGACTGCTCGGGCGCGTCGACGCAGGCGGAGAAGGAGGCGGAGTACCACCACGCGCCGGAGGAGGAGGCTCTTGGCTACTCGGGCGCGCCGGCGTAGGCGAAGAAGGAGGCGGCGTGCCACCACGCGCTGGAGAAGGAGGAGGCTGCTGGCTGCTCGGGCGCACCGGCGCAGGCGGAGAAGGAGGCAGAGTGCCGCCATGCACCGAAGAAGGAAGCCCAGTGCCCTGATCGTCAGTCGCTGGAGGAGGAGGCGGTGGAGGAGGCGGAGTGCCCTGACTCGGCGGAGGAGGAGGAGGAGGCGGAGGCGTCCAGTTCGGAAGGTTGATGAGGTCCTTCCGCCATAGGCATGGAGTCTTCAGAGCAGAACCCAGCCTAGTCTCCCCTTCACCGGTAGGGTATTCAAGCTGGAGGTCCTCAAATCCCTCCGTTATTTCATCCACCATCACCCTAGCATATCGTTCTGGAATCGACCGGCAGTGAAAAGTTGCACCGTGTTCAGTAAGATAAACAGAGGAAACAACCGCCTTGACCTTCACATTCATCCATCGTGTCATAATGTGGCAATTTTGAGCCTCCGTGATAGCATCCACGGGATAGCTGGCAGGAGCCATCAAGACATGCTCCGGCTGAAGCAGCTCGGTGGAAGCCACGCTGTTCTCCGCTGAGATGGCGGGATAGCTTCGGGGGAAGCTTCGGCAGGTCGTTTGTTGCGATCTGCTTCTCGTTCCTGTAGCCCCATTACCCTTTCGTGCAGCGCCTGCAGTTGGCTCTGCTCCAGTTTCTTCTTCCTCCTCTCGTGGGTTTTGTAACCCCCTGCGTCCGGAAAACCAACCTTCCACGGAATGGAGCCTGGCGTGCCTCGTGTCCGTCCAGGTTGCTCAGGATTCCCGAGGGCCATTGTGAGCTCGTCCTTCTCCCTGTCTGGAACGAACGTCCCTTGCTGTGCTGCATCGATATACTGTCGAAGCCTTGTGACTGGTGTTTTCAGTTGCTCGTCCGTCCAACGGTACTTCCCTCTTACAGGGTCCAAGGTTCCGCCAGCCCCGAAGAACCAAGTCCGACAACGGTCTGGCCATCTCATTGTCTCCGGTTCGATCCCTTTATCAAGCAAATCATTCTTAGCCTTGGACCACTTAGGCCGGGCTTGCAGGTAGCCACCTGACCCCGTGCGATGGTGAAACTTCTTCTTCGCAGCATTTTGCTTGTTTGTCGCCGACATCTTCTTACTCTTTTCGATGTCGTGTAGGCCACAAAACCGGGCCAGTGATCTCTGATCTTCTCATATTTGCCGATGAATTCTGGTGTCTCTTCTTTGGTGACAGACTTTTTCAGCTCTTTCCTCCACCTCCTGAATGGGCCTGCCATCTTCTTAAGAGCACAAGACTTGATTAATTGCTCTTTAACTGGCTTCTCCGGATCCTCCTCTGGCGGTAGGGTGAAATTTGCCTTCAGCTTAGTCCAAAGATCATCTTTCTGCATATCATTGACATAAGACACCTGAGGGTCTTCCTCCTTAGGCTTATACCATTGGTGGATGCTGATCGGGATCTTGTCCCTAACAAGAACCCCGTACTGAGCAACAAATGTGTTCTTTGTCCGGATGAGTTCAATCGGTTCGCCGTCACGCGTGATTGTTGTGATCTCAAACTTTTCATCCGAGCTCAACTTTTTCTTCGGGCCTCGTCTCCTTACCGAAGTTGTGCTTGATCCAGAGGGCTACAAAAAGAAGAAAGACGAGAGCTAATTAATATGTGTACGTATACCAAAACAATGAATGCATCAATTAACTAGTCAACACGGGCTTAACTAATACATATATACCTAGCCGGACTCGGTTCGGTCACCGGAGCAGTCAGCATGGTCTCCTTCTTGTACCTCCATTGGGTCATCACCGGAGCCATCATGAACATAGCCCTCTTCTTGTACCGGCATTAATGGGCCGGAGCCATCATGAACATAGCCCTCTTCTTCACCCAGTCCTTCCAGCTGACCAACTGTGTCGATGAAAAATGACGCACCGACATCAGTTCCTTCTGCGATTATCTCCCCCAACATCGCTTCTGGTGCTTCGTCTCGGTAGTGCTCCATAGTTTCTGCAAATATTTACAACATGTCAATTACTATTCAAACATGGTACAAATGGATATATATTAGTGGCAAACGTAGAACTAGCTAGCTAATCACAATAAGGAATCATGTTAGTGGCCTCGACGCTGCTTCTCTAAGGGTTTGGGGTGGCCTCGACACAACGCTTCAAGGGTTTGGGGTGGCCTCGACGACAACGCTCTTTTAACTTGGTAAATTTGGGTGGCCTCAAGAGAGTTTGTCGGGTAGGGGCGCAGCGGGAGGGGGTAGGAGACCAACATCATTTTTTCTCTAGGGTTTGTGTGTCCTCGAGAGTTTTGGTCGAGCGAGAGGGCCGAGGGGGGGTGAGGGAGTCCTGGACTAGGGGGTGTCCGGATAGCCGAACTATCATCATCGGCCGGACTCCAAGACTATGAAGATACAAGATTGAAGACTTCGTCCCGTGTCCGGATGGGACTTTCCTTGGCGTGGAAGGCAAGCTTGGTGATACGGATATGTTGATCTCCTACCATTGTAACCGACTTTGTGTAACCCTAGCCCTCTCCGGTGTCTATATAAACCGGATGGCTTTAGTCCGTAGGACGAACAACAATCATACCATAGGCTAGCTTCTAGGTTTTAGCCTCCTTGATCTCGTGGTAGATCTACTCTTGTAATACCCACATCATCAATATCAATCAAGAAGGACGTAGGGTTTTACCTCCATCACGAGGGCCCGAACCTGGGTAAAACATCGTGTCCCTTGTCTCCTGTTACCATCCGCCTAGACGCACAGTTCGGGACCCCCTACCCGAGATCCGCCGGTTTTGACACCGACATTGGTGCTTTCATTGAGAGTTCCTCTGTGCCGTCGCAATCAGGAGGGATGACTTTTCCCGTCTTTAAAGACAGCGCCTTCGTCAAGGGAGCTTTGGCCCCCGGCCAAACTATCCGGCTAGGCGGTTTTCTTATGACCACCTGTTCGGCCGCCGCTCCGACAATGACCTCTCGAGTCATCAAAAGCGATCTTCACGTCAACTCGGAATTCGCCGAGCAGCTAGAGCCGATGGAGCTCTCCTCCGTAAATGAGCTCTTGGATCGCATCGCCGCCCTGGGAGTCACCACAGACTATGATCAGATTGGGCTTAAAACCGATCTGAGAGAAATTAACTCTCCCCAGGCTACCCACCATGTTGTCGTCGTAGAGGAACAACGCGGCGACTCTTCCTCTATGTTAAAGACCAGTTATGTCTAGATTCCCGATCCCTTCACGCCGGATTCCCGCGAAAGGACGGATGTCAATCAAGTACTGAACCTAAAGTCAGGCATCGGACCAGATTTGTTGGATAACATCCAGCAATCCAAGCTTCCAAATCCGGAAACTTCTCGGCCTTTGAGCCTCAGACCGGGCGGGGTTCCGAATTTAATTCCGCCCGCCCACCCAAACATAAGCGACTTATCTCAAATACGGCAAGAGCCCGATGAAATAGTATATCACTACTGGGCCAGATTCCTCCTGGTCATGGACAGGATAAAAGACTGCCGTGAGGAAAGCGCAATCTCAATTTTCTGCAAAAATTGCACGGACAAGGGAATCATGAACGCCATAAGTCGTCGCAAAGTTACACGCTTCGCCGATCTGGCGACCATAGTACAAAAATACTGTGCGATGGAGAGTGCCTGGAAAACTGAAACCGGGTTTTGGGACAATCCGGCCCTGAATACAACCCTAGTCCGAAATAAAAGGGTGCGTCATACTCAAGCACCTGGGTTAAAAACCAAAAAGCAAAAAACCCCTAAAGGGCACGGAACCGTACAGGAGGGATGGCTCAACGGACCCTGTAAAATCCACAGTACAGAGGGCACCACTCCAACACATAGCCTTCGAGCATGTTGGATACTACGGCAGGTGGCCAAAAGTGGCGAAAGCTTTCTAGCCCCGGACAACCAGCCCAACAGTACCAGTACGGTATTAACAGTCTTCGAGACTTTCACGTCAAATAACATGCGGAAACGAACAATCCGCAGCCTCGCCGAAGTCTACCAAATAGCAACAACAAATCCATGGAGCGACACGGCTATCACCTTTAATGCCAGCGACGAACCTAAATTCCGAACAGCTCGAGCACCAGCCGCATTGGTCCTCAGTCCGATAGTGGACGGCTTTCGTCTTACCAAGGTACTCATGGATGGCGGCAGCGGATTAAACCTCATCTACGTGGAAAACCTCCAAAAAATGGAAATTGACTGGAGCCGCATTGAGCGAAGCAGCACAACCTTCAGAGGAATAATCCCTAGTCGAGAAGTACGCTGCACAGGAAAAATCACACTAGACGTAGTGTTCGGCTCGCCGGACAACTACAGGGCATAAGAGGTCACGTTCCAAGTGGCCCCATTCGGCAGCGGATATCACACCTTGTCAGCGAGAGGCATTCACAATCTTCCAAGCTATACCCCATTATGGGTACATGAAGCTCAAAATGCTCGGGCCCAATGGAATAATCACTCTTGTCAGTGATCCATATATAGCACTCCGCACTGAAAATAAGACGGCCGCACTGGCCCTAGAGGCATTATCCGAAGCCCTAGCGGCAGAAGAACTCACTGCGCTGCGCTCCACGGTGGATAGGGACGATGTGATACTCGATAAGAGGTCTAAGTCCACCTCTTTTAAACCAGCGGACTAAATAGTCAAATTCCAGGTCCATCAACGAACCCTACAAAGACGGCCTCCATGGGGGCACAATTAAACCCTGATGTAGAAGCCGCACTACAAGAATTCCTGCAGGAAAATTGGGACATTTTTGCCTGGCACCCTTCAGACATGCCAGGAATCCCACGCAGGCTGGCAGAACACAGCCTAAATATCCTAAAAGGATTCAAGCCAGTCAAACAGGCTCTTCACTGATTTTCTAAACCCAAAAGACAGGCAATGGGAGAGGAGCTAGCCAAACTCTTAGAAGCCGGATTCATCAGAGATATAAAACATCCGGACTGGCTAGCCAACCTGGTAATGGTACCAAAAAAGGACAAATCCTGGCGCCTTTGTGTCGATTTCAAAGACCTTAACAAGGCCTGTCCAAAGGACCCTTTCCCCTCCCTCGCATCGACCAAATCATCGACGCCACCGCAGGGCACGATTCATTGTGCTTCCTCGACGCATACTCCGGATACCATCAAATCAAGATGGCGGAAAAAGACCAGGCCGCAACGGCATTCATTACTCCGTACGGACCATTCTGCTTCAACACAATGCCCTCCGGACTCAAAAACGCCGGCGCAACATATCAGCGCATGATTCAGACATGTCTGGCCACCCAGATAGGCAAAACAGTGGAGGCGTACGTAGACGATGTGGTCGTTAAGACCAAACACGTCGAAACTCTAATAAACGATTTAAGGCTTACATTCGACAATCTCCGAGCATACGACATTAAGCTCAACCCGGAAAAATGTGTTTTTGGCGTACCAGCCGGAAAGCTCTTGGGCTTCATTGTATCCGGTAGAGGAATTGAAGCAAACCCAGCCAAGATTCGGGCTCTGTCACAATTGGATATCCCAAAAGACCTCAAACAAATACAAAAATTGACGGGATGCGTGGCGGCTCTAAGCCGCTTCATCTCCCACTTAGGAGAAAAGGCGCTGCCCCTCTATCGCCTCCTCCGGCGCACCGAACACTTTGAATGGACGGATGCTGCCACGGCCGGACTCGAAGAAATTAAGGCCATATTGGCAACAAATCCGGTCCTGGCCGCCCCCAACATGGGCGAGCCTATGTTATTATATATCGCGGCAACACATCAAGTTGTCAGCGCCGTACTCGTCGTCGAACGAGAAACAGAACGGCAAAAATTCCCTCTTCAAAAACCAGTGTACTACGTATCCACTGTCTTAACTCCATGCAAGTCCCGGTACCCACATTATCAAAACATAGCGTACGCGGTGTTCATGGCATCCCGGAAGCTGCGACACTACTTTCAAGAGAGTTCCATAACGGTGGCCTCCGAAGTACCTCTCAACGATATTATAAATAATCGCGACGCGACGGGCAGGATTGCAAAATGGGCCATTGAGCTCTTACCATTTGACATAACCTACAAACCACGGCGAGCTATAAAGTCACAAGTTTTGGCTGACTTCATCGCCGAATGGACCGAAGCCGAACTCCCTAAAGAGTACGGCGCATACTCCAATTGGATCATGCATTTCGATGGCTCTAAAATGTTGGCTGGCTTGGGGGCTGGCGTACTTCTAATAATGTACATGGACTCCAACAATGCAGCCGAATACAAGGCCCTTCTACACGGCCTCCGGATGGCAATCTCCATGGGTATTCAACGCCTAGAGGTGCGCGGGGATTCAAACCTTGCAATATCCCAAGTAAATGGAGAATTTGATGCCAAAGATCCAAAAATGGCAGCCTACCGTAACGCCGTCCTAAAAATGTCAGCCCGGTTTGAAGGACTCGAATTCCACCATGTAGCCCGGGATAATAACCAGGTAGCAGACGTGTTGGCACGCATCGGCGCAAAACGCGACGCCGTCCCTCCAAACATCTTCCTGGAACGGCTCTTTAAGCCATCCGTATTATGGGAAGAGGAGTCCGGAAATAACAACCCGGAACCAACTACACAACCCAACATAGAACATTCTGACACAATCAGTGGCTCAGCCAATGAAATAACACCTTCAGCCCGCTGCATAGTTCGGCGATCTAAAGCCTACACGGTACATGAGGGAGAACTTTATAAGAAAAGCACAAACGGAGTCCTTCAAAGGTGTATCTCCGAAGAGGAAGGGCGAAATCTCCTGGCTGAAATTCACGCCGGACTCGGCGGGCACCACGCTGCAGCCCGGGCCCTTGTAGGCAAGGCCTTCCGTACATGATTTTATTGGCCGACAGCCCGGGCAGATGCTTAGGACTTAGTCCAACGATGCGTTGGTTGCCAGCTCTTTTCTAATCAAAGCCACATGCCACCCACCGCCCTCAAAACTATACCCATCACTTGGCCGTTCGCGGTATGGTGGCTTGACATGGTTGGACCCCTTAAAGGGGGAACCCACAAGCACAAATACTTATTGGTCATGGTGGAGAAATTCACCAAATGGATAGAGGACAAGCCGGTTAAAACGGCAGAATCCCGACCTGTGATAGACTTCATATCCGGGGTAGTACACCGGTTTGGCGTCCCCCACAGCATCATCACTGATAACAGCACGAATTTCACGGCCGACGAGGTTAAACTCTGGTGCAAAAACATGGGCATCAAGCTTGACTACACTTCAGTCTACCACCCTCAAACTAACGGTCAAGTGGAAGGAGCAAATGGTCTAATCATGAGCGGCATTAAACCCAGATTAGTGCGGTCCCTCACGGAATCTAACACGCACTGGGTAGAGGAGCTCGACTCCGTACTCTAGGAGCTGCGGACCACGCCAAACCGCACTACCGGATTCACACCATTTTTTATGGTATACGGCGCCGAGGCAGTTTTGCCCTGCGATATAATTCATGACTCACCTCGCGTGCGCATGTACGAAGAAAGAGAAGCCGAGTTGGATCGGCAGGACAGTTTGGACGCCTTAGAGGAGGAGCGCGACGTGGCAAAATCCCGTTCCGCATTCTATCAGCAGTAGGCTGGAAGATATCAAAGCAGAGAAGTACAGGCCAAAACTTACAATGTTGGCGAGCTAGTTCTACGCCTGCTGTACAAGAAAAAGGACAAACTTAAGCCCAAGTGGGAAGGTCCCTTCATCATCGACCAAGTCCTTACCGGCGGTGCATACCATCTACGCAACGCATCTAACAACCGACTCGAGCCAAACCCATGGAACGCAGCACGTCTCCGAAGATTCTACGCCTAGCGCTGGACTCAGAGTTCGTCTCCTTCCTCCGTCCACCTTTCATATTTTTTCGTTGTCTTTGTTTTCCCTCCTTTTTCCTCCCTCTTTCAATACAAGCCTCTTGAGGGCTGATCTGCGCTTTGTTCGCACTCACTCGATGTGCTACTCGCACCCGTTATACCTGGGGGCTTCTATAACAGAAGCTTATTTATATGGGCCTCATGCCCAACACATGTGTCATACTTCCGCATGTACCTTTTACTCACCATTATATGCATCGATATGACTTAAGTTTTGGCCAAGCCGGGTTGCCTGGATCCTGTGCTTACCCCTACGTTCCCGATTGTTCGGCTAGGAGGTAAAGGGAGCACCTCTACGATTGTTACTGCCGGGTCAGCCGGATGTGTACCTCAGACTGGGTGAAGCCGAAGGCTAGCGTTCTTAAGGGAATATTCAGTCGGTGACCTGAAAGATGATTTATTACTTATTTATTTATCTACCCCCAGATGCTTTTTCTTCTCTTTTCACAGTCCGGTCATGCACTTTAGGGCATGCCTCCCAGGGAAAGGAACCCCTAACGGAACTATTCTCCCTGGAAGATGTTTCTTACTAACCATGTAATATAACATAGCTAGTTGGGCACTTGTCTGATAAAGCACTTATGACCCCTACGCCCTGTCTCCATGCATGCCTCGGTTTCTCTTTTTTTATAACCGTAAGGGTATTCGAACACACTCCGGACTGTCGGGTCCCGAGGTTGAAGCGAAAAGGTCCGCAAAGACAAACGATCTACAATCCGGCTAGAAGGCATTTTACATGTCATTTTAAATTACATCGTCAAACTGACTGATTATACTCCTCTTCAATCCCATCTAACAGGCTGTCTAATTTACAGTCCTATTGGGAATATTTTGCGGCCAATTCTACTTGGTCGTACATCAGGCTCACAGGGATCTCCTTCCCATCGGGTCCCGCAGGTCCGACCTCGGCCATGTGGTTTGGATCAGCCTTCGGGTACCGCGTCTTCACCATGGCCCAGGCCTCCCTGGCGCCTTGACGGCATGCCGATATCTTCCACAGACGGAGACGCCGCCGTACTCCCTGCCGATAGCTTCTCAGCAAGCCCTCCAAGACCCTCGGGTAGGGAGAAGGAAGGCCATAAGGCCTGAACGACGCCGCTCATCGCCTGCCAAACACGTTCGTGCAGTTGCAGCAGCTCGGGAAGAGGGTCTCCCGTGGAACCAGGCATCTCCTCCGCCGGACGACCCGTGAGCACACCTACAGACACATTTCTGTCAATCGACTTCCTCGCTGAACTCTTCTTTTCAAAAGAGTTTGCTCAAGCACTTATTATAAATCCCGCGACGAAGCCGCCGATTCTCCTTTACGAAGTTAGAAAGCTGGACCCGAACATCTTTTAGTTCTTCGCCCAGCTGGGCGTTGGCATCTTGGAGTTTGTTCCTCTCCTGCTGAACCCTCATAAGCACCTTCTTGTCGGCCTTCAGCTGGCGCAGCAGATGTTGCTTGTACGGATCTAGTCCGGCACCCTCTGCAATATTATTGTCAGACTATACACATGCCGCACTTCATAAACTATTTATGTTTTCGAGATATGAATTACCAGAGGGGGTCTCTGTGGCTCCCCCGGCAGCGGCTAGTGTGGCCTCAAGTTGGGCCTTGCATTCTTGAAGCTCCTGGGACAGGTGGGTATTCTTCTCTATAAAATCCTGCATAACAAATGATCCTTAAAACAGTTAGTTTAACTATTTTAAGTCTCGGGGGCTACTGGCATATATAACTACTAAAATTCCTCACCCGTATGTCTTTTACATACTGCTCCGTGCCTCTGGTTAAACCATCTTGAGCAGCACGGAGGTGCGCGTCTCCCGCATTAAAGGCATCCAACGCCTCTGGGGAGAAACACGCGTCAGGAAGAACTGCCCGACGGCGCCTGTGATTCATGGCGCTCTCCACCTCAGATCTGGTGGCGGACAACCTGTCGGCATCCTCCGTTGGAGGAGCATCTGGCTCGCGCCTTGCGCTCGCCTCCCTCTCCGGACCAGGTGTTGGAGCCTGGCTGGCGGAGGCTTGGTTAGCAACCTCTCTGGACTCAGTCCGGCGAGTGCTCTTTCTCTTGGAAGAATCATGAGCATTAATATACGTCCCAGGAGTCTTTCCCTTAAAACACAATGGTGCGCCATACCTTTGCGGCGACGTTTCGATTCGCGCCGCACTCCTCATCCGCCTGCTGGGCCGCACTGACCTTGCTTGGTCGGTCGCAGCGGGCTCGGCTTCCCGCCGTAAAGGCCCCTCCTGTGAAGCACCTTTGGTACACGGTGGTCAGAAATAAGCATTAAACAGGTAACGGTGTCAGGACTTCGGTCGTACTCACCTGGGAAGCCGGGGATAAACCGGGGTAGTCAGTTGTAATGGCGACTAGAGCATTGTCTATGCTGAGCTGGTGGAACACCCCATCAATCAGTTCCACCGTTATGTCCGGATCCTCGGGTTGCGGAGTCGGGCTTTCTATGCCCTCCACATCCCGGCGCAGTTCCTGCGTCAAAATCATAAAGTAAGACACTTATCTTTGAAGGCACGGATCAGATATATAAACGTCCGCTTACCCAACTCCGAGGGTTATTCATAGAGAATCCATTCAATGGATTTGTACGGAGGAAATCCTCCTTCTCCCCCTTGTACAAGCCGAGCAGGATCTTCACCAGATCGGCGGCCGGTCCCGGCCCCTTGTGGCCATGACGGGTGGCGTCGTTCTCCCCGTTGAAATCCCACATGGGGTGGCCCCTATATTGGAGCGGCTGCACCCCTCGCATAATGCATGTGGCCATGACTCCAATCATTGTTAATCCGGAATAGGCCAGTAACCGTATCCGGCCCATCAGATAGTGGACGCTCCTATCATCTTCCCATTGAGGGCTCCACGGGCGCCAACTCAGGCGTTTCTTCAGAGGAGCGTTGCTAAACTCCGGGAGGCCGATCCGAACTGGATCCGGCAGCGGGGCGTCTTCCATATAGAACCACTCCGAAGGCCAGTCTTCGGACGCCTTCTTCGGGGTTCCGGATAGATATCCGGTCCCGACGATGCGCCATATTCCGGCTCCGCCCACTTGATATATTGACCCCTCGTGAGAACGGGGTACGAGGAAAAACAGTCTCTTCCACAGTGCAAAATGGGGCTCGATGCCCAAGAACAGCTCGCGAACAGCTACAAAGCCCGCGATGTGTAAAATGGAGGCAGGTGTGAGGTGGTGAAGTTGGAGTCCGTAGAACTCCAGGAACCCCCGGAGAAACGGATGTATGGGAAATCCGAGTCCCCTTATTAAGTAGGGGACGAAGCATACCCGCTCTCCTTTGGAGGGATTGGGGACGCTCTCCGCCTGCTTCCCACCCTTGTAGGTGGCCAGTCCGGCTCGAACCGGAACCATAAAGGCTGGGGGAAGGTATCCCTCTTCTTGGAGCGTCACTAACTCACTATGCGGGACTGAGCATCTCCTCCAATCTCCTGGCTGAGGACTGGGAGCGCGAGAAGAGGAGCCGCGTCGACTATCCATGTTGGAATGGATTCTTGTCAGATGCGCTTCGATGAATACTTGCGGAAGGAGGATGATGTGATTCAGATCTGGATCCACGCCTCTCTTATAGGCGGCTTATTCGCGCAGCTAGGGGGGTAAAATGTAAAAATACCCTGGCTTTTGGCATTCATGCAACACGTGGAAGAAGGCCATTATTGGACGTGGAAGCCAAGGAGCGCGACATTTATGAAGAAAGCGGACACTATTCGGCTAACACATGGAACATGGAGGAGAACCCGCCTTGCAAACGCCGAAGACAACATGCGCGCCGGACTTGTCGTCATTGAAGCCTGGTTCTGGGGCTACTGAGGGAGTCCTGGACTAGGGGGTGTCCGGATAGCCGAACTATCATCATCGGCCGGACTCCAAGACTATGAAGATACAAGATTGAAGACTTCGTCCCGTGTCCGGATGGGACTTTCCTTGGCGTGGAAGGCAAGCTTGGCAATACGGAAATGTAGATCTCCTACCATTGTAACCGACTCTGTGTAACCCTAGCCCTCTCCGGTGTCTATATAAACCGGATGGCTTTAGTCCGTAGGACGAACAACAATCATACCATAGGCTAGCTTCTAGGGTTTAGCCTCCTTGATCTCGTGGTAGATCTCCTCTTGTAATACCCACATCATCAATATCAATCAAGCAGGACGTAGGGTTTTACCTCCATCACGAGGGCCCAAACCTGGGTAAAACATCGTGTCCCTTGTCTCCTATTACCATCTGCCTAGACGCACAATCTGGGACCCCCTACCCGAGATCCGCAGGTTTTGACACCGACAGGGGGTATACCGACGACGACAGAGGATAAGATCGAAGAAAAAAAAGAAGAAAAAAAAGAGGAGAAGAAGAAAGGAATAGAGGAGAAGACTTCTTTTTTCCTCTTCTTATTTATTTCTCCTCTTCTTCCTCTCCTCTTCTTCTCCTTTCTTCCTCTTTCTTATTTTCCTTTTCCCTCTCCTTCTTTTTCTTCTTCTTCTTCCTTCTTCCTTCTTCTTCTTTTCTTCCTTTTCCTTATTTTACCTTTTCCTCTACACTACCCTAAAATGCACTAACCTAAAATCGATATCTACTAACGACCTAAATAAAAAATTAATACATATATTAAAAACATATATAAACAAAAAAATGCTATGAACATTATATTCATACATAGATAGCCACATCCATTCATCATATAGCTACCACATACATATATACATTATATACATGAAAAAAATGCAATGAACAAAAAAAATACACTAATGAAAAAAATACTATGAACATGTACACATATATACACATACAAACACATATACACAAAAAATACAAAAAAAGCTATGAAAAATGCAGGGCAGGGGCGGCGCGCGGCGCCAGCGCAGGGCAACGGCGGCGCCCGGAGGCCGCGCAGGGCAGGAGCGGCGGCGAGGTGGCCGCGCAGGACAGGGCGGCGCGCGGCGGCCGCGTAGGGCATGGGCGGCGGCGCGGCGGCCGCGCAGGGGCGCGAGACTGGAGGGGCTCGGGAGCATGTGCTCACAGGGGGCGGCGGCGACGGCGAAGGCGAGTAGCCTGACGGCGTCGGTGGCGGCGGCGACGGCGAAGGCGAGCAGCCTGATGGCGTCGGTGGTGGCGGAGACGGCAAGGTGGAGCAGGGGTGTCGGGCGGCAACGGCGATGAGGAGGAGCAGGGGGCGTCGTGGGAGAAGTGGGGGATTTGGTCGAAAACTGCGAAGTGTTGTATATATATCAAGAGCATTGGTCCCGGTTCGTGGCACGAATCGGGACCAATGCTTCCTTTAGTCCCGGTTGGTGCCACCAACCGGGACCAAAGGCCTCTTTTCAGCAGCCCAAAGGGTGGGAAGCGGCGGCCTTTGGTCCCGGTTGGTGCCACCAACCGGGACTAAAGGGTGGGCATTGGTACCGGTTGGTGCCACGAACCGGGACCGATTCCCCCCTTTAGTCTCGGTTGGTGCCGCCAACCGGGACCAAAGGCGCCTCCGCTGCCCGCGTCGCGGCCAAAATTCAGTCCCACCTCGCTAGTTGAGAGGGGCTCGGAGTGGTTTATAAGCCCTGTTGCGGCTACCCTCTCGAGCTCCTCTCAAATGCAGGCTTATGAGCCTAATCTCACACTATGCTGCTGTGGGCCTATCGGGCCTTCTGCGGGCCTGAATCCTGGTGGCCCAATAGGTGGCAATTTTTTATTTTTTCCTAGTTTTTTTGTTTTGTTTTTTGCATCATTTATTTTCTTTTGTTTTTTCTTTATTTTTTAATTCTTTTTGCTTTTACGTCATAAAAATTATAAACTTTCTGTTGGTGCCATTAGTTTTAGAAAAAATATTTTGTTTTTTTGTTTTCTTTGTTGCTTTATTTATTTTATTTTGTTTCTACTTACAACAAAATACTTATTGTTTATATTTTTATTTATTTTATTAAAGTTTATGTTTAATTATTTTTCTTTTAAGTCACAAAAATTATAAACTTTCTGTTAGTGCCATTAGTTTTCAAATTTGAATAGTTAAAATTTGAATTCTTTGAAATTTGTGTGAATCACAAGTTTGTGATTAACTTTACTAAAAAAATGAACATAGATGCGCCTATAGAGAAAAAAGGTCCAAACGAACCGGGACCAATGACCCACGTGGCTGCCCTCTTGAGAGTGTTCTTGGTGAGAACATAGTTGACAAGGAGCGAATCGGGATTAATGGTATTACGAGGGCCGAACCATAAGATATTAAAGCATTTCAAATAAACTCTGAAAAAGTTCGAAGTTGGCATGGTATCATAATTTCACCCACATAGCATGTGCATGTACAAAACGGGCAATGGTATCATACTCGTCTGTTACAAAGTTGGCATGGTATCATCATAATAGTTGCGGGAAAAAAGTCTTCACTTTTTCTTCGCTTGTGTCATTTGCTTATTGCGTCGTAACCATGGATAATCTTCATCGTTTATCAGGATGCTGGGGTCAGCCTTGACTTTGAAGGGAGGAATTTCATTAAACTTTTCATAATCTTCAGACATGTCTGTCTTGCCCTCCACTCCCACGATGTCCCTTTTTCCTGAAAGAACTATGTGGCGCTTTGGCTCATCGTATGATGTATTCGCTTCCTTATCTTTTCTTTTTCTCGGTATGGTAGACATGTCCTTCACATAGATAACCTCTGCCACATCATTGGCTAGGACGAACGGTTCGTCAGTGTACCCAAGATTTTACAGATCCACTGTTGTCATTCCGCACTGTGGGTCTACCTGTACCCCGCCTCCTGACAGATTGACCCATTTGCACTTAAACAAAGGAACCTTAAAATCATGTCCGTAGTCAAGTTCCCATATGTCCACTATGTAACCATAATACGTGTCCTTTCCCCTCTCGGTTGTTGCATCAAAGCGGACACCGCTGTTTTGGTTGGTGCTCTTTTGATCTTGGTCAATCGTGTAAAATGTATTCCCATTTATCTCGTATCCTTTCCAAATCGTAACAGTCGAAGATGGTACCCTGGACAACAAGTACAGCTCATCACAAACAGTCTTGTCACCTCTGAGACGTGTTTCCAACCAACTGCTAAAATTCCTGATGTGTTCACATGTAATCCAGTCGTCGCACTGCTCCGAGTGTTTGGGGCGCAGACTGTTTTTGTGTTCATCGACATACGGGGTCACCAAGGTAAAGTTCTGTAGAACTATGTAGTGTGCTTGAGACCAAGAATATTCGTCCCTGCATATTATTGAGTCCCTTCCAAGCGTGCCTTTTCTAGTCAGTCTCCCCTCATACCGTGATTTAGGGAGACCTATATTCTTAAGGCCAGGAATGAAGCCAACACAAAACCCGATGACATCCTCTGTTTGATGGCCCATGGAGATGCTTCCTTCTGGCCTAGCGCGGTTACGGACATATTTCTTTAGGACTCCCATGAACCTCTCAAAGGGGTACATATTGTGTAGAAATACGGGGCCCAGAATAACAATCTCGTCGACTAGATGAACTAGGACGTGCGTCATGATATGGAAGAAGGATGGTGGGAACACCAGCTCGAAACTGACAAGGCATGGCACCACATCACTCCTTAGCCTCGGTATGATTTCTGGATCGATCACCTTCTGAGAGATTGCATTGAGGAATGCACATAGCTTCAGAATGGCTAATCAGACGTTTTCCGGTAGAAGCCCCCTCAATGCAACCGGAAGCAGTTGCGTCATAATCACGTGGCAGTCATGAGACTTTAGGTTCTGGAACTTTTTCTCTGGCATATTTATTATTCCCTTTATATTCGATGAGAAGCCAGTCGGGACCTTCATACTAAGCAGGCATTCAAAGAAGATTTACTTCTCTTCTTTGGTAAGAGCATAGCTGGCAGGACCTTCATACTGCTTTGGAGGCATGCCGTATTTTTCGTGCAAATGTTGCAAGTCCTCCCGTGCCTCAGTTGTATCTTTTGTCTTTCCATACACGCCCAAGAAGCCTAGCAGGTTCACGCAAAGGTTCTTCGTCACGTGCATCACGTCAATTGAAAAGCGGACCTCTAGGTCTTTCCAGTAGGGTAGGTCCCAAAATATAGATTTCTTCTTCCACATGGGTGCGTGTCCCCCAGCGTCATTCGAAACAGCTAGTGCGCCGGGACCCTTTCCAAAGATTACGTGTAAATCATTGACCATAGCAAGTACGTGATCACCGGTACGCATGGCGGGCTTTTTCCGATGATCTGCCTCGCCTTTGAAATGCTTGCCTTTCTTTCGACATTGATGGTTGGTCGGAAGAAATCGATGATGGCCCAGGTACACATTCTTCCTGCAGCTTCCCAGGTATATACTTTCGGTGTCAAGTAAACAATGCGTGCATGCGTGGTATCCCTTGTTTGTCTGTCCTTAAAGGTTACTGAGAGCGAGCCAATCATTGATGGTCACGAATAGCAACGCCTTTAGGTCAAATTCCTCCTGTTTGTGCTCATCCCACGTACGTACACCACTTCCATTCCACAGCTGTAAAAGTTCTTCAACTAATGGCCTTAGGTACACATCAATGTCGTTGCCGGGTTGCTTAGGGCCTTGGATGAGAACTGGCATCATAATGAACTTCCGCTTCATGTACATCCAAGGAGGAAGTTTATACATACATAGAGTCACGGGCCAGGTGCTGTGATTGCTGCTCTGCTCCCCGAAAGGATTAATGCCATCCGCGCTTAAAGCAAACCATACGTTCCTTGGGTCACGTGCAAACTCAGCCCAGTACTTTCTCTCGATTTTTCTCCACTGCTACCCGTTAGCGGGTGCTCTCAACTTCCCGTCTTTCTTACGGTCCTCACTGTGCCATCGCATCAACTTGGCATGCTCTCCATTTCTGAATAGACGTTTCAACCGTGGTATTATAGGAGCATACCACATCACCTTCGCAGGAACCCTCTTCCTGGGGGGGGGGGGTCGCCGTCAACATCACTAGGGTCATCTCGTCTGATCTTATACCGTAATGCACCGCATACCGGGCATGCGTTCAGATCCTTGTGCGCACCGCGGTAGAGGATGCAGTCATTAGGGCAAGCATGTATCTTCTGCACCTCCAATCCTAGAGGGCATACGACCTTCTTTGTTGTGTATGTACTGTCGGGCAATTTGTTATCCTTTGGAAGCTTCTTCTTCAATATTTTTAGTAGCTTCTCAAATCCTTTGTCTGGCACAGCATTCTCTGCCTTCCACTACAGCAATTCTAGTATGGTACCGAGCTTTGTGTTGCCATCTTCGCAATTGGGGTACAACCCTTTTTTGTGATCCTCTAACATGCGATCGAACTTCAGCTTCTCCTTTTGACTTTCGCATTGCGTCCTTGCATCGACAATGACCCAGCGGAGATCATCATCATCGGGCACATCGTCTGGTTCCTCTTGATCTTCAGTAGCTTCGCCCGTTGCAGCATCATCGTGCACATCGTCTGGTTCCTCTTGATGTTCAGTAGCATCATCGTATTCAGGGGGCACATAGTTGTCATCGTACTCTTCTTCTTCGCCGTCTTCCATCATAACACCTATTTCTACGTGCCTCGTCCAAACATTATAGTGTGGTATGAAAGCCTTGTAAAGCAGGTGGGTGTGAAGGATTTTCCGGTCAGAGTAAGACTTCGTATTCCCACATATAGGGCATGGACAACACGTAAAACCATTCTGCTTGTTTGCCTCAGCCACTTCGAGAAAATCATGCACGCCCTTAATGTACTCGGAGGTGTGTCTGTTACCGTACATCCATTGCCGGTTCATCTGCGTGCATTATATATAATTAAGTGTGTCAAAAATCATTACAGAACATCATGAATAGATAACTAAGTGACCAAATTAATAGAAGTTCATCATCACATTAAAACCAAAGTACATACATAGTTCTCATCTTCAAGCGAAAATCATTACAGAACAACATAAAGCTCTGCAAAGCATCTAAATTAATTAAACCATACATTGAAACTATGTAAAACATTTCAATGCGAAAACAAATGTGATCATAATCGCAACCAAGGTAACAACTGATCCAACGGCATAATGATACCAAGCCTCGGTATGAATGGCATATTTTCTAATCTTTCTAATCTTCAAGTGCATTGCATCCATCTTGATCTTGTGATCATCGACGACATCCGCAACATGCAACTCCAATATCATCTTCTCCTCCTTAATTTTTCTTACTTTTTCCTTCAAGAAATTATTTTCTTCTTCAACTAAATTTAACCTCTCGACAATAGGGTCGGTTGGAATTTTCGGTTCAACAACCTCCTAGATAAATAAAATCTATGTCATGTTGGTCGACATAATTTTCATCATAGACAGGACAAGGGCCGACGGGGGCGGATACCAAAACCATCGCACTATATAAGATGCAATAATAAAAGTAAGAAAACTATACAAGTATCTATCTAAACATACAAGTAAGAATATTTTTTCCTTTCAGAAAGAAGATAAGAACAAGAGGCTCACCACGGTGGTGCCGGCGATGAGATCGGCGCGGGTGATCGACGGCGGTGAAGATGGGTACGGAGCGTGACGGACCGCTAAACCTAGACAAATATTGAGGAAAATGGAGCTTGGAGGTCGAGCTTGGAGAGGAGAAAGATTAAGTAGTGTGGCTCGGGCATTCCATCGAACACCTTGTGTGCATAGGAGGTGAGCTAGAGTACCACCAAGCCCTCTGGCCCTCGGCGGCCAGAAAAAACAGAGCAGTGTGCTCTGCTCTTACGCGAGGGGGTATATATAGGCACCTCATTGGTCCCGGTTGGTGGCGTGAACCGGGACTAAAGGGCAGCCTTTGGTCCTGGTTCGTGGCACCAACCAGGACCAATGGTGGTGGGCCAGGAGCGAGACCCATTGGTCCCGGTTCGTCCCACCAACCGGGACCAAAAGGTCCAGACGAACCGGAACCAATGGCCCACGTGGCCCGGCCGGCTCCCGGGGCTCACGAACCGGGTCCAATGCCACCATTGGTCCCGGTTCTGGACTGAACCGGGACTAATGGGCTGACCCGGCCTGTACCAATGCCCCCTTTTCTACTAGTGACCACTCCCCGACACCTACGCACACACACCTAGGCTAACTTCTCACAAATTGTTGCAAACCACACCAACACCGCCACCCGCTTGCCTCCATTCAGCTACTTATGTTCTGCGCACCAAGGCAGCAGCGGTGCAGTGAAGCCGTAGCAAGTGCTAAACTTTCATCACGGGGTAGAGATTTCGTTTTAGCCGCTTCGTCAGCATGCCTCATGTGTCTTTCTTCACAACTTGGTCACAAGGGTGTACTAGTCCATCTTATCCAACACCAATGTTGGGGATATCGCTTATCGGGAACTTATCGGCCGACCCATGATAAGGGGTAAATCAGCCATTTTATCGGCATATCGTTTGATTTATCGTCATATCGGCTGATTTATTGGTCGATTTATCTTATCGGTCAGACATCGGTAAGCGATAAATCGGCCGATTTATCAGAATATCTGAAGATATCTTGAACGGTGTCCAACACACATTGCATAATCTTCTATTCTGTTTTTTCAAGAGTACGCCAAAGACGTACCATATTTTTATAGAAGGAAGAAAGCATAATTACATGAAATTTGACCTAAATGTGCACAAACGGGTCAACATGGAACACCACTCCAAGACCTACGCACACACACCTAGGCTAACTTCTCACAAATTGTTGCAAACCACCAACACCGTACCGCCACCCGCTTGCCTCCATTCAGCTACTTATGTTCTGCGCACCAAGGCAGCACCGGTGCAGTGAAGCGGTAGCAAGTGCTAAACTTTCACTAGGGGTAGAGATTTCGTTTTAGCCGTTTTGTCAGCATGCCTCATGTGTCTTTCTTCACAACTTGGTCACAATGGTGTACTAGTCCATTTTATCCGACACACATTGCATAATCTTCTATTCTGTTTTTTCAAGAGTATGCCAAAAACGTACGATATTTTTATAAAAGGAAGAAAGCATAATTACATGAAATGTGACCTGAATGCGCACAAACAGGTCAACACGGAACACCACTCCAAGACCTACGCCCACACACCTAGGCTAACCTCTCACAAATTGTTGCAAACCACCAACACCGCCACCCGCTTGCCTCCATTCAGCTACTTCTCCTAGTAGCATGCGGTGTTTTCACATCAACAAACCGTGCTTGTCTGCCGGAAAAGTCTTAAAAACAACCGGCTGATTTCACATCAACAAACCATGCTTGTCTGTCGGAAAAGTCTTAAAAACAACCGATGGCGCCTATCACGATTTCCTTTCACGGGCGCGCTGCACAACGTTCACACCACGACGTGCCTTTTTAGCTGGGTGGTCCTGTCCTCAATACGTACTTCACATTTGTTTATTTTTGAATATTCAGCGCTCCACGTGAGAGTGTAGTGCTATCATACAATAACTACTTTAAGCTAGCTACTCGTTGTATTGGCCAAAAAATGGCACCATTGTTCTTACTCTCATTAACTCAACCAAGCAGTACCCCGCAAAAAAAAAAAACTCAACCAAGCAAGTACTCCCTCCGTCCCAAAATATAGTGTCAAAAACTTTTATATTTTGGAATGGAGGGAGTATAAAACAACAACCTATATTTAGTAGTCACGTTCCGGCGCTTTGAGCCAGTCGATTGGTTTCTATGCAAGCCGTGAGATCTGCCTCATGTGGCCGTTGGATCGCAGCCCGCGCCACTGCAACTTTGTCGCTGTTGCGGTCGTCTCAACCACGACATCACCACTGTTTGCGGTACTCTTTGTTGTTGCTGCGTCCTAGACCCGGCGGCTACGCCACCACCATTGCATTCATCGCTACGCAACATCATCACATTGCAATTGTCATGACATGTTGCAATGTCATCACAGTTGCATTCGCCGCTACGCAATAAAATTCTTGTTGCGCGGCGCCACCGCAACATCGTCGGTGCTGCCATCGTCGGCAATGTAGTAATCACCACACAATATTATCAATGTTTTTTATCTTCATTACACAATATAGCTGGCATTGCGCCGCACTCGCAGCATCACCCTACGATTGTTGTCTTGGGTGACGCCGATGCGGCGGGGGCATCGCTATGCTGCAAGGAGTGCCACTGTGCTGCATGGCGTGCTACAAGCCGGTGTTGCGGTCGTCTCCATCGCGACATCACCACTGTGTGCGGTAGTCATTGTCGTTGCTACGTCATATACCCGGCGGCAGCGCCACCGCCATTTCACTCACCACTACGCAACACCGTTCTGCTTGCAATTGTCATGACACGTCGCAACATCATCACAGTTGCATCGCCTCTACGCAACAAAATACTTGTCGCACGCCGCCACCGCAACATCATCGGTGTTGCCAAGCATCATCGCAGGGCAACAACATCGGTGTTATAGTAGTCGCCACACAACATTGTCAATGTTGTGGTCTTCATTACACGACATCGTCGGCATTGCACCGTCGTCGCAACAACACCCCACGTTCCTGCCGTGGGGTGACGCAAATACAGTGGGGGCATGATACGTCTCCAACGCATCTCTAATTTTTGATTGTTCCATGGTGTTATGTTATCATTCTTGGATGTTTTACAATCATTTTATAATCATTTTATATTATTTTTTGGTACTAACCTATTGACATAGTGCGCAGTGCCAGTTGCTGTCTTCTGCTTGTTTTTTACATCGTAGGAAATCAATACCAAACGGAGTCCAAACGCAGGGAAACTTTTTGTAGATTTTTTCTGGACAAAAAGACACATGTTGGGCCAAAGAAGTACCAGAGGGGTGCTCCGAGGGCAGCACAACCCACCAGGGAGCGCCTGGGAGCCCAGGCGCGCCCAAGTGGGTTGTGCCCACCTCGGTGGCCTCCCGCACCGCCTCTTTCTCTATAAACACCGCAATATTCCAGAAACCCGAGGGGAGTTGACGAAAATAAATTTCAGCCGCTGCAAGTTCCAGAACCACCAGGTCCAAACTAAACACCATCACGGAGGGGTTCATCATCCTCATTAGTGCCTCTACAATGATGCGCGAGTAATTCATTGTAGACCTACGGGTCTGTAGTTAGTAGCTTGATGGCTTCCTTTCTCTCGTTTGATTCTCAATACAATGGTCTCTTGGAGATCCATATGATGTAACTCTTTTTGCGGTGTGTTTGTTGGGATCCAATGAACTTTGAGTTTATCATCAGATCTATGTTTTTATCCATGAAAATTATTTGAGTCTTCTTTGATCTCTTATATGCATGATTGCTTATAGCCTCGTATTTCTTCTCCGATATTTGGGTTTTATTTGGCCAACTTGATCTGTTTATCTTGCAATGGGAAGAGGTGCTTTGTGATGGGTTCGATCTTACAGTGCTTGATCCCAGTGACAGAAAGGGAACTGACACGTATGTATCGTTGCTATTAAGGATAACAAGATGGGGTCTATTTCTACATAAATAGATCTTTTCTACATCATGTCATCGTTCTTATTGAATTACTCTATTTTTCCATGAACTTAATACACTAGATGCATGCTGGATAGCGGTCGATGTGTGGAGTAATAGTAGTAGATACATGCAGAAGTCGGTCTACTAATCTTGGACGTGATGCCTATATAATGATCATTGCCTGGATCTCGTCATGAGTATTTGAAGTTCTATCAATTGCCCAACAATAATTTGTTTATCCACTGTTTGCTATTTTTCTTGAGAGAAGCCACAAGTGAAACCTACGGCTCCCGGGTCTCTTCTTTAATATATTTGCCTTCGCAATCTATTTTCATTTGATTTTATTTTCAGACCTATTAATTCAAAAATACAAAAATACCTTGCTGTAGTTTTTAGTATTTTATTTTATCTCGCATTCCCGCAAGATCTATTTATCCAATCTACTACAATTTTACCTATTTTTTACCCGTGAGGGATTGACAACCCCTCTCTTACGTCGGGTTGCAAGTATTTGTTCTTTGTGTGCAGGAGCTGTTTACGTGGTGTTGTGTGGTTCTTCTACTGGTTCAATAACCTTGATCTCATCACTGAGGGAAATACTTACTATTTTTGTGCTGCATCATCCCTTCCTCTTTGGGGAAATACCAAAGTAGTTAAAGCAAACATCAAAAGGAATTTTTTGCTCAACACGGTTCATGTAGTCGAACGTCTTCTCGTTCTGACCGATCAAGTACCGAACGTACGATACATCCAAGTTCTGCACACGTTCAGCGTGATGACGTCCCTCGAGCTCTTGATCCAGCAGAGGGTTGAAGGAGTAGATGAGTTCCATCAGCACGATGGCGTGGTGATGGTGATGGTGATGTGATTCGCGCAGGGCTTCACCTAAGCACTACGAGAATATGACCGGAGGCGTTAACTATGGAGGGGGGCACCGCACACGGCTTGGAGCAATTGGTGTGTCTCATAGCCCCCCCCACCCCGTATATAAAGAAGGGAGGGAGAGGAAGCCGGCCTAGGCGCGCCCCAAGTGGGGAGGAGTCCCACTTGGACTCCTAGTCCAATTCGGGCCCCCTTCCTTTTACCGGAGGGGGAAAGGGGGAAGGAGAGGGAGTAGGAGAAGGAAAGGGGAGCGCCGCCCCCACCCCTTGTCCAATTCTGTTTCCCCCAGGTGGGGGCATGCCAGCTCCTTGTGGGCTGGTGTGCCTCCCTCCTATGGTCCATATGGTCCATATCTTCCACCGGGGGTTTCCGGTAACCCCTCCGGTACTCCGGTTTGTACCCGATACACTCTGGAACCCTTCATGTGTTCGAATACTACCTTCCAGTATATCAATCTTTACCTCTCGAACATTTCGAGATTCCTCATCATGTTCATGATCTCATCCAGGACTCAGAACAACCTTTGGTGACCAAAACACATAACTCATATAATACATATCGTCATCAAACGTTAAGCGTGCGGACCCTACAGGTTCGAGAACTATGTAGACATGACTGAGACGCCTCTCCGGTGAATAACCAACAACAGAACTTGGATGCTCATATTGGTTCCCACATATTCTACGAAGATCTTTATTGGTCGAACCGCTATGTCAACATGCCTTATTCCCTTTGTCATCGGTATGTTACTTGCCCGAGATTCGATCGTCGGTATCTTCATACCTAATTCAATCTCATTACCGACAAGTCCCTTTACTCGTTCCGTAATGCATCATCCTACAACTAACTCATTAGCCACATTGCTTGGAAAGCTTCATATGATATAAATTACCGAGATGGCCCTGAGATACCTCTCCGATACTAGGAGTGAAAAATCCTAATCTCGATCTATGCCAACCCAACAAACACCTTCGGAGATACCTGTAGAGCATCTTTATAATCACCCAGTTACTTGTGACGTTTGATAGCACAGAAGGCATTCCTGCGGTGTCCGGGAGTTGCATAATCTCATAGTCGAAGGAATATGTATTTGACATGAAGAAAGCAGTAGCCATAAAACTGAACGATCATTATGCTAAGCTAACGAATGGGTCTTGTCCATCACATCATTCCACTAATGATTTGATCCCGTTCATCAAATGACAACTCATGTCCATGGTTAGAAAACTTAACCATCTTTGATCAACGAGCTAGTCAAGTAGAGGCATACTAGGGACACGGTGTTTTGTCTATATATTCACACATGTATCAAGTTTCCGGTTAATACAATTCTAGCATGAATAATAAACATTTATCATGAATAAGGAAATATAAAATAACAACTTTATTACTTCCTCTAGGGCATATTTCCTTCATCAGTACCCTTGATCTTTGGTGTTGCGCTGTTTATTTAACCTTGTCATATCACATATGTGATGTGTATAAGGATGAAATGATTTGGGACAAAAGACTGAGTATATTCGTATGTGCTATTAGTTGTAATATTTTTATTACCATAACTAAGGTGACGTGCTGATGCGGAGTGGCTTATCTTTGTGCGTATACTTAGGGTTTGCATGATGCCCATCTTCTGTTTAAGATCAGTTTGTCGATTGTATTAGGTATGAATCTATGTATGTGCAAGTTCATAGTGCGGCTGCCAATATTCTAGATCACACAAGGTTTCCTGAGATTTCTTCCCTATAATCTTGTTTTGTTTCACCCTTTCTGCCCCTTTCCAGGTTATGTAACCTCTAGATTTTTTGATATGCCGATTCTTTGAGAAGCCAGAGGTCGTGCCAGCGAGACGGTGGGGTTGACGCCCTTACATGAAAGCCTCCTCGGTTACCAATACTTAGGTGAGTCCCTTTTCTCACATTCATCTGTCTGCCCTAGGACCTAGCCTTCATGATATGGCCATGTTGTTCTCTTCTCCGTCCGTCGAGTCCATACTTGTGGTATGGGATGGTGCCATGATCAAACTTTTTGGGTCAGCTATTCCTTGTAAGTTGTAATACAGTAAACTAGACATGCAAAGTGGCCTGAAATATGTCTTTGGTCGTTACTCCCTCCATTCCATAATATAAGATCTTATTACATCCAATATTGGATGTAATAAGATCTTATATTATGGGACGAATGAGTATTTTACTAGTTTTGCTTGACTGCTTGTGCAACATAACATTATGATGTTAAGGATGGAAGTGTCAACTTCCCTACACTTCTTGGTACAGGCTCGTAGTGTCCATCAAGACGTGTGGCCTTTGTCCATATCCATTCCTCCCCTGCAAGGCAATTTTTTTGTAGCTTGAGTGCTGCCATTAGGGATGTCTTTTTTTAGGGGAATACGATCTTCTTTTTTCATAATAGCCAGAATTATAATCATCACATAATGCTAGCTGCTATTAGCGATATCGATCTACTATTTATGTTAATATATATTTAGTATTAGCTGTATATCCATGTGCACCTTGATTAGAAAGGGGCTGCCATGCGCAAGCCATCTCACTCCTGTAGATTGAAAACTAACTAACAGGAGCAAGCACACAATTTCCCCCGTGTGTTGGTTGACAATCTATCCTTTGTGGTTGCTGTCATGGACTAATTATGGGACGTGAGAGTAGGGCAAATATTAGCAGCAAGCTAATCATCACGAAGAATTGAATCATGCCATGTCAATGCAGTAGTCACATGCAGGGGGTTGTTGCTTGACGATGTGGAAGCAATAGTGATTGCTTCTTCCTATGTACTGTACCCTCATCATCTATTCGATCTGGCTGGCTGGCTGGACTCTTCCTCCTTCAAAGCATACATATGCCTGGACTGGCTACTTACTTTTGTTTTGTGTTTGGAATAATATCATGGCCTCAATTGGCTCAGTAAATGATGCTCTAGTGCTTGCCATTATTGCTGCCAGCAGGTTCAACGTGATTCCATTTGCCAGATACATAGTATATATAGATCATATATTCCGCGCACAAGTACTAGGATTAATCCATGTGGAAGGGCAAAACTAGGCTCTAGTATCTTATTCTGTTGCTTTCATGCAATTTTTTTACCTTTTACCCAGTTGATTGTATGGCTGACCACCATGTAGCCTTCATATCTAACGACCATTAAATGTAGCGTTTATTTTAACCATGTTTATTCTTTGTAGCCATGCATTATAACCAGCACGACGACCTTGTCCCGCTCGACACCGAGGAGTGGCGCAAGGACGTGCCTAACACCGGCGTAGAAGAACGCAAATGGCCCTCTTTGTCCTTGACCTGCTTCGCTCCTTCAAGGTAAGCTGCCCCCCCCCCCACATGTTTTTGGCTATGTCCCACTAGCTAATGCCCATTTTCTTAAATCCCCACATTTGTGCCTTGACATTACAGGCCCTATTGGGTTGATAGGTTGTCTACAGGAATTGTACAGGTTTCCAGTTTGCATTCCACCTGATTCCTATGTTTTCTTTTTTCTAAAACTTTGTTTTGCACTCCCATGTACCAAACGGGGCCTTAGGGTCTCAACTTTGTTCAAAGTGTTTTCCTTCTTAGTATTTCATCATTTGGTAAACATGATGGATCCTGATCTTATGTGTTGAAATGTTCATTGGAGGGATCTTTCACTACTAGAAAAAGGACTGTTAGTGGCGCACCTATTTTTGCCATTAATGGCGTACTATAGGTGCGCCACTATTACCACGCCACTAGTAACAAATACTAATGGCGCACCTCTGGTGCGCCATTAGTATTGCAGGTAACAATGGCGCACCTTGTAGTGCGCCATTACTATTGCTACAGGTGCACCACTGGTAACTCTTTTTTTGAATTTTTTTTTATTTTTTTTGAATTTTGAAGGAGGGAAAATAGTAGTGGTGCACCGTCTAACCCCCACCGTGTGCCATTGCTATTTTTGAATTTTGAATTTGGATCTGGATCTAGATCTGGCTCATTTTTTGGTTTGTTTTTTTGCTCTTTTTTTTTTGCTTGAATTTTTTTCAAATTTCGTTCTCGACCTGGATCTGGTACGTTCTTTG
>NC_041386.1:668966872-668979161 GCF_002162155.2 Triticum dicoccoides | reverse complement strand
GAGGAGAGGAGGGAGGAGGAGGTCGCCGGAGGAGGAGCACCGCGAGGAGGAGAGGAGGGAGGAGGAGGAGGACCATGAGCAGGAGAGGAAGGAGCAGCGTCGTGAGGACGACGGGAGGGAGGACGAGGTCGCCGGAGGAGGAGCACCGTGAGGAGGAGAGGAGGAAGGAGGAGGTCGCCGGAGGAGGAGCACCGTGAGGAGGAGGTCACCGGAGAGGAGGAGATGGAGTGGAGGAGAGGAGGAGAGGAGGAGATGGAGTGGAGGAGAGGAGGAGAAGAATGAAGGGGTAAGTGGCTGGCCGGCCCTTTTAAACTTCTATCCAAACTTAGCAGTGGCGCACCATGCACTGGTGCGCCATTGCTATTTTTTGAATTGTGAAGGCGGGAAAATAGTAGTGGCGCACTATTCACTGATGCACCATTGCTAAATTTTTTTATATTTTTTCGATTTTTTTTTGAATTGTGAAGGCGGGAAAATAGTAGTGGCGCATTATTCATAAGGTGCGCCATTGCTAACTTGTTTTTTATTTTTGTATTTTTTGAATTTTGAAGGCGGGAAAATAGCCGTGGCGCACCATGCACTAGTGCGCCACTGCTAATTTATTTATTTTTTGCATTTTTTTGATTTTTTTGGCCTCTAGATCTTAAAAGCATCGTAACTTTTTCTGTTAGGTTTTTGAGGATTCTAGAAAATCAATAACAGGCGTAGCTAGTTGAATTCGGATGTAACTTTTCGAGTAGATGATTTTTCATATAAAAAACTTTTTCATCGGAGGTCGTATGCAAAAGTTACGACCATTTTACTCAAACACGGTGGCCTTTTGCAAAAAAATTCAAAATTCATGTTTGTTAATTTTCCTAACAACTAGAACACATAACACATGGGCATCTATTTTTCTGAATTTTTTTTGAATTTTTTATCATTTTCTTTTATTTTTTTAAAAACCTAAAAGGCGATCCACCGGGGGGTGTGTGTTTGTGTGTGTGAGACGTTAGTAATGGCACACCCTCTGTGGTGCGCCATTGCTAACCCTAGCAATCGCACACCAGGGAGGGTGCGACATTGCTAACCCTAGCAATGGCGCATCAGGGAGGGTGCACCATTACTAACCTCACACACACACGCAGGCACACCCCCACCAGACATAGCAATGGCGCACCACACCTAGGTGCGCCACTGCTATGTAGCATAGCAGTGGCGCACCTAGGTGTGGTGCGCCATTGCTAGCATAGTAGTGGCGCACCTAGGTGTGGTGTGCCATTGCTATGTCTAGGGGGGACCAAAAAAATAGCAATGGTGCACTGCTCATGTGGTGCGTCGTTAGTAAAAATATAGCAATGGCGCACCTGATCACGGATGCATAGACCACACACAATGTTTGCAACTGCTCCGCCAACCCAAAGGCTTTAGAACGATGGTGTTGGTGCACCTGTACCATAGCCTTTTGCCAATGGGAATGTCCGACACAAAGAAGCTCTGTCTCGGTGCGTCGATACCTGTCACCATTCATTCAAACAGAAGCATGACAACACAAGGAGTGGAAGCTGTTGGATTCATCCGTGAGCTTATTTATTTAGTTTGTGATGGTGTTGGATTTGCTTGGTAGACTTTTGTTGGGGAAATGATTTGGTAGGATATGGAATGTTTGATCCAATGTATTGACTGACTTGCAGTGTGCATGAACGAATTTCGGAATGAATAGACGCGTTATGCTATCAAAATTTCTAGTGAAAATCCCCACGAATTGTCCAAATTCTGTCCTTGATATTAATGCAAGCGATTTGTTGAAATTTCATCCTTGCTAGTAAGAAAACCAAAACTTTTGGGTCTTCGCATCGTTGAGATGAGAAACTTTGATTTTTGTTTTACTTTCATCCGATAGTGCCGAGAGACAGGCCAAGATAGGTAGAAAGAATCGACCCAATCGAGCACTTAAAGGAAGTCGTGATTTGGTGAGCAACTTCTCGAGAAGTATTGATCAACATCATCATGGATTAATGGAAGTTGAGCCTTAATAAACCAATAGAAGCGGCGTAGTCAACGAGCAGTTCCTTCATATGTGCAGTTTGAATTGGGAAGGAAGGCATGGCAATACTTGTATCGTCTACACATTGGATGACCGAGCACTGCTACTCACACAATACTTGGACTGGCAGGGTAATTAAATGTTTTGTGTATGCATCATTGATCGCAGCTTGTAATAAATCAGCCGCAAGACAAAAGTTAACGGGATATGAAAATATATTTCATAATGAATCTAATGAAATACTTTTGGTTTTGTAGATGTTGATATATTTTATAGAATATATTTTTGTAGATGTTGATACATTTTGTAACGAATCTAATGCCATTTTCTGCCATAATTTGTTCTCACAATAGATTTTTTTTGAATTTATAAATTTCAGGTTACAGATTAGGTTGGGGTTTGGTGTCCTTGATGAGATTCGCAGCATCCTTTTGGGCTTCACTGTCCAAAACAGATTGGACAAAACAAACGAGAGACTAATGAGCCTATCCATTGCCCCTTACATGTTGAGTGAGACCGTGAGGCTTCAAAATGCTCAAAATGATACAGGACGGTACATTGCAAAAAATAAGGGAAACTCTCAAGGATCAGTTAGTCAACCAGTGGGCTGATATATGTCATGTTGCATTCGACTGCACGACTTCCCTCAACAGCAAAGTTCTAGAGAAAGTTGTGAATGCATACAACCTAGGTCTTTGCTTAGAGTTAGAGGAACCTGTTTTACTTATGAACCGAGGTTGCTCGCGGGGCCCGAGGGATATCTCCATGTGCTATTATACGACGATGACTATGTAGCACCTCTGATAGAGAAGCGCGACCCACTGAGCACACTTGTGATCAGAAACTTGGTGAGTCGATGTGAACTGAATATACATTTGAAAGATAACTTAATCCTACAATTCGGAAACATTATGCAGGATATTGAAGGTGAATCTTTCAAACATTCAGAGCTGCGAGAAGAAATATACAAACAGTGTTGCAGATATATAATAAATATGTTTATACTAAACTTTTATACTGTTAAGTGTGTGTTTATAATATTACAATATTAAGGAGTAAAATATTTTGTTACTTAGATGAGATAGTTCATGACATAATAAATGTTGCTAAAAATTGCTTATAATGTTATTTGTGATACATCATGTATCACCTAAAATGCGATTCTACAAAATTAAATTGTCTTGTGAATTGACTTTTCATAGTTCCATAAATTAAAAAGTGTATTATTAAATTTTGATGTGTATGTGATTATCTTCATATATAGTTTAATTAATATTAATAAATTTCAAGGTACAATTCTCTAAAATGTGCAGGCTAACTAATATCTTGATATTGGTTTCTATTGTATTATTAGATAAGCATGTTTAAAGAGAACTCTAGAGTATAAACTATGCCCACGTATACACATCTTGCAAGTTGGGCAGCTCTGTCGTAACGGTGAGCTGGCGCATCGGTGCTGGTTGCGGACGTCCGTCAATGCCTCTGTGGCGGCCAGAGATGTACAATGGCGGAGGCGGAGGTCGAGGGTGTGAATGCAAAGCAAGGGGGAGAAGGGGCAGAGTGGAAAGAAATGGGACTGAAAGGGGGGGTTGGGTGGGTCGGGGTGTCAGAGTCCTATGTGTATTCTTATTGAAGTTCCCCTTATTTCCCTTCCCCTTTTTCTTTAAACTAGTGGTCTTGTTAACCATCAACACTTGATGCTCCTTCTTGATTTCTACCTCCGCAGCTTTGAGCATTGCGAAGAGCTCAAGAATTGTCTTCTCCATCCCTTTCATATTATAGTTCATTATGAAGCCTTTGTAGCTTGGTGGCAGTGATTGGAGAAATTTGTCAATGACATTATCATCTGGAAGATTAACTCCCAACTGAGTCAAGTTATTATGATATCCAGACATTCTGAGTATGTGTTCACTGATAGAACTCTTCTCCTCCATCTTGCAGCTATAGAACTTGTTGGATACTTCATATCTCTCAACTTGGGCATTTGCTTGAAATATTAACTTCAACTCCTGGAACATCTCATATGGTCCATGACGTTCAAAATGTATTTGAAGTCCCGATTCTAAGTCGTAAAGCATAGCACACTGAACTATCGAGTAGTCATCGGATCGAGCTTGCCAGACTTTCATAACATCAGCATCTGCTCCTGCAGTAGGCCTTTCACCTAGCGGTGCATAAAGGACATAATTCTTCTGTGCAGCAATGAGGATAATCCTCAAGTTATGGACCCAGTCCGTGTAGTTTCTACCATCATCTTTCAACTTAGCTTTCTCTAGGAATGCATTAAAATTCAAGGGAACGGAAGCATGGGCCATTGATCTATAACCTAGATATGCAAATACTATCAGGACTAAGTTCATGATAAATTAAGTTCAATTAATCAAATTACTTACGAACTCCCAGTTAGATAGACATTCCTCAAGTCATCTAAATGAAACATGATCCAAATCAACTAAACCATTTCTAATCATCACGTGAGAGGGAGTAGTCATCAATGGTGAGCGTCTCTATGTTGATCATATCGCTACTAGGAAAAGGCCTACTAATGGCGCACCTAATTTGACCATTAATGGCGCATTAGTGGTGCGCCATTAGTGCCACGCCATTAGTATATTTTACTAATAGCGCACCACTAGTGCGCCATTAGTATCTGGTATACTAATGGCGGACCTCAGATGCGCCATTAGTATATACAACAGTGCGCGGCATACTAATGGCGCATTGTTTAATGATGCGCCATTAGTATCCTTTGGCATACTAATGGCGCACTATGACGTGATGCGCCATTAGTATGAATATTAGGTTTTTTTTATTTTTTTATTTTCTATTTTTTGCACAGGTTACAAATTGTATAATTGGACAAAATATAGACAGCACACATCAACAACAGATTCATCGAATACAATAGAAGATTAGTCTCTGAATACAATTCATCATATTAGTCTCTGAATACAATTCATCATATTAGTCTCCGAATTGAAAAGACCGAATAAAGATAGAACATTATATTACAAGTCTCGAGACCGCGAGTAGCGAGTTTGTCTTCACATTACAAGTCGATATCGATCATCTAAACTACCATCACATAGAAGAGAGCTGCGGTCATCACGATGAAACTCGTCTTCATCCGGTTCCTCCAACGCTCCCTCCCCTCTCCCGCTAGATAGAGGGCGTATCTAGATTCGGCCTCGGCCCTAGTGGTGTACCCTTTGTAACTGTTACCGCTGAATCGGTGAACCTGTCTCCGACACTCCTCCCAGTCGTCGTAGACTCCGGGAACCTTACCCTTGTACACGACATACGACGGCATCGCTATGCACTAGCCAAACGAAACGTTAGTACCAATTCACAGACAATACATAAGCAATATATAAGTATGCAACAGAACGATCGGAAGAGAAAAGCAAGACACTAATAGCATCGGTTACATCTAAGTTGAACGACTCTCAAAACCAAAGAGACATACTACAAGTTCATTAAAGTTTAATTACAACATGAGCCAATCGATGTTTCAGAACTAGACACAGCATCACTGCTTTCGACTCGACTCAAGGGACCGGAGCGTGGATGAAGCCGCCGTCTATCGTGGGAGTCATGAAATAACGGGTGTTGTCAGCCTGCATTTGTAGCATTGTGTCGATGTCACTGTTGGACGGTTGATTTCTGAGGTAGAACTGCCCCGAGGTACGAAGGACATCTTGATGGATGATTTCCGCAAACTCCGACTGGATGTGAAAGAATTCTTGTCTGATGTCCGCGTCCTGGATTGCCGACACGCTCGCGGCCCAATCTTTGAGTTTACTCGGTAGCAGAAGTTGATGATGGTCCCGTACGATCACCTGCATGTGATGGATGGCGTAGTAGGCACCCTTCTGACCGCCAGGCGGCTGCTTGACGCAGCAGAACGTCGTATTGTGGGAGAACACGTGCTTGCCGTACTTACGAATAGGCCTGGTGAAGGTGCCTCCAGATTTGGTGTAGCCGGGGAGAACATCATCAAGAACCTTCTTGACCTTTGTGTAGTCTACATTCGACTGACGGTCCGGGTCGAAATACGTGGCCATGGAATATTTGGGGCTTAGGAGGATGAGCGTGCAATGTGTGTCACTGCAGAAAACACAGAATGTTAAAAGAAAAACGATCGAAATCTAAGAATTCATATGTTACGGGCCGGTTGAGGGGAGGACTTACTCGGGAAAGTAAGGCACGAGGAAGTTATCCTTATCTTGGTTTGCCAGAATGACGCCTTCGAGGTAAGAACTCGCGACTTGCTGGTCCCCAACGCTGCCCAAGATCTTGGCACGCATGTAGAAGGGGTCGACTATCACGATGTCCGGGGTCTTGTCACGAATGATCCGCATCTCCATACTCAGCGAAAATAGCCGAACGAAGGTGTAGTGCAGCGGATGAAGGTTCAACATAGCGTGGATGTCATCAAACCGCAGGACGATCGTACACCCGATGGATTTATCCACAAAGCCCTTTCCCTCTGGCACCTTGGCCGCGAAAACTGGGTATGCCACATCCTTCTCTCTGAGACGCCGCTTCTCCAAAGAAAGAACACTGTCATGCAGACTCCGCATAGCACCGGTTGCAGCATTGAGCATATTTGTCGGTAGCATCGCCCTACCTGCCACATGCACCCTCCTCGAGATATCCTTAGGTGAAGGTGGCCCGTCCTGAGCACGGATCGTACTCGGTGCCGGCTGGCTCGCACCCTTGTTAGTCTTTCTTTTGCGTGCCTTCTTCTTCTCCTGTAATGGGACCGAGTTCTGCTCACAGACCGCCTTCTTGAGTGTGTTGGGGCTGATAATATTTCGCACCTCGCCTATCTGAGGCTCGGTGAAGTCGGCAGCTGGAGGCGTCTCCTGAGAGTTGAACGGCAGACGACGCCTGTTGCAACTTGGCTTCTCCGCGGTACTAGCTAGATCGCGCACGTCTTTTGTTGGGTTGGGTTCTTGAGAAGGAGGCCCCATGAAGTCGCCATCGTACCCATGATCGGCAAAGTACTGATCGACGTTGCCAAATGTATCGTCGCCGTCGTCGTTCTGATCCTGTGCCATATGCATGTTTGGATCCAGTGGCATAGGGATGTCCGGCACCGTTGCGGCGGTCTTGCCATGGGGCCGACTTGGCGCCGGCACGACTGGCGGTGTTGTCTTTGTGGTGGTGTCCCCCGCCCCCAAACGAATCTGGCTCTTCAGCCAAAGCAGGGGCCAGCTCAGGCAGGCACTGAGGGTCATCACGTCATCATCATCGACCCCGACGGGTCGAATCGGAGGTAACAACTCGTCGCAGCCTGGCAACACCCGAACCAGTTGAACGCTAAACAAGTTGGGTGGCATCTGAGTACCGTGGAACAAGGGGTTGCCCGGTTGAACGATTTTGCCTTTGGCGACATTGACCAACTCGTTGTTCACGAAGTGCAGGAGAGTGCACAGAACATCGGCGGCGCCCTGCGAAAACATGTAGGGCGTCAGCGATGCCCAGTCAAAGGCAAGGAGATGAAGTCCTCGGCCGAGAGAGGTTTAATTAGTTACCGTGATGATGGCGTCGAGCTCGGCTAATGTCGAGGCACCGCCAACTGCGGGCGTGCAGTTGACGGAGGGGCCGCTTGCTGCAGAGGTGCCGGCCGGCGTACACCCGGGTGCATTAAGCTCCCGTGCCGGCGTCGGAGACACCAATGCCGCCTCCGCCGGAGACACCAATGGCCCCGCCATCGCATTCTGTGAGTCGCTGGCCGTGAAGCTAGGAAACGGGGGCGGCCCCTGTTGGTCGCCCGCAATCCACGCACTCAACCCCTCGATCAAGGTAGGCACAATGGCGGTCATCGTCGCTCCGAGTTGTTGTTGCACTTGCTCTTGGACAATCTCCGGAATCTGCGCCACCTGTGCCTTGAGTTCTTAAACCTCGCGCGCCTGGCTTTCCGAGCTGGTCTTTTTCTCCTTTCGCCCACCATTGTTATAGTATGACGACCATTTTGCCGACAAGCCTTTGCCGGCCACATGACCAGCTAACGTCGGCTTACTGAGCTTATCCTTGTTCTTCATTACATTCAACGCCCTATTTAGAGTGGTGTCCCAAGGGTTGCTCTTAGTCGACCCTGCGCTACTGCTTTCAGTCGCCTGCGGAAGGAATGTGAACCATTTAGAAATTTGGCTTCATTAATTAGAATGCAACCATATGGAGCTAATTACGCGGGGGTGTATTCCTTACCAGAACAAGCTCAAGCGCCCTGGTCTTCGGATCCGTGGTAAGCTCCTTTGTTTTCTGGTCCTTCTTGTACCGGGCCCTGACAAAGTTCCTGGTCTGCTTGTCACCATATTTATCGAAGAGGGGCGGTAGGCCTTGCTCGGCACGGTCCGCCTCCTCCTTGTCCCATATAGGCTCCGCCACTCTGTAACCGCCGGGACCGAGTGTGTGTTCCCCTAAGTTTAGCTCCTGCATTTCTTTCCCCCACTGACTTGATTGGGAGTTTGCGGTGCTCGAGCAATTGATCTTGAAGTCGTTGTAGTCATCTTCGGTGATCGAAGGATTTTTCTCCTTGATCCTCTCATAACTCTCACCTTTCTCGATCATTCTATTCACATTGCTTTTCCAAGTAGACAGGGCCTTGCTCATCTTCGTGAGGGCAGCATTGTTCACTTTATTCCCTTTGAGGCTTGTGTTTTCAAATTCAGCGGGGAACTTGTATCGTTCGTGCAGTTTCGTGAAGAGGAGGTTGCGCAAATTCCCTCGGTCAGGATGCCTCAGGTTCTCGGTGTTGATTGAGACGGTGCTCCGGAGAATGCACCCGAGCTGAAGCGAGTACCCCTTGACTATTCGTTCGGGCGCCGTTGGATTCCCGTCGAAGTCCACTTCAGTAACTTCCTCCTTGAGGGTGCGGAGCAAGGTCGGGCGCCGGTCCTTCCGTTGCCTCTTTGGTTGGCTGCCATCTGTATGTGCGCCGCCATCATCAGTGGTGGCATCCTCAGCGGCACCATCAGTGGTGGCATCAGTGGGGTCATCCTCGGCAGTACCATCAGTGGTCTCAGGATCGGTGGGGAAGGCGGCGTCCTCATACAAGTGAGGTTGTTCCTCCATCTCCTGGGACAGCTCCCAGAATGCCTTGCCGCCCGAACCCCCGGCCTCATCGTTGTTGGCCATGTTTCTCTCTAAATAGGAACAAAGTTTGGTCAAAAAGTTGGTTATTGTCAAGGAACAAGATCATGGTCTCATCATTTAGGGTTTGCCAACACTGAGGCATCCTAAAAGCTAAGCTTTTATCATTGAGGGTTTTTCGACGCCGAGGCACCCTAAAAGCCTAAGCTTTCATCATTAGTCACAAGTACCCTGGCCCATGCATTAGTCACAAGTACCCCATATGTCCTATTTTTAGCAAAGTCATGCTAAAATTCACGGAAAATTTCAGCATGACCTTTGCTGAAAATAGGACATATGGAGTACCCGAATTTGCTGGAACGGAAGTTAATCGACATTCCAGCAAACTCAAGGGCCTCTCGGGTGGACAAGTCAAAAAAGGCCTCCATCACAACATGGAAAATACATTGGCATGTGAAGAGGTGAAACAATATATGCATCTCCAAGCAGTATCATTCAACATTTTGAACAAACCACTACAAGCAATACTGGATCAGATACAAGAAGAATGTGAGAAAATGCAGACAAATACTAACAGATTGAGGTGTTTAACTTGTGGTGCTCTCTGTGCTATTAACATTTCAAGTCAAAACCTTTTCTGGTTAGTAAGTGTTTCTTGAGCATATGTATGTAGTAAGTGTTTCTGCTCTCAGTGTTTCAGAACACATATTTTAGCTACATAGTACCAGTGCTATTACCCAGCAGTTAATTAGCTTTTGCTTTTGCTTTTCAGTGCCAAATTCTAGCTAGTACCAGCAAATTAACATCTAGCAGCAATCATTTTCAAATATATATACACTGGACATTTAATATTAACCTAAGGAAAAATGAATAGTTAGGTTAATTACCCACTGTTAGTTATTCAGTCTGATGCTTTGTTCTACACTTTGATGCAAATTAGTATATAGAAGAAGCTATTTACTAGCAGTACCATATATAAAAGACATTCAGTCTGATGCTATTTACTAGCAGTACCAGCAGTTTTTTTTCTTCTTCAATAACTGTATTGTCCATCAGACTGTATTGGCCATATATAAAAGACATTCAGTCTGATGCTATTTACTAGCAGTAGTAGCAATTTTTTTTCTTCTTCATTAACTGTACTAGCAGTTTTTTTCTTCTTCATTAACTGTATTAGCTATTTACTAGCAGTACTAGCACTTGGATCATATGCTAACGCTACATTGATACATCATCATGCTGGGTAATATTAAACCCAAGCAACTTTATAATCAACCCAAGATACATCAACTACTGCACTGTCCTGCCTAATAAAAACAGTCATGCCAGCATATAGTATATAAATCTGAATTTGTGTTTACAAGAAGAGTGCCCATTGCAATGTAAAGCTGAGAACACAACTCACCTCAAGTGCAGGATATAGCAGACACCTACTTCTTCAGTCAAGTGCAGTAAAAGACCGTTTGCAGAACCTGTTTAGTCAGAGTTGAACATTAGAATCCATACTATGCTCTACTATGCTTGTAAAGGAACGCCTGCTAGCTAGCTTCTGTCGAGTTGCCAGCATTCGTCGTCAGTGAAAAAAAAATGAAGAAGAAAAAAGGCATGCATGCACTGGTTTGCCAAAACAGAGCACTTTAGTCCTCGGTTTTTGCTAACTGCTACACATACCCCCAAGTGAACCACCACAACATCTAAAAGCTAACAACTGTTTTTGCTTATATAATCAGACTTTTTGTGCTAAAAAAACCATAGAACAACTGCTCCAAATTTCTAAATAAACTGCCATTTCATTTTATTCAATAATGAACTGTACTCTTTATGGGTTTTTTAGTTAAATGCAGAAAATCTAAAGTTAATTCTGCCGGGCTTTTCTATGTTTTTTATACATCATTGCTAAAACCCTAGGAGTTAACCGAGCCACCAACAGAATGTGGACTTAAAAAGAGAGAGTCACGGACAGTGACATGATACATTTTCATAAAATTAGCTAGTTTTACTTATGGTGCACAAAGGAACAAGTACTGCAGTGCACTTAGAAAAAAATGAAGGAACTTCTCTCTACCACACGTAATCTGATTCTTTCACATTGCTTGTCTTTTCCTTTTTTTACTCAATAACGGTAAGCACTAATACTCTTAACTGCACTATAGAAACTGAACCAAATGAACTCCATGGGTGCTGCCATCTCACCCGTCATTGACGGCGCAATGAAACAATTTTTATAACTGGTGTTTGTTCTTCTCAAAGTATATTCCTTAATCGCAATGTCTAACTGCTGAAACTATACGTAACAGTCAAAACACAAACAGAAAGAACCAGATTTGAGAAATTCAGAAACTATAAACTATGTAACTGCTGAATTATACACAACCGCTTCCAAGGCCTACTAGTGTTTTTCAGAGAGAACAACCATGTACAGTTAAAAAATGGTAACTGTGTTGGGGGGAAGTTGATGTTGCTCGATACCTGAAGTGAGGCTGGCCGATTTAGGGAAATTAAATTCACCATTTTTTCAGGTAAAGCTACCTGCATAGGGGCGTCAAGGCGGCAGGGCAGCGGCGTCGAGGCGTCGAGGCGTCGAGGCGGCGTCGGGGCGGCGTCGAGGTGTCGAGGAGGCGTCGGGGCATCGAGGCGGCGTCGAGGCATCGAGGCGGCGTCGAGGCATCGAGGCGGCGTCGGGGCGGCGTCGAGGCGGCGGGGCAGCGGCGTCGGGAGAGGAGAGGGGAAGGGGATCGAGGGCGAGGGCGAGGGAGAGAGAGGGGATAGGTTTGGGCCGGGGAGGAAATATGGATGGGGGCGGCACAATACTAATGGCGCACCACCCCTCGGTGCGCCATAAATACATCCATACTAATGGCGCACCTCACCCTGATGCGCCATTAGTATTATTTTTTTGATTTCTGCTCGAGCCAACAGGTTATCTTCCACCTGACCTGATCCACATCAAATTCCCTCTACTAGCTCGACTGGTCAGCAGCCAGTTCTCACACCAGGAGGTCCTGGGTTCGATTCCTAGGCTCCACAAATTTTTTTTATGCATTTAAAATGTTGTTTGATACTTATTTGTGTTTAAATATGTTCAAACTTGTTTAAATCATAACAGTAATATTTTTTTTATAAGACAGTAATATTTTTTAAAAATATATCATCAAACAGTAA
>NC_041386.1:668958261-668966660 GCF_002162155.2 Triticum dicoccoides | reverse complement strand
CAAACAGTAATGCCGGTGGAGCGGGGGAGGGTGCGGGGGGTGCGGGGGGTCGGCGGCGGCGGTTGAGTAGGGGAATCGAGGGTGCGGGGGGTCGGCGGTGACGGCCGGTGGACCGGGGGGTGCTCGGCGGCGAGGGGGGCCGGATCTGGCAAGGTGGGATAGCGATCGAGATGGAGGGGGATCGAGATCGAGTGTCCATGAAATTTAAAAATATTCATGATAGTTCAAAAAGTGCCCATGAAATACAATCGAGAAATGAAGGCTACGATTTAAATACAATCGATCTTAGCTAGCTATCTGTTCACAATCTTCTTGCCCTTCTTTTTTGCAAATGGAGTTCTTCTATGGAACGGACGTCCTTTAGGTAGGGTGGTCCTGCTTCTTCTTGTGGTGTATGCTGCTACTTCATCATCGTCGTCATGTTCGATCCTCGGGTCGCCGTACTTGTCGAAGTCTTGCTCATTGGCTACTCCATCCATTCCGATGATCTTCCTTTTGCCTCTCCTCACGACAACACGACTGGGCTTTGACGGGTCGGTAATGAAGAAGCATTGGTCAACTTGGGAAGCCAGTACCCATGGCTCATTTTTCGCGGTGACGTTTGCGCCCGCGGTCTTGGATTTGACTTCGGGTATAACCATGGTGGTGAAATACCGGTCTTCTTTTAGGACGCTCTTCGCCCATCTGACAGGGAACATCGGGACCTTCTCTCCAGCGTAGCTCAGCTCCCAGATCTCCTCGATCCTTCCGTAGTATCTGTCCTTGTCATTACCGGTGTAGGATTCCATCGTTACCCCGGAGTTCTGATAACCATCGCTCTTCATGTCATTGGCCTCGGTGTAGAATGTGTAGCCGTTGATATCGTACGCCTCATAGGTCATCAGGTTGTGCTCGGCGCCCTGTGACAAGGCGAATATGAGTTCTTCTTCCGCGGAAGAATCCTCATGTAAAGGGTACGACAGAAGCTTCTGCTTGAACCAACGCGTGAAACATGAGTTGTGCTCTTTGATTATATCTCCGTCCGTCCTCTGTTGGCCTTGGTCATTGTACGTCTTCTTAATAAAGGTTTTGTGCTCTACCACCCAAGGATCGACCACGTCTATGTGTTGTAGCGCGACTAGGTTTGCTCTTTCAAAGTCGGCGAGTCGACCCTCTAAGTCGACATGCATTTCGCGGCGACCCTCACGGTGACCCCATCCAGCGAGCCTGCCGAGGTGCCTGTTGACGGGCAGACCAACGGGGTTCTCGATGCCTAGATAATTCGTGCAGTAGGAGATGCACTCTTCGGTCAGAAAGCCCCTGGCTATACTTCCCTCTGGACGTGACATGTTGCGAACGTATCCTTTGATGACACCATTCATCCTTTCGAACGGCATCATGCTGTGCAGGAACGTCGGCCCTAGTTGGATGATATCCTCCACTATATGGACCAGCAGATGCACCATAACATCGAAGAATGCGGGCGGGAAGTACATCTCAAGCTCGCATAGTATCACCACGATCTCTTCCTGTAGCCTTCTGAGTTGCCTCACGCCAATCGACTTCCGAGAGATGACGTCGAAAAAGTTGCATAGGCCAAATAGCATTTCACGGACGTGCGCGTCCATGATCCCACGGATTGCAACTGGAAGTATCTGCGTCATCAGCACATGACAGTCGTGAGACTTCATCCAACTGAACTTCTGCTTCGCTGGGTCTAGGTGTATGCTTATCTTCCCCGCGTAACCGTAAGGAAGTTTTACTCCTAGGAAGCAGGTGAAAAGCTGCTCGATCTCCTCCTGACTTAGAGTGAAGCACGCGGGAGGGTAGTCATTTCCGGTCTTCTTGGCCTTTTTGCCTTTGCGACGACTTACTGTGTCCTGCTTTGCCTCATCATCATCATCATCATCATCATCATCATCATCATCATCATCATCATTAGCGTGAAGCTCCTGCCTGATGCCCATTGATTTCAAGTCTGCCCTTGCTTTCGGCCCATCTTTGGTCCTCTCTGGCATGTTGAGCAGGGTACCAAGCAGACTCTCGCACATGTTCTTCGTGATATGCATGACATCAAGGCTGTGAGGCACACGGTGGATCTTCCGGTACGGCAAGTCCCAGAAAACAGACCTCGTTTTCCATACCTTCAGCAGCGGCTCTGGCGCCTCTCGCTTCTTTCCCGGCTCTGGCGCCTTTTGCTTCTTTCCCGGCAGTGGGCAGTCTTTCCAATTTTTCAACAGCTTGTCTATTTCCTCGCCGCTCCTCGTACACGGGCGTTTTCGGGGTTCGGTTTCACCATCGAACAGATCCTTGCATTTCCTCCACGGGTCATCGTCGCGAAGCCACCTTCGATGTCCCATGAACACGGTTTTCGAAGACCCGGGATCTCTATCTAGCTAGCGATACGTTGTGTCATCCATGCACCTTACGCATCCAGAAAATCCGTGGACTACCTGCCCCGCGAGATATCCGTAACCGAGATAGTCGTGCACCGTCGTGAGCAGTGCGGCTCTCATAGGGAAATATTCTTTCTCTGCGGCGTCCCATGTATTGGCTGGCGTTTTCCACAGCGTGTCAAGCTCCTCTTTCAGTAGCCCCGGATACAGATTGATGTCGTTCCCTGGTTGTTTCGGTCCTTCAATTAGCATACTCATGTGAATGTACTTCCTCTTGATGCACAACCAGGGGGAAGGTTGTACATCCACACAAACACAGGCCAGGTGCTATGTGTGCTTCTCTGGCTGCCAAACGGATTGACTCCATCGGTGCTCGCGCCCAGCACGATGTTCCTTGGATCGTTCCCAAATTCTAGGTCTTCGAAGTTCAACGCTTGCCACTGTCTCGCATCCTTAGGGTGACTCAGCATCTTGTCTTTTTTATCTATCTCCGGATCATTTGCGTCATCTTCTAGCTTCTTCTCCTCCCTATCTGTGTGCCAACGCAGGAGCTTTGCTACCTTAGGGTCCGCGAAATACCGCTGCAGACGAGGAGTGATCGGAAAGTACCACACCACTTTTCGAGGAGCTTTCTTCCTCTTCTTGTATCGAGTGACGCCGCACACCGGACATATGGTAGACTCCGCGTGATCGTCCCGATAAATGATGCAATTGTTCATGCACACATGGTATTTCACGTGCGATAAATCCAGAGGACACACGATTTTCTTCGCCTCCTCCAAACTGGTCGGGCACTTGTTCCCCTTGGGAAGACGTTCGTGCCAGAATGACATGTTCTCGTCGAAGCATGCGTCGGTCATTTTGTGTTTTACCTTCATCTCCAGAGCCATGAGCGTTACTTTCAGGCGGGTATCCTCGGGCCTGCATCCTTCATACAATGGAGTAACCGCGTCTAACTCAAGTTGATCCATCTTGGCTTTCTCTCGGGCGGCAGCTCTTGCGTTATCCGTCTGCTTGAGAAGCAGCTCTTGAATATGAGGGTCCTGCACCCAGCCCATCGATGGTCCAGCGTCGTCTGCTCCGTCGGCATCATCATCTTCATGATCATGCCCGTCGTCTTCTCCGGCATCTTCCCCATCATCATGTCCTGCATCTTCTACATGATGACTGTGTACAGCATCACCGTCGTGATCATCTCCTGGGGATTCTTCGTCTTCTCGCCCGCCCGAGCCGCGGTGGTTGTCTTGCTGCCCTTTCTCATTTCTTGCCCGGCCCCCATGGACGACTTCGTAGTCATCTTCATCACCTTGCCACCAATAGCCATCCATGAAACCACGCAAGAGCAGGTGGTCCCGCACCTGCCCGGAATCCGCGTCCGCAATAAGGCTCTTCAGCTTGCATCTTCGACACGGACATCTTATCTCCGTCTCGTTCTTTTGAAGCATCTCGGCCTTCGCGGACCTCAAAAACCTATTCACGATGCCTTCGGTCATCGTGCGGACCATGGTCGCCTGCGGGTTAGAGCAAAACGATATTTTAGAACCAAGAAAAAATTTGGCATGACTTTCCCTGAAAATAGGACCAAAAAGAATGCTTAATGCCAAAATTCTCGCCGAAACGGAAATGAATCAACATTCTGGCAAAATATTGGCAACTATCGCATTTCAAATACCAGTACACCTTCAAACACAAACACATATGCAACACCACAAACATATGCAACACCACGAACATACATAGATCTACCTAGGTCATAAAAAATGCATGTGCACATTGTTGTAGGGAGAACAACATAAATATAGCTTCCCCCCTTACTTACCTATCAAAACAAGGTAATTTAACCACTTAATTTGAATGAATCTATGGTGGAAATGAGGTGAAAAAGAGGAGGCACCCGAGACAAGGAGGAGGTGGAGAGAATGAAGTGGGGAGAAAGTGAGTGTGGGTAGGAGAGGCTGTCCAAAATATCTTGTTGCTGCCCACTTACTAATGGCGCACCAACTCTAAATACGCCATTAGTAATCTAGGTTACTAATGGCGCACCTTCTGGTGGTGCACCATTAGTAGTTTTGCAAAAAAAACATACTAATGGCGCACGGTGGAACAGTGCGCCATTAGTAGTTTTGCAAAAAAGGAATAAAAAATATAATAAAAAAACAACATTAGTGGCGCACTTTCTGACAGGTGCGCCATTACTAGCTACAACTAGTAATGGCGCACTGAGTCTGGATGCGCCATTAGTATGTTTGGACAGGCGCACTAGTTTAAAAAAAAATTGATACTAATGGCGCACCTTGGGCCAGGTGCGCCATTAGTAGTTTCAACTCTAATGGCGTATCAGAAGGTGGTGTGCCATTAGTATATACTAATGGCGCACCGCTTGTCTGGTGCGCCATTAGTGTCAATCCCATCTATAGCCCTTTTTCTAGTAGTGTATCTACTATATAATTCACATTCGACCTTTCGGTCTCCAGTGTTCCGTGGCCATGTCTCTACATGCTAGGCTCGTCAAGTTTAACTCGAGTATTCTGCATGTGCAAAACTGTCTTGCACCATTATATGTGAACGTAGAGCCTATCAGACCCGATCTTTACATGGTGTTTCAACACGAAGAGCTGTCGCAATAGTGTATACTCCGGAAGAACACTTATACCTTTAAATTTTAGTTAAGGGTTCATATTATAATGCTACTGCCGTACTAAGCAAAATAAGATGCATAAAGATAAACATCACATGCACTCAAAATATGTGACATGATATGGCCATCATCATCTTGTACTTTTGATCTCCATCGCCAAAGCATCGTCATGATCTCCATTTTCACTGGCTCGACACCTTGATCTCCATCATTGCGTCGTGGTCGTCTCACCAACTATTGCTTCTACAACTATCACTACCACTTAGTGATAAAGTAAAGCAATTACATAGCGTTTGTATTTCATACAATAAAGAGACAACCATAAGGCTTCTGTTGGTTGCCGATACCTTTTCAAAACATGATCATCTCATACAATAACATATATCACATCATGTCTTGTCCATATCACATCACAAGCATGCCCTGCAAAAACAAGTTAGACGTCTTCTACTTTGTTGTTGCAAGTTTTACGTGGCCGCTATGGGCTTCTAGCAAGAACCGTTCTTACCTACGGCACATAAACCACAACGGTGATTTATCTAGTTTGTTGTTTTAACCTTCAACAAGGGTCGGGCGCAGTCAAATTCGATTCAACTAAAGTAGGAGAAATAGACACCCGCAAGCCACATTTATGCAAAACTAGTTGCATGTCTGTCGGTGGAACCGGTCTCATGAACGTGGTCATGTAAGGTTGGTCCGGACCGCTTCATCCAACAATACCGCCGAATCAAAATAAGACATTGGTGGTACGCAGTATGACGATCACCGCCCACAACTCTTTTGTGTTCTACTCGTGCATATCATCTACGCATAGACCTGGCTCGGATGCCACTATTGGGGAACGTAGCATGCAATTTCAAAAAATCGTACGCTCACGCAAGATCTATCCAGGAGATGCATAGCAACGAGAGGGGGAGAGCATCTTCATACCCTTGAAGATCGCTAAGCGGAAGCGTTTTATCAACGCGGTTGATGTAGTCGTACACCTTCATGATCCGTCCCAATCAAGTGCCGAACATACGGCACCTCCGCGTTCAGCTCGATGACATCCTCGCCTTCTTGATCCAGCAAGACGGGAAAGTAGTAGATGAGTTCCGGCAGCACGAGGGCATGGTGATGGTGTTGGTGAAGAACAATCTCTGCAGGGCTTCGCCTAAGCACTACGGAAACTATGATGGAGGATAAACTAGAGGGGACGGGGTTACCGGCACACGGCTTGGTGAATCTTGATGTGTCTTGGGTGCTAGCCCTGCCCCTCTATTTATATGTTGAGCCTTGGGGTCGAAACTTGGAGTAAAAGCCTCCTCAAAGTCGGTTTTACCCGAAAGGCAAGAGTCCTTCTCGGACTTCAGGACCAGACGCTAGGGTTCCTGGCGTCTGGCCCCTGGACTCCGCAAAACTTCCTTTTGCACTTTCCAAAAACCTCGTTGACTTTCCCCTTTGGCCCAAATAAAGTGTTCTCATACCCAAACATTTAGGGAAACATCCGGAACCCCTACCAGTGAATTCTGGAACCCTTCTGGAGACCAAACACTATTATCCCAAATATAAACCTTTACCTCCGGACAATTCCAGAGCTCCTCGTCATGTCCGTGATCTCATCCGGGACTCCGAACAACATTCAGTCACCAACATACATAACTCATATAATACTATATCATCAACTAACGTTAAGCGTGGGGACCCTACGGGTTCGAGAACTATGTAGACATGACCGAGACACCTCTCTGCTCAATAACCAATAGCGGAACCTGTATGCTCATATTGGCTGCCACATATTCTATGAAGATCTTTATCGGTCGAACCGTTATGACAACATACGTTATTCCCTTTGTCCATCTGTATGTTACTTGACCGAGATTCGATCGTCGGTATCTTCATACCTAGTTCAATCTCGTTACCGGTAAGTCTCTTTACTCATTTCGTAATACATCATCCTACCACTAACTCATTATTCACTTTGCTTGAAAGGGTTCTTATGATGTGCATTACCGAGAGGGCCCAGAGATACCTCTCCGATACTCGGAGTGACAAATCTTAATCTCAATCTATGCCAACCCAACAAACACCTTCGGAGATACCTGTAGAGCATCTTTATAATCACCCAGTTACGTTGTGACGTTTGGTAGCACACAAGGCATTCATCCGGTATCCGGGAGTTGCATAATCTCATAGTCGGAGGAATATGTATTTGACATAAAGAAAGCAATAGCAATAAAACTGAACGATCGTTATGCTAAGCTAACGGATGTGTCTTGTCCATCACATCATTCTCCTAATGGTGTGATCCCGTTCATCAAATGACAACACATGTCTATGATTAGGAAACTTAACCATCTTTGATCAACGAGCTAGTCTAGTAGAGGCTTACTAGGGACACGGTATTTTGTCTATGTATCGACATGTGTATCAAGTTTCCGGCTAATACAATTCTAGCATGAATAATAAACATTTATCATGAAATAAGGAAATATAAAATAATAACTTTATTATTGCCTCTAGGCCATATTTCCTTCAGTCGTGCCAAGATACCTTGTGGGGCCCCTGTAGCCCCTCTTAGCGTGATTCCAACGCTGAAAATTCTTATATATTCGGAAACTCCCAAAAGTTAACCTAGATGAGTTGTTCCGCCACTGCAAGCCTTTGTTCCGAAGAGATCCCATCTGGAGGCCTTTTCCAGCACCCTGCCGAAGGGGAAATCATCACCAGAGGCCATCTTCATCATACCTGTTGTCTCCAAGACGAGGAGGGAGTAGTTCACTCTCGGGGCTGAGGGTATGTACCAGTAGCTATGTGTTTGATCTCTCTCTCTCTCTCTCTCTCTCTCTCTCTCTCTCTCTCTCTCTCTCTTGTTCTTGATTTGGCACGATCTTGATATACTTCGAGCTTTGTTAACTTAGTTGGATCATATGGATTTCCCCTCTCTATCTTGTGATGATGAATTGAGTTTTTACCTTTGAGGTATCACTATTATTGGATTGAATAAATTTTGGATTTGAGAACACTTGATGTATGTTTTGCATGTGGATACACGTGGTGACAATGGGGTGTTCTATTGATTCACTGTATATATGTTTTGGTATTTCAACTTGCGAATTATCGAGACACTGGGGTAATCTATGCATAGGGGTTGATGCACGTTTTCTTTCTACTTTCTCCGATGCAAACATTGGGGCACTTTGTGAAGTTCTTTGTGTTCGATTGAATATTATGAATCTGAAGTTGTTTGATGCAAATCGAATAATCTGAATGGAGGTTGCTCGTCCGGTCTACCGGCAACAGTTTTGATGATATATATCACCTTGCGTGTGATTTCCCGCCTATTATTTGAGCATGCTCCTAGAGAGACTAATTATGCTTCCCATGATTGAGCCAAACTAGCTAGA
>NC_041386.1:668951263-668958125 GCF_002162155.2 Triticum dicoccoides | reverse complement strand
GGGAATGAAAGATCCACCCGTAGAAATTGTTGATACTCCTGTAAAAGATAATATAATGAGCATCTTGCAATAAAGAGTACTTTGATGTCAAAAAAGGGCCAGGCGCACCCCCCGACAAAAGCAGGCTATAGTTGCCCATGTGGGCTTGCACGAATCCTAAAGCTGCATCGATCCAACGGCTGAGCCATGTGACCGAGACTTTGCTAAACAACTGAGATTTAACAAGCCCGTTGCATATAATGATGAAGTCATTGCTTATGACATGCATCACACAGTAGATAGATACATGCAGTTTACTACTGTACTATATTAGGTTATCTGTTATCCGCCTGACCAGCTCATCTTATCGATCTGATAGCTTACGTAAATCAAATGCTGCATGGCTTCTAAGTATCCCACTTGAGCTGTACCAGTCGATCGTACAGTACGTGTACAATATTCTCCCATCTCTCACGAAGCTTGTCAAGTTCTCACTTGATCCATCCAACAACCAGCTACTTCTGACTGGCAAACATCCGTCGTTGCTTTCGTTTGAATCTCGGCAGCGTCAGTCCAAGTGGTGTGAAAAGGATAAGATATCGACGGACCTTTCCTTGTAGAAGAGTGGTGGTTGTGCATGCTGAGGAAGAGTGACGGATCCTTTCCTTGTAGAAGAGGCGTGCAGCCCGCCATCTCTGACCTGACCATGCTGAACCGCTAACCCATTCTCAAGACATCATTTTTTGCTTGAACAGGATGTCGCAGCAGCTAGCACAGGCTCCGGCGCCGGTGAGGCTCATCACGGCGTTTGGCAGCCCGTTCGCGCACCGGGTGGAGGTGGCGCTGACGCTCAAGGGGGTGCCGTACTTGTATCGTCTGCACATTGGATGACCGAGCACTGCTGCTCACACAATACTTGGATTGGCAGGGTAATTAAATGTTTTGTGTACGCATCATTGATCGCAGCTTGTAATAAATCAGCCGCAAGACAAAAATTAACGGGATATGAAAATATATTTCATAATGAATCTAAAGAAATAATTTTGGTTTTGTAGATGTTGATATATTTTATAGAATATAATTTTGTAGATGTTGATACATTTTGTGACGAATCTAATGCCATTTTCTGCCATAATTTGTTCTCACAATAGATTTTTTTGAATTTATAAATTTCAGGTTACATATCAGGTTGGGGTTTGGTGTCCTTGATGAGATTCGCATCATCCTTTTGGGCTTCACTGTCCAAAACAGATTGGACAAAAACAAACGAGAGACTAATGAGCCTATCCATTGCCCCTTACATGTTGAGTGAGACCGTGAGGCTTCAAAATGCTCAAAATGATACAAGATGGTACATTGCAAAAAATAAGGGAAACTCTCAAGGATCTGTTAGTCAACCAGTGGGCAAAGTTCTAGAGAAAATTGCGAATACATACAACCTAGGTCTTTGCTTAGAGTTAGAGGAACCTGTTTTACTTATGAACTGAGGTTGCTCGCGATGCCCGAGGGATATCTCCATGTGCTGTTATACGACGATGACTATGTAGCACCTCTGATAGAGAAGCGCGACCCACTGAGCACACTTGTGATCAGAAACTTGGTGAGTCGATATGAATTGAATATACATTTGAAAGATAACTTAATCCTACAGTTTGGAAACATTATGCAGGATATTGAAGGTGAATCTTTCAAACATTCAGAGCTGCGAGAAGAAATATACAAACAGTGTTGCAGATATATAATAAATATGTTTATACTAAACTTTTATACTGTTAAGTGTGTGTTTATAATATTACAATATTAAGGAGTAAAATATTTTGTTACTTAGATGAGATAGTTCATGACATAATAAATGTTGCTAAAAATTGCTTATAATGTTATTTGTGATACATCATGTATCACCTAAAATGCGATTCTACAAAATTAAATTGTCTTGTGAATTGACTTTTCATAGTTCCATAAACTAAAAAGTGTATTATTAAATTTTGATGTGTATGTGATTGTCTTCATATATACTTTAATATTATTAAATTTCAAGGTACAATTCTCTAAAATGTGCAGGCTAACTAATATCTAGATATTGGTTTCTATTGTATTATTAGATAAGCATGTTTAAAGAGAACTCTAGAGTATAAACTATGCCCACGTATACACATCTTGCAAGTTGGACAACTCTGTCGTAACGGTGAGCGGGCGCGTCGGTGCTGGTTGCGGACGTCTGGCAATGCCTCTGTGGCGGCCAGAGATGTACAATGGCGGAGGCAGAGGTGGAGGGTGCGAATGCAAAGTAAGGGGGAGAAGGGGCAGAGTGAAAACAAATGGGACTGAAAGGGGGGGTTGGGTGGGTCGGGGTGTCAGAGTCCTATGTGTATTCTTATTGAAGTTCCCATTATTTCCCTTCCCCTTTTTCTTGAAACTAGTGGTCTTGTTAACCATCAACACTTGATGCTCCTTCTTGATTTCTACCTCCGCAGCTTTGAGCATTGCGAAGAGCTCAGGAATTGTCTTCTCCATCCCTTTCATATTATAGTTCATCACGAAGCCTTTGTAGCTTGGTGGTAGTGATTGGAGAAATTTGTCAATGACACTATCAACTGGAAGATTAACTCCCAGCCGAGTCAAGTTATTATGATATCCAGACATTCTGAGTATGTGTTCACTGACAGAACTCTTCTCCTCCATCTTGCAGCTATAGAACTTGTTGGATACTTCATATCTCTCAACTCGGGCATTTGCTTGAAATATTAACTTCAACTCCTGGAACATCTCATATGGTCCATGACGTTCAAAATGTATTTGAAGTCCCGATTCTAAGCTGTAAAGCATAGCACACTGAACTATCGAGTAGTCATCGGATCGAGCTTGTCAGACGTTCATAACATCAGCATCTGCTCCTGCAGCAGGCCTTTCACCTAGCGGTGCATAAAGGACATAATTCTTCTGTGCAACAATGAGGATAATCCTCAAGTTACGGACCCAGTCCGTGTAGTTCCTACCATCATCTTTCAACTTAGCTTTCTCTAGGAATGCATTAAAATTCAAGTGAACGGAAGCACGGGCCATTGATCGATAACCTAGATATGCAAATACTATCAGGACTAAGTTCATGATAAATTAAGTTCAATCAATCAAATTACTTACGAACTCCCACTTAGATAGACATCCCTCAAGTCATTTAAATGAAACATGATCCAAATTAACTAAACCATTTCCGATCATCACGTGAGAGGGAGTAGTCATCAATGGTGAGCATCTCTATGTTGATCATATCTACTATATAATTCATGTTCGACCTTTCGGTCCCCAGTGTTCCGAGGCCATGTCTCTACATGCTAGGCTCGTCAAGTTTAACTTGAGTATTCCGCATGTGCAAAACTGTCTGGCACCTATTATATGTGAACGTAGAGCCTATCACACCCGATCTTTACATGGTGTTTCAACACGAAGAACTGTCGCAATAGTGTATACTCCCGGAGAACACTTATACCTTTAAATTTTAGTTAAGGGATCATCTTATAATGCTACTGCTGTACTAAGCAAAATAAGATGCATAAAGATAAACATCACATGCAATCAAAATATGTGACATGATATGGCCATCATCATCTTGTACTTTTGATCTCCATCTCCAAAGCATCGTCATGATCTCCATTTTCATCGGCTCGACACCTTGATCTCCATCATTGCGTCGTGGTCGCCTCGCCAACTATTGCTTCTACAACTATCACTACCACTTAGTGATAAAGTAAAGCAATTACATAGCGTTTGTATTTCATACAATAAAGAGACAACCATAAGGCTCCTGCCGGTTGCCGATAACTTTTACAAAACATGATCATCTCATACAATAACATATATCACATCATGTCTTGACCATATCACATCACAAGCATGCCCTGCAAAAACAAGTTAGACATCTTCTACTTTGTTGTTGCAAGTTTTACGTGGCCGCTATGGGCTTCTAGCAAGAACCGTTCTTACCTATGGCACGTAAACCACAATGATGATTTATCAAGTTTGTTGTTTTAACCTTCAACAAGGACCGGGCGCAGTCAAATTCGATTCAACCAAAGTAGGAGAAATAGACACCCGCCAGCCACATTTATGCAAAACTAGTTGCATGTCTGTCGGTGGAACCGGTCACATGAACGTGGTCATGTAAGGTTGGTCCGGACCGCTTCATCCAACAATACCGCTGAATCAAAATAAGGCATTGGTGGTAAGCAGTATGATGATCACCGCCCATAACTCTTTTGTGTTCTACTCGTGCATATCATCTACGCATAGACCTGGCTCGGATGCCACTATTGGGGAACGTAGCATGAAATTTAAAAAAATCGTACGCTTACGCAAGATCTACCCAAGAGATGCATAGCAAAGAGAGGGGGAGAGCATCTTCATAGCCTTGAAGATCGCTAAGCGGAAGCGTTTTATCAACGCGGTTGATGTAGTCGTACACCTTCACGGTCCGTCCCGATCAAGTGCCGAACATACGGCACCTCCGCGTTCAGCTCGATGACGTCCTCGCCTTCTTGATCCAGCAAGACGGGAAAGTAGTAGGTGAGTTCCGGCAGCACGAGGGCATGGTGACGGTGTTGGTGAAGAACAATCTCTGCAAGGCTTCACCTAAGCACTACGGAAACTATGATGGAGGATAAACTAGAGGGGACGGGGTTACCGGCACACGGCTTGGTGAATCTTGATGTGTCTTGGGTGCTAGCCCTGCCCCTCTATTTATATGTGGAGGCTTGGGGTCGAAACTTGCAGTAAAAGCCTCCTCAAAGTCGGTTTTACCCGAAAGGCAAGAGTCCTTCTTGGACTTTAGGACCAGACGCTAGGGTTCCCGGGGTCTGGCCCCTGGACTCCGCAAAACTTCCTTTTGCGCTTTCCAAAAACCTCATGGGCTTTCCCCTTTGGCCCAAATAAAGTGTTCTCATACCCAAACATATAGGGAAACATCCGGAACCCCTACCAGTGAATTCTGGAACCCTTCCGGAGACCAAACACTATTATCCCATATATAAATCTTTACCTCCGGACCATTTCCAGAGCTCCTCGTCATGTCTGTGATCTCATCCGGGAGTCCGAACAACACTGAGTCACCAACATACATAACTCATATAATACTATATCATCAACTAACGTTAAGCGTGCGGACCCTACGGGTTCGAGAACTATGTAGACATGACCGAGACACCTCTCTGGTCAATAACCAATAGCGGAACCTGGATGCTCATATTGGGTGCCACATATTTTATGAAGATCTTTATCGGTCGAACCGTTATGACAACATACATTATTCCCTTTGTCCATCGGTATGTTACTTGCCCGAGATTCGTTCGTCGGTATCTTCATACCTAGTTCAATCTCGTTACCGGCAAGTCTCTTTACTCATTCCGTAATACATCATCCTGCAACTAACTCATTATTCACTTTGCTTGAAAGGCTTCTTATGATGTGCATTACCGAGAGGGCCCAGAGATACCTCTCCGATACTCGGAGTGACAAATCTGAATCTCAACCTATGCCAACCCAGCAAACACCTTCGGAGATACCTGTAGAGCATCTTTATAATCACCCAGTTACGTTGTGACGTTTGGTAGCACACAAGGCATTCATCCGGTATCCGGGAGTTGCATAATCTCATAGTCGGAGGAATATGCATTTGACATGAAGAAAGCAATAGCAATAAAACTGAACGATCGTTATGCTAAGCTAAAGGATGTGTCTTGTCCATCACATTATTCTCCTAATGGTGTGATCCCTTTCATCAAATGACAACACATGTCTATGATTAGGAAACTTAACCATCTTTGATCAACGAGCTAGTCTAGTAGAGGCTTAATAGGGACACGGTATTTTGTCTATGTATCGACATGTGTATCAAGTTTCCGGCTAATACAATTCTAGCATGAATAATAAACATTTATCATGAAATAAGGAAATATAAAATAATAACTTTATTATTGCCTCTAGGCCATATTTCCTTCAGTCGTGCCAAGATACCTTGTGGGGCCCCTGTAGCCCCTCTTCATGTGATTCCAACGCTGAAAATTCTTATATATTCGTAAACTCCCGAAAGTTAACCTAGATGAGTTGTTCCGCCACTACAAGCCTTTGTTTCGAAGAGATCCCATCTGGAGGCCTTTTCTGGCACCCTGCCGAAGGGGAAATCATCACCGGAGGCTATCTTCATCATACCTGTTGTCTCCAAGACGAGGAGGGAGTAGTTCACACTCGGGGCTGAGGGTATGTACCAGTAGCTATGTGTTTAATCTCTCTCTCTCTATCTATCTATCTATTTATCTATCTATCTATCTATCTATCTATCTATCTATCTCTCTCTCTTGTTCTTGATTTTGCACGATCTTGATATACTTCGAGCTTTGTTAATTTAGTTGGATCATATGGATTTCCCCTCTCTATCTTGTGATGATGCATTGAGTTTGTACCTTTGAGGTATCACTATTATCGGATTGAATAAATTTTGGATTTGAGAACACTTGATGTATGTTTTGCATGTGGATACACGTGGTGGCAATGGGGTGTTCTATTGATTTACTGGATATATGTTTTGGTATTTCAACTTGCCGATTATCAAGACACAGGGGTAATCTATGCATAGGGGTTGATGCACGTTTTCGTTCTACTTTCTCTGATGCAAACTTTGGGGCACTTTGTGAAGTTCTTTGTGTTGGATTGAATATTATGAATCTGAAGTTGTTTGATGCATACCGAATAATCTGAATGGAGGTTGCTCTTTCAGTCTACCGGCGGCAGTTTTGATGATATATATCATCTTGCGTGTGATTTCTCGCCTATTATTTGAGCATGCCCCTAGAGAGACTAATTATGCTTCCCGTGATTGAGCCAAACTAGCTAG
>NC_041386.1:668932517-668950968 GCF_002162155.2 Triticum dicoccoides | reverse complement strand
CGATGTGGGCTTGCACGAATCCTAAAGCTGCATCGATCAAACGGCTGAGCCATGTGAGCGAGACTTTGCTAAACAACTGAGATTTAACAGGCCCGTTGCATATAATGATGAAGTCATTGCTTATAACATGCATCACACAGTAGATAGATACATGCAGTTTACTACTGTACTATATTAGGTTATCTGTTATCCGCCTGACCAGCTCATCTTATCGATCTGATAGCTTACGTAAATCAAATGCTGCATGGCTTCTAAGTATCCCACTTGAGCTGTACCAGTCGATCGTACAGTACGTGTACAATATTCTCCCATCTCTCACGAAGCTTGTCAAGTTCTCACTTGATCCATCCAACAACCAGCTACTTCTGACTGGCAAACATCCGTCGTTGCTTTCGTTTGAATCTCGGCAGCGTCAGCCCAAGTGGTGTGAAAAGGATAAGATATCGACAGATCCTTTCCTTGTAGAAGAGGCGTGCAGACTGCAGCCCGCCATCTCTGACCTGACCATGCACAACTCAGGCTGGACGTACCGAGCGGGCTTTTCGGCCCGCTCGGTCCTGGCTCGCTCTGGAAATTGGACGGTCCGGTCTGCCAAATTAGGCCCGAAAAAATGTCGGTCCGGTCCGGTCTTTAACCGGGCCGACCGAGCGGACCGAGAAAACACAGCGACAGCTGCCGACGTTCCTCGTCGTTGCGGCCACCGGCAGCTCTCGGGTGAACCATCGTGTCTCCAAGCTTGCCCTTCCCTTCCATTCTCACCTCCCCATGTCGTACTAGCATCTCGTCGCCGCTCGCCGTCACTGTCGTGTGTGCACCGCAGCCGCTCTCGAGTTCTCGACCATGGCATCGACCCCAACCGTTGCACCAATTCCTGCCATGGCAGCGCTTTTCGCCATGGAGACAAGTGCCATGACATCCACTTCAGCATAGCAAGCACACACGTAGGCCACCAATCGGATCGTGGGAGAACGCTCTGCCGTGATTTTTGGATCGTGGGAGAAATGCTCGGCCGTGATTTTTGGATCGTGGGAGTAATGCTCTGCCGTGAGTTTCACGTCCATCAGATTAGGCAAGTACAGTATTATTTTGGAAGGCTATAGATTCAACGGCGGCGCGACTGCTCACTGGTCGGAACCTACAAAAATCCCTTTGTTTATGGAACAATTGTATTCGTGCGTCATCGATCTCAGACTGCCGTTCCTTTTATTGAGCCGAACGGAAAACAGAAAGTACGAAAGAAAATGGGTTTCATCCAAAAATCATGGCGTCATTTGACGACCTTCTCCACGTTAGATTTGATCCGCTAATCAGGGCAAGGCCCGTACAGAGAAAATCACGGCCTCATGCACGCGCAACATTACTTGCATGCAACCGAAAAACTGCTAAGAAATACATCGTGTGCTGGTTCATGGCTACATCAAAAATCAATCAAACAACAGCCGCGCCGCCCAGCGCACTTCCACTGCACGTCGCCCACCTCGCCGCAGTACCCTTGCACGCCGCCCACCTCGCCGCAGTACCCATGGACGACGCCGCCGGTGGTTGTTGGCCGGTCCGCTCGGTCCGGCCCGGGCTTCGCCGCCGCCGGTCCGGTCCCAAAAACAGGACCGCCAGGTTGGTCGGTCCGGTCCGGTCCGGACCGCCGGCGGCCGGTCCAAACGCTGGCTCGGTCAGGGACCGGACCGTGTCCACCCTGGCACAACCACCACTCTTCCTCCATATAAATACATAATCTGGCACTGCTAACTCATTCTCAAGACATCATTTTTTGCTTGATCAGGATGTCGCAGCAGCCAGCACAGGCTCCGGCGCCGGTGAGGCTCATCACGGCGTTTGGCAGCCCGTTCGCGCACCGGGTGGAGGTGGCGCTGACGCTCAAGGGGGTGCCGTACGAGCTGCTCGTGGAGGACCTAGTCAAGAAGAGCGAGCTGCTGCTCGCCCACAACCCCGTCCACCAGTCGGTCCCCGTCCTCCTCCACGGCGACCGCGCCGTCTGCGAGTCCCTCCTCATCGTCGAGTACGTCGACGAGTCCTGCCACGACGACGAGGGGTTGCTGCCCCGGCTCCTCCTGGCGGACCCCTACGACCGCGCCACGGCCCGCTTCTGGGCTGACTTCATCGCCAACAAGTGCTTGAAGCCGCTGTGGCAGGCGATGTGGACGGACGGCGCGGAGCAGGCGCGGCTGACGAGGGAGACGAAGGAGGGCCTGGCGATCCTGGACGCGCAGCTCGACGGGAAGCGGTTCTTCGGGGGCGACGCACTCGGCTTCGTCGACCTCGCCGCCTGCACGCTGGCTCACTGGCTCGGCGTGCTGGAGGACGTCGCCGGCGTGCGCCTGATGAACGATGGCGAGGGAATTTCCTATTTGCCGCACTTTGCGGCAAACAGTCGACCAATCGCACACCTGACCGATAACCGATCGATAGAATGGGCCGGCCCAGCTGAGGTTGCGAGCATATGGTTTTGTGAACTTTCTGGAAGGTTCCTGACCAGTTTTGGAACCTTCTAGAAGGTTCCTAAACCGTTTTTTCTTTATTTTGCGTTTTCTCGGTTTTGTTTTTATTTCTCGTTATTTTCTCGGTTTTATCTATTTAATTTCTTTCTTTTATTTTCTCTTTTTCATTTTTCTTTACTGTTTCTTTTTTCTATTCTTTTCTAAATTGTTAAAAATATTAAATAATTGTTCAATTTTTATAAACAATATTCAAAAGTCCCAAATTTGTTCATGTGTTTTCAAATTGATCGCGTTTTTGTGAAAAAGTTCGGAATTTCTAAATTTATTTAAATTTCCAAACATGGTGCCGAGTTGCAAATTTTGTTCAAGTTTTCAAACACTGTTCTTATTTTCAGAAAATGTTCGGAATTTCCAAAAAAATTCAGGATTTCCAAAAATGCTCTGAGTTTCAAAATTTTATTCATGTTTTCAAAAATTGTTCATTATGTCAAAATATGCTTGTAATATCAAATTTTGGTTAGTTTTTTCAAACAATGTTCTGATTTTCAAATTATTTTTCACGTTTTCAATTTTTTGTTCACAATTTCAAAAGATGTTCATGTTCCAAGAAGTTTAGGAATGTCAAAATTTTTTCTCCTTTTCAAAATATGTTCAGAATTTAAAAAAACAATCAAGAATTTCTAATTATGTTCTTATTTTCAAAATGTGTTCACAATTTTTTCAGAAAAATGTTAATGCTTCAAAAAATGTTCGAGGTTTCAACATTTTAATCGTTCGATCGCTCGATCGGCTTGGGCCGACCTATTTAATCATTTCAGGATCCTGGTTTTGGGAAGGTTTATGGCCAGGTTTTTTCCGGTTTTGGGAATCCTCTAGAAGTATCCTGAACCGGCTTTTTCTTTTCCTTTTTTTTCTTTCCTTTTCTGTTTGCTTTTCCCTTTCCTTTTTTCTTTTTGATGTTTATTTCGTTGGAAACTTACAATTTTTTGTTCGGAATTTTAAAAAATGTTCTTGTTTCCAAAAATTTCTGACCATTCTCAAAAAATGTTTAGGAATTTCAAAAAATGTTCTCACTTTAATAATTTAGTTTAAAATTTCCAAACAATGTTCGTGTTTCAATAAGTTTACGCATTTCAAAAGATGTTCTCGTTTTCAAAATTTTGTTCGCAAATTCAAAAAATGTTCGTGTTCCAACAAGTTTAGGAATTTCAAATTTTGTTCTCCTTTTCGAAATATGTTCACAATTTCAAAAAATAAACAAGAATTTCTAATTATGTTCTTGTTTTCAAAATTTGTTCACAATTTTTTCAGAAAAATGTTAATGCTAAAAAATGTTCGAGGTTTCAACATTTTATTCATAATTTCAAAAATGTTCCCATATTTCAAATTTTTTTTGCATTTCTAAAAAAACTACAAATACTAATTTGATTTGCATTTTAAAAAATATTCATGTTTTAATTTTTTTAATCTGAACTAAAAAAATAATTCTTTCCAATTTTTTGTTCCAAAATTTTAAAAGAAAATCGTGATCTCAGAAAATATTCGGGAATTGTATTTTCGTAGTTCGGTCGTTTTTTTTCACAGATTGTTCAAATTTTGAAGAAATGTTTGCATTATAGGAAACTGTTTGGGATTTCCTAGAATTCTTGTTTTTTTAATCGTAATTATAAGAATGGTTCACTTTTTGAAAAAAAGTTTGGAATACAAATTTTTTGCGGCATTTCATAACTGTTAGCAATTTTTAAGAAATGTTTTTGAATTGTTTTCTAAATCTAAACCCCCACTGTGGGTTCTTATAGGATGTTTTGCGCCCTTTATGTCACAGTTGTTTTGCTTTTTTGTCGCGATAGGAAACAGCAAGCCCTTACGTAGGCGGGACGGCCCAGGCGGAGGGCTGCCTGTGCGAAAGCCTGTCATTCTACCGCAAAATGCGGCAGATAGGCGTTCCCGATGCCGAGTACCCTGCTCTGCGCCGGTGGGCCATGGAGTACACTCAGGGTGGCGTATTGGCCCGCTTGTGGCCCGCTCGGTCCTGGCCTGCTAGATAAATTGAACCGTCCGGTCTGCCAAATCAAGCCCGAGAAAATATCGGTCCGGTCCGGTCTTTAACCGAGCCGACCGAGCGGACCGAGAAACGCAGTCATCGTTGTTACCCTTCCTCGTCGTCGCGGTAACCGGCAGCCCCTGGGTGAACCACCGTGTCCCCGAGCTTGCGCTCTTCTTCCTTCCTCTCCTCCCCGTGCCCCATAGCCTCTTTCTGCCGCTCGCCGTCGCTGCCGTGCGTGCATTGCCGCCGTTCGCGAGTTCTCGGCCATGGCAACCGTTTCAGCACGGCCGTGATTTTCGGATCGTGGGAGAAAACCTTGGCCGTGATTCTCGTCCAACAAATCAGGCAACTGTTGTTTTGGAAGGTGCTAGATTTAATACCGTCAGCTTCCTATAATCATGCACAATCACACGGTGCCATTTCCTTTTATTCAGTCAAAGCAGAAAATTGAAAGTACGAGAGAAACAAGATTTGATCCAAAAATCACGCCACCATCTAGCGGTTAACCGCCCGTCCGAGTTGATCCGCTAATCACGCAATGGCCGCACACGAGAAATCGTGGGCTCATGCACACGACAGATTACTTGCATGCAACAGAAAAACTGCTAATGAACAAACATGTGCACGTTCATGGCAAATAGCCACAGGCCCGCACGCACTTCCCGCAGCACATCGCCCACCTCGATACCGGCGCTCGCTCATGTCAACCACCTCGCCACAGCACCCGCGCACGTCGTACACCTCGCCGCTGCATCCATGCAAATAGCCGCCGGTGGTCGTTGGCTGGTCCGCTCGGTCCGGCCCGGGCTTTGTCGTCACCGGTCCGGTCCCTCAAATCAGGACCGCCATGCTGCTCGGTCCGGTCCGGCCCGGACCGCCGGCGGCCGGTCCAAACGACGGCTCGGACCGGGATCAGACCGGTCCGGACCGTGTCCACCCTTAGAGTACACCTCGACGAGGTCGTCTGGCAGTCTTTGTGTAATAAGCATGTATTTTGTTCTACGCCATAATCATGCATGGTTTGCCAAACTTTCATCATGGGGTAGAGATTTCGTTTTAGCCGCTTGGTCAACATGCGTCATGTGTGTTTTTCTTGTACAAGGGTGTACTAGTTCATTTTGTCCGAGACATACATTGCATAATCTTATTCTTAAATTAAATAGCTGCAATCCACTAACGAATTTCTCTAAGCATGTTGCGCTTTCACATCAACAAACCATGCTTATCCGCCCACGTCATGATCTCCCATCCCACTAACTATTTTTTCCATGCATGCAACCCATTTGACATCAACAAATTATGCATGGCTGCCAAATTATTTACCATCACATTATAATTAATTCCCATAATTATTCACGTCATCAACCTAATTTCCCTTGTTTTCAGCCTATCATTCCGCGGCAATGTGTGGGGTTATCTTCCAATATTGCTGCCACAAAAAAATTGGAAACTCACGACGGGCCACATGAATGTGAGTGAGGAGGGGGTTTCTAGACGGCGTGGTCATTGCACGGGAGGGTTTATTTTTTTTAGATAAGCTTTTAATTTATAACTTGTTGCATGAGGCTTCGTATTCCATACATACGACGGGTTCCTCCGAGCTTCCATGCCAGCGGTAAGTGGTCCGGCCCTATGTAGGCACCGCGCAAGCTCCACTTCTTTCGTCTTAGTTCTTTTTACAATTTCCGGATTTACCTTTCATTTGTTTATAATTTTAAAATTTGCCATTATATCATTTTCCAGGCTTCTTATTTTTAAAATTTATGCACATTTTTATTTAATTCATGAATGTATTTTTATGAAATTCATAATTTGTTGAAAGCTTTAATGAAAATTCATGAACATTTTCTGAAATCTGTGAGAATATTTTGATCATATTTAAATATCTAAAAATTCAAATTCCAGATAACTTTTATAAATTCCTGAATATTGTAAAATTTGGAAATTAAGGAACCTTTAAAAAATTGTGATCACATTTTCAGTTAGTATATATCTTTAAAGTTCAAGAACAGTTTTTAAAATCCGGAACATTTTTTAAATATGCATATTTTAAAACTTCTGATGTAGCCATTTTGAAGAGAGAAAAAAAAGGCTCTGAAGTGGTCTGCTCAGACTCTTGTCACTAGCACCCTAGACCGACTAAAATGAACGAAACCTGCAGAATTAGACTGGCAGATACACCATCTTTCGGATCTGAGGTGTTTTGATTCTTACATGCGGATCAGAGGTGCACTCTTGTTACGCGCAAAAAAAAAAAAGAGGTGCACTCTTGTTGTACATGGTTGGAGATGGGTCCCCGGCTTGGCCCGACCGTCATGGTTTGGGCTGAGCATCTATCCCTTGTGCGGCCCAAGAAGATACACCATCTTTTGGACCAAATCTTTTACATCCAGCGGAAATGTCGGCCTGCGAGCCTAGTCCAGCCGACTGCCTCCGGCCTGCGGATATCTTCCGCGCACCAAGGCAATCCATGGCAAAAACAGAAGAAGAAAAATCCATGGCAAGTTTGCCGAGTGCAGGCGCACGCTGGACCGACCGCACCCACCTGGCATGTCGGGCGACCGAGCCACCTCGATCAGATGCTACGATTAATCAATCATCTTAGGCAGAGAGGCGTACGTGGGCATAGTCACCGTCGGATTAAACAACCCGAGCACCCACACAGTGGTAGAGCTTCATGGGGGCCAACCTGGATGGTGGCTCCCCCCAGCTCAAAGAAAAAAAATGCATATATACCTATGTATTTGACCAATTTTTCCAATAAAAATCAGCATATTGTGATTTTGTTTGCCCCTCCTAGCCAATGCCCCCCATGATTTTAGCCCAAGCTCCGCCACTGCACCCACACATGAGCAAATGATTGGCCCCGCCGTGGAACCGGGCGGCCCGCAGCACCACCGCCCCGGCTGGCTGCCCGTCCGGCCGGTCTTCATCGCGTCGCTGGCTGGCTGGCTGGCCGGCCGGAGGTTGCTAGATCTGGCTTTAGCTAATAGGGCCCCGTGAATCTGCTGCTGGTCATAGTGATTAGTGAAGCATGGCTGATGAGTTCTTTTGTGAATATCTTTATCTTTATCTTTACCACTATATAGTGTGTGAATAAGTTTGAATAATAGCCGTCCGATCTGCTGCATCCGACGGTTGATCAGTGGCAAATCCAAGCGTTGCAGGCCGTTGGATCATCTCCTGAGTTGTGCAGGATTACCCCACGTGGATGGGCACTCATGCCCATATTCTGGGAATCTCTTCTTGATTTCTGTAGAACCTCTACTAGCTTAACCCGCGCGGCGGCACGCCGCGCCAGTCTATAGGTCATGATAGAATCATGAACAATTGTTATAACTTAAGAAAATATACGTGGTGGCTTCACGTGTGTTATATGCTGTTACATGATCAAAAGCACATTGATACATACATAGAGACGGTGATATAAGACCTCAAGATAGAAAGAAGTACATTTATTACAACCAATGCATGATGCGTATTGACAAACAAAATGACACACGCCTTGATACACTTCTAATAAAAGCTACAGATTAAAACCGTGTACAGTCCGCTCTACATAGCCATGCACCGAGACGTTGTGTAAGAAATTCTATATACGGTGGTATTAAACTTTATCTGATAATATCTAATTAACTACTCAGTTGTTGCCTGTTCACTTTTTTTATGTTGTGGTGTATGTACAACCATCGTATTGGTATGGAAGCTGAAATCTTTCATAAAGAAACACACATTACCTAGCCGCTACATAGAAGTTCTGTATGCGTGGATAGAAAGAGCCTTGTATTCATTATTTGGCTAATTGGTTGGTTGTTTATGTTACTGTTGTGTACTCCATCAGTTTTTCAGGTTTGTGTAAGTTTAATTGTATGTTTTTTCTCACAATGTTCTTGTTTTTCATCTTCATATGTAGTTTCAGGTGCTTGATTTTAACTCTTGTTTTTTTTATTTTGTTTGGTTTGATATTCCGGTTTTGTTAATTTCATTTGAGATAGATGATGTGCGTGTCTTTATAATGATGATACAACAATCGGTTATGCATCAATAATGCCATGTCTTTTAGGACCCTCAACTACTGGAAAAGTTGGCCTAAAGTACCTAGCAAAAACTTCTACTTTCCATCCAAAATGGAGAGTAGCATTCTCTTTGTTTTCCAAAGAAAGCACATCCTAAGCTCTTCACTTCTTCCACTGATTTTGAAGAGAACAAATAAAAAAAGATAGGCCTTAATTTGAGAGCCAAGAGGTGCATGTTGAATCAAATTTTAGGTGGGTTGTACATAAATATATGCATAGAGACCCTTGTTGAAATGTTGACCTAAAACAAAAAGAAACTTGAGACTATCTTCTCTGATGGCAAATTCTGCTTGCACCGAGTTTCATATGTATGTACCGGGAACAGTTCTGCAAAAAAACCATACACCATTAGCAAAAACAGATATATAGTGATGAACCATCTATTGCGAAACAAATATGTGTGGCTTTGAGAACTAACTAACCTCCTTCAGAGTACCCGGATGTACTACATACATCATCACTAGTAGAAAACAAGGTTACCGTTCAGGCCTGGCCAGCCCATTAGTCCCGGTTATTCAAGAACCGGGACCCATGGGGGGTATTAGACCCGGTTCGTGAGCCCAGGGGGCCGGCCAGGGCCTCGTGGGCATTGGTCCCGGTTCATGTGGAACCATTTGTCCCGGTTCAAGCCACGAACCGGGACCAATGGTCCTCGCTCCTGGCCCACAACCATTGGTCCTGGTTCGTGGCTTGAATCGGGATAGAAGGTTGTGCTTTAGTCCCGGTTCATGCCATGAACCGGGACAAATAACTTGCCTATATATATCCATCGCCGCGGCAGATCACTTCAGTGCTCTGTTTTTTCAATCCGGCGAGGAGAGGGCATTTGGGTGCTCTAGTTCACCTCCTATGCACATGAGATGTTCGATGAAATGCCCGAGCCACACTAGTTAAGCTTTCTCCTCTCGAAGCTCGACCTCAGAGCTCCATTTTTTTCGAGATTTGTCTAGATTTAGCGGTCCGTCACGCCCTGTTCCCGTTTTCACCGCCGTTGATCGCCCGCGCCGATCTCGTCGCCGGCACCACCGTGGTGAGCCTCTTGTTCTTGTCTTCTTTCTGATACTTGTCTGATTTTCTTACTCTAGATATATATTTGTCTGATTTTCTTACTTTTGACACACATAATTATATATAATGCACGTAGATGAACCGGCAATGGATGTATGGTGACAGACACACCTCCGAGTACATTAAGGGCGTGCATAATTTTCTCGAAGTGGCTGAGGCAAACAAGCAGAATGGTTTTATGTGTTGTCCATGCACTAAATGTGGGAATATGAAGTCTTACTCTAACCGGAAAATCCTTCACACCCACCTGCTTTACAAGGGTTTCATGCCACACTATAATGTTTGGACGAGGCACGGAGAAATAGGGGTTATGATGGAAGACGACGAAGAAGAAGAGAACAATGACAACTATGTGCCCCCTGAATACGGTGATGCTGCAACGGGGGGATCTGCTGAAGATCAAGAGGAACCAGATGATGTGCCCGATGCTGCTGCTACGAGGGAAGCTACTGAAGATCAAGAGGAACCAGACGATGTGCCCGATAATGATCTCCGCCGGGTCATTGTCGATGCAAGGACACAAGGCGAAAGTCAAAAGGAGAAGCTGAAGTTCGATCGCATGTTAGAGGATCACAAAAAAGGGTTGTACCTCAATTGCAAAGATGGCAACACAAAGCTGGGTACCGTACTGGAATTGCTGCAGTGGAAGGCAGAGAATGCTGTGCCTGACAAAGGATTTGACAAGCTACTGAAAATATTGAAGAAGAAGCTTCCAAAGGATAATGAATTGCCCGACAGTACGTACGCAGCAAAGAAGGTCATATGCCCTCTAGGATTGGAGGTGCAGAAGATACATGCATGCCCTAATGACTGCATCCTCTACCGCAGTCCATACGAGGATTTGAACGCATGCCCGGTATGCGGTGCATTGCGGTATAAGATCAGACGAGATGACCCTGGTGATGTTGATGGCAAGCCCCGCAGGAAGAGAGTTCCTGTGAAGGTGATGTGATATGCTCCTATAATACCACGGTTCAAACGACTGTTCAGAAACAAAGAGCATGCCAAGTTGATGCGATGGCACAGTGAGGACCGTAAGAAAGACGGGAAGTTGAGAGCACCCGTTGACGGGTCGCGGTGGAGAAAAATCGAGAGAGAGTACTGGGATGAGTTTGCACATGACCCAAGGAACGTATGGTTTGGTTTAAGCACGGATGTCATTAATCCTTTCGGGGAGCAGAGCAGCAATCACAGCACCTGGCCCGTGACTTTATGTATATATAACCTTCCTCCTTGAATGTGCATGAAGCGGAAGTTCATTATGATGCCAGTTCTCATCCAAGGCCCTAAGAAACCCGGCAACGACATTGATGTGTACCTAAGGCCATTAGTTGAAGAACTTTTACAGCTGTGGAATGGAAACGGTGTACATCTGTGGGATGAGCACAGACAGGAGGAATTTAACCTGCACGCGTTGTTGTTTGTAACCATCAATGATTGGCCCACTCTCAGTAACCTTTCAGGACAGACAAACAAGGGATACCACGCATGCACACACTGTTTAGCTGACACTGAAAGTATATACCTGGGAAGCTGCAGGAAGAATGTGTACGTGGGCCATCGTCGATTTCTTCCGACCAACCATCAATGTCGAAAGAAAGGCAAGCATTTCAAAGGCGAGGCAGATCACCGGAAGAATCCCTCCATGCGTACCAGTGATTACGTACTTGCTATGGTCAATGATTTACATGTAATCTTTGGAAAGGGTCCCGGCGGACTAGCTGTTCCGAGTGACGCTGAGGGACAGCACCCATGTGGAAGAAGAAATCTATATTTTTGGACCTACCCTACTGGAATGACCTAGAGGTCCGCTCTTTGATCAACGTGATGCACGTGATGAAGAACCTTTGAGTGAACCTGCTAGGCTTCTTGGGCGTGTATGGGAAGACAAAAGATACAACCGAGGCACGGGAGGACCTGCAACATTTGCATGAAAAAGACGGGATGCCTCCAAAGCAGTATGAAGGTCCTGCCAGCTACGCTCTTACCAAAGAAGAGAAGGAAATCTTCTTTGAATGCCTGCTTAGTATGAAGGTCCCGACTGGCTTCTCGTCAAATATAAAGGGAATAATAAATATGGCAGATAAAAAGTTTTAGAACTTAAAGTCTCATGACTGCCACGTGATTATGACGCAACTGCTTCCGGTTGCATTGAGGGGGCTTCTACGGCAAACGTCCGATTAGCCATTGTGAAGCTATGTGCATTCTCAATGCAATCCCTAAGAAGGTGATCGATCCAGAAATCATACCAAGGCTAAGGAGTGATGTGGTGCAATGTCTTGTCAGTTTGGTGTTCCCACCATCCTTCTTCAATATCATGACGCATGTCCTAGTTCATCTAGTTGACGAGATTGTCATTCTGGCCCCGTATTTCTACACAATATGTACCCCTTTGAGAGGTTCATGGGAGTCCTAAAGAAATATGTCGGTAACCGTGCTAGGCCAGAAGAAAGCATCTCCATGGGCCATCAAACAGAGGATGTCATTGGATTTTATGTTGACTTCATTCCTGGCCTTTAGAAGATAGGTCTCCCTGAATTGCGGTATGAGGGGAGTATGACTGGAAAAGGCATGCTTGGAGGGGACTCAATAATATGCAGGGACGGATATTCTTGGTCTCAAGCACACTACACAGTACTAATGAACTCTACCTTGGTGACCCCGTATGTCGATGAACACAAGAACAGTCTGCGCTCCAAACACCCGGAGCGGTGCGACGACTGGATTACAAGTGAACACATCAGGACTTTTAGCAGTTGGTTGGAAAGACGTCTCAGAGGTGAGAACACTGTTTGTGCTGAGCTGTACTCGTTGTCCAGGGGACCATCTTCGACTGTATTGACTTACAACGGATACGAGATAAATGGGAATACATTTTACACGATCCCCCAAGATCAAAAGAGCACCAACCAAAACAGCGGTGTCCGCTTTGATGCAGCAATCGAGAGGGGAAAGGACACATATTATGGTTACATAGTGGACATATGGGAACTTGACTACGAAGTAGATTTTAAGGTCCCTTTAAATGCAACTGGGTCAATCTGTTAGGAGGCAGGGTACATGTAGACCCACAGTACGGAATGACAACACTGGATCTGAACAATCTTGGGTACACTAACGAACCGTTCGTCCTAGCCAATGATGTGGCACAGATTATCTATGTGAAGGAGATGTCTACCAAACCGAGAAAAAGAAAAAATAAGGAAGCGAATACATCATACAATGAGCCAAAGCGCCACATAGTTCTTTTTGGAAAAAGGGACATCGTGGGAGTGGAGGGCAAGACAGACATGTCCGAAGATTGTGAGAAGTTTCATAAAATTCCTCCCTTCAAAGTCAAGGCTGACCCAAGCATCCTGATAAATGATGAAGATTATCCATGGTTACGGCGCAATAAGGAAAGGACACAAGCAAAGAAAAAGTGAAGACTTTCTCCACAACTATTATGATGATACCATGCCAACTTTCAACCTTTTCGTAGTTCATTTGAAATGCCTGTTGTAACAGACAAGTTTCCGTATGAAATCCTGATACTTCGAAAGAGATTGTCCGTTTTGTACATGAAGTGCATCCAGTTTTTGCCGTAACCCTCTCAACTTTCTTGAACATGCTATGTGGATGAAATGATGATGCCATGCCAACTTTCAACCTTTTCATAGTTCATTTGAAATGCTTTTCAATTTCATGGTCTTATAGTTCAAAAAAAAACCAGTAAATCCTTTTATAAAACTCTAATAGCAAAAGGAATCAACTAAAAAGCTTTTATAAACCTCTAGTATTTTTTAAACTAAAATTATATAAAATTTATGCAACTAAAATTGTCAAAGTATTTTCTGTTCAAAACATGAAAAGAAGATATAATTATCATAAAGAATTTTTTGTTAGAAACTTTAGTAGGAAAAAGAATTGTCATAAAGATTTTTTTGATAGAAACTAAAATAACAAAATATGTTTTTCAGTATAATGATAAAACACAGTAATATTAAATAGCAGGAAAAAAATTCACTCCAAATATATTTTTAGTTGCATAAAGATTATAATTATTCAAATTTGGAAACTAATGGAGTAACATAAATATTATAATTATTCTGAGCTAAAAGAAAAAAAATAAAAGAAATAAAGCAAAAATCAAAAGAAAATAAATAATTCAAAGCAAAAAATAAAACAAAAAAGTAAAAAAAAAGTGCCACCTAAAGGGCCACCACGGCCTGAATACGACTAGAAACCCAATAATGGGCCAGGATTCAGGCCCGCATTAGCCCAATAGGCCCACAGGCACATGTAGTGCGTTTAGGCCCGTAAGCCTGCATTTGAGAGGAGCTCGAGAGGGCAGCGGGACTGGGGCTTATAAACCACTCTCGAGCTCCCTCTACTTGTGAGGTGGGACTAAACTTCCGTGTCGCGACGCGGGCAACACAAGGCCTTTAGTCCCGGTTGGTGGCACCAACCGGGACTAAACGGGAGAATTGGTCCCGGTTGGTGGCACCAACCGGAACCAATGCCACCCCTTTAGTCCCGGTTGGTGCCACCAACTGGGACCAAAGGCCTTTGCTTCCCACCCTTTGGGCTGCTGAAAAGAGGCCTTTGGTCCAGGTTGGTGGCACCAACCGGGACTAAAGGGGGGCATTGGTCCCGGTTGGTCTCATGAACCGGGACCAATGCTTTGCCTATATAAACAGCACTCGTGAAAATTTGGTTCATTTTCCTTCTTCCCCGCGCCCGACGCTGCCAGGCTGCCCGTCTCCGCCTTGCCATCGCCATCGTCGCCCCGCGCCGTCCCGCGCTGCCCCCGCGCCATCGTCGCCGCCCCGCGCCGTCCTGCGCCGTCGCCGCCCCGCCCTGATGCCGTCGCCGCCACGACGCCGTCGCCGTCCCGTGCCGCCCCGTCGCCGTCGCCGTCCCCTACCCGTCGCCATCACCGTCCCCTACCCGTCGCCCTCGCCATCCCGTGAGCAATTTTTTTGCCAATTTAATTTAATATAGTAGTTAATTTAGATGTGTAGTATAATTTAGATGTGTAGTTAATTGAGTTAGATTTTGTTAGATTTTTTTGTAGTTCATAGATTTTTTTTATTAGATGTGTAGTAATTTAGATATGTATTTCATAGATTTTTTTTCATATTGTGTAATTTGTTCATATTTTGTTAGATTTTTTTTCTATTAATAGATATTTTGGTGATATTATTGTTGAATATGCATGTTTGTATGTTCATATATATGCAAAGGTCGAATATGTCAATTTTTTTTATTTTTTTGTTCATAGAATTTTTATGATTTTTTTCTGTTGTAATTTTGTTCATAGAATTTAATGATTTTTTTGTTCATAGAATTTTCTTTCTCAATTTATGTATATGTTCATATTGTGTATGTATAGGAAAATTATGCATTAGCAAAGTTTATGAATATGTTCATATTTAGAATAGAGGAAAAAGGAAAATAAGAAGAGAAAGTGTTTAATATAATTAGTTAGAAAAATAATAGAACTATAGTTAAACTAGTTCATTTTTAGTAAGTACTACTTTATTTTATTTATAGTAAGTGCTTAATATATAGTTGAACTAGCTAGTTGAATTAATAAACCAATTTATTTTACTATATATAGAAGTAGTTTATTTTTAGTAAGTACTACTTTATTTATTTATAGTAAGTGCTTAGTAGTTGAACTAGTTGATTTAATTAATGAAACTACTTTATTTTACTATATATAGAAGTAGTTCCCACATCGACGTCGACGATGCCTATCCCGCATCCTCGTCGGCGACTCGGCGGTGGAGCCCTGCTTGATCACGGCCATGTCCGGGACTGGGCTCCGCCGGGCTGGTATTCGGAGGTGCTACCTTTCGGGGGACGTAGGTTGGTGAGGAGCCAGCCCGTTGTTGACTCGATCCTTGTTTGGTGGCGGTCGCATGGGCCAGTGACGGTGCCGAGGCTTCCGGACACCGCGGTGGTGGTATGTCACCGTGTCAGCGAGGAGGACGAGCACGTCCGTCGCTACATGGTTGCATTGGAGGGCAGGTTCGACAATACCTGGAAGGTTCTTCAGGGATCTCACTGGATCTATGATCCTGTGATGGTTCCTTATCTTTGGGTGTCCACCGCCCGCGACGATACCCGTCGGGCGCTACGGTTCTAGCTGTATTGGCGATGCTATATGTATGATAGTATTCGAGGAGTATTAGTGATAATATTCGACAATGTACGGACACTAGAGATGATGTAATTTTGGTTATAATTGAATGCATGCTAATTTGAATACTACTTTATTTTACGATTTGGTTTTGTTTATTGAATGCTCATATTGGAAAAGTACTCCTACTTTGAATGCTAAAATTGAAGAGCCCCCTCCATCATCCACGCCGTCGTGGGGTAGCTTCTCTTTCATTCCCGTGTGCTAGACAATTTGATGTAATAATGCATTCAGGAATGAAAGGAGGAGCTACCATCACCGATAGTTAACCCGTCATTAATAATAACGATCTAATTTAGGTTTTTTAGTACATATATTTAATTGTACAAGTTTAATATTTGAATTATGAACATAGGCCGGAAATGTCGTACTCGGACGATGAAAACCGCCCGGGGGAGTGCGACTGGTGCCACGACGACCGAGGTATGTGCGACAGGTTCCTTGAGTTGGACGAAGATCGGCGCTTCAGCATTAAGCTCGACGAGACCTTCAATGTTCATATGGTACGCAACGACGACAATAGTTTTTTTCATAATTAAGCACGACTTCAACTATTTTAACGTGTATTTTTCATCTTTTTCAATTCGACTAGCTTATCCCATGCTATGCAAGACGCTATGTCTTGGAGAGGATGGGTTTTGAAGACCATGAAAGTATGGAAACCAAAAAAATTCACCTAAGGACCCATCATGGTGTGGATTTTGAAGTAAAGTTGTACAATGCTGAGAGTGTAACCCATTTTGGTTGTAAAAATTGGGAAGCAATTTGCAAGATGTATGGTTTTGATGAGGGTATGCTTATCACCATGGATCTTGGTGATCCTACAATCGAGCAAGACAATATGGACATTTGGGTCCTTGTGGATACACTTCCAATTCTTCCACCATGTGAGCTTCTCAATCATAGTTATTAAGTAATTTATATTGTTTATTTTAAAATAGTTGACATCTTATTTCCATTGACAGCTTATTTTCATTCTTCAAAGAATGTGCAGAAGATGGTAGACAAAACTCACTACACCGATGGCTCAGAATTAACTTATAAGGAGAAAAATCATCTGATCACATTTTGTACTAATCTTGAGAATTACAATGTCTACAATCGAACTCCTCAACATTATGGTCAATATGTGCCACTAGTGCACGTGTTGAACTACGGTAACTACCATGGAGATACCCTGGTAAGATTTTTTGCTATTACGACATCCGTGCATCTTTTTGCATACTTGTAAAATAAGTACATCATTGCTAACTACGAAGTTATTACTATGTTTTTCAACAGATAATCCCGAATGATTGTGTGCCTCATCTGATGTATACGCACGGTCGCCTTGATGTTTTTAACATACAACCAGGTCGTCCTACGAATCTCAACTGTCCATACCGGATTTCTAAAAGAAGTGGAGACATGAAAATCAAACAATGGAAAAAATGTATGGACAGTCGTAAGGAGCTTCTTGGAAGCAAAAGGAAGCGAAGCGCAAGAATTGGAGACAGGATGATCTCCATTCTTCATAATGGAGAGTCAGGGTCTATATTGTTTTATGCTATTTTATCTTAAGTGTGTTTAGGTCCTACCTGATACTGATGATCATGTGCTAAGAACAATTATGTAGGTTGGGTTCGATGACTATGAGTATGATGATCGTATGACTTGTTATTAATAATGAGTAGAAGTTGTATGATGATGCATGATTAATAGGACTTGTTATTATATATGATGATGTATGATGTGAGCATGAAGAGTTACTATATATCAGGGGGTGAAATGAACATAGCAGTAGCGTTGGTAAACCAAGCACGAAGATATAAGAGAGGAAACTTCTCTCTATTAGCTAGCTAGTTGTCACATCCCTAGCTTTACCCTGGCCATGGACTAGCTTGGTTGCTGCATCATGTTTAAATTTAAATGAAATTTAAACTGAGGAATTCAGAAGCCTCAAAACCCTAATTAAAAGAAGGGCAAGCACCCTTTAAATTGCATTCTGTGAATCCAAAATGCCCTAAAAATAGTTTTGTGAATTTTGGCAAGAGTTATATATCAAACCAAAATTCTGGAATATTTTTAAGGAATTATTTGGTCTCTGAATTTAAATCAATAATCTATTTGAATTTGGGGATATATTCATAATATATAATGAATATATTTTCAAATGCTTTGAAATGTTTTATGTACTTTTGGAATAGTCCAGAGAGGTAACATAAAATATTTCAGAATGTTTTGGCACTATATGAAATTATTTTGGAATTGAAAACAGTGGCAAAAGATATTAAATAAAACAAACAGAACAGGAAAAAAAATAAAAAAAGAACAGAGCTTACCTGGCCTCACCGTGCAGCCCACCAGAGCCGGCCCAGCTCCCCAGCCGGCCCAGCCCACCTCCTCCTCCTTTGTCCTCTTCCTCCTCTGCCAGGAGGACGAGCAGAGGCGAGGCGTGGCGCTCGCCGACGCTGCCCCGGCCACCTCCTGCTTTCCCCCCCTAGCCACCTCCTGCTTCCTCCCCAGCGACGCCCCGGACGACGCCACGCACCCCCTGCACCGCTCCCCTCTCCCCGTGCCCCTCTTCCCCCCCTGTTCGCCTCTCCCTCTCGCTCACCGAATGCGCCGCCGCCACCGA
>NC_041386.1:668917421-668930708 GCF_002162155.2 Triticum dicoccoides | reverse complement strand
CCTCATGGATGGAACCCGAATAGGCGATAAACCTGGACTAGAGACTTGAGTGTTTAGGCAGGCCGTGGCCGACACCCACGTTGGGCTTCCGCTTGAAGGTTGCCGAGTACATGTCGTGTAAACGGCGGTAAGTGGTGAGAGCGTGTGTGAAGAAGTACACCCCTGCAGGGTTAACATCATCTATTCGAATAGCCGTGTCCGCGGAAAAGGACTTCTGGGTTGCTTATATCAGTTCATAGACAAGTGAAAGTGGATACTCTAAAATACGCAAGATAAGCGTGAGTGCTATGGATGGCGTTCTCGTAGGGAGACGGGAGCGGTTCCATAGTGGTGTATTGATATGGTGAATATGTGGACTCGTGTGCGCCACCTCAAAGAGTTACATTGCAGTCGTAGTTTAGGATAGCCACCGAGTCAAAGCTGGCTTGCTGCAGTTAACCCCCACCATCCCTTTGTTGATAATGATGCATGTGTAGATAGATCTGATGTAAGTCTTGCTGGGTACATTTGTACTCACGTTTGCCTATTTTATGTTTTTGCAGAGAGACTTCAGTCTCACTAGTATTTCCGCGTGGTCTTCGACGTTTAGCTTGTTACCTCAGCTACGATCTTGTGCCTCGGCAGGATTTGGTAGATAGTCAGGCTTCTCAGCCTTTTTCATTTATAGATGTCTGTACTCAGACATGATAGCTTCCGCTTGTGCTTGATTTGTATGCTCTGAATGTTGGGTCATGAGACCCCTGTTTGTAATATCTCGCTCCTCGGAGCCTATTGCATAGATTACTTGAGTCATAGAGTCATGTTGTGATGCCATGTTGTATTTGCACATATCGAGCATATTGTGTGTATGTTATTGAAATGCTTGGTATGTGTGGGATCTGACCATCTAGTTGTTTATCTTTAGTAGCCTCTCTTACGGGGAAATGTCTCCTAGTGTTTCCACCGAGCCATGGTAGCTTGCTACTGCTCCGGAACACTTAGGCTGGCCGGCATGTGTCCTTCTTCGTTCCTGTGTCTGTCCCTTCGGGGAAATGTCACGCTTTGAGTACCGGAGTCCTGTTAGCCCGCTACAGCCCGGTTTACCGGAGTCCTGCTAGCCCAGTGCTACAGCCCGGACCCACTTGCTGATGACCGACACGTTCGAAGCTGGGTCATGGATGCCTGTCCCTGTAAGTCTGTGCCACTTTGGGTTTACGACTAGTCATGTCAGCCCGGGCTCTTTATCATATGGATGCTAGCGACACTATCATATACGTGAGCCAAAAGGCGCAAACGGTCCCGGGCAAAGGTAAGGCGACACCCGTGGGGATACCGTGCATGAGGCCGCAAAGTGATATGAGGTGTTACCGGCTAGATCGATGTGACATCGAGTCGGGGTCCTGACAGCGTTGGTATCAGAGCTTGACTGCCTGTAGGATTACCAAGCCAAACTGGTCGAAGTTGAGTCTAGAAATTCTTTAGTTATATAAGGGAATTGATTGTGGTATGGAACGTAAGGCTCTTTTTACTCCTTATACCTCATGCCCTTCTGATCTGAGTCATCTTATCTTTCCTGCGGGGATTAAGAACTAGGCTATCTCTTCTTTCTATTAGGATCACGTGTTACTAATCGGTGGACTTATAAGATTGTTGGATTTAAGTCTCAGTTCAGTTCCTACTACTTCCGTATGATAATTGTTGATCTCGGAACCATGATATTGTGCTTCTAAGTGGTTATGCCACCATTTTTGTGAATGTCTCAAATCTTTTCCGAGCATTTACAGCCGTTATGCTGTCCGAGTCATCCCAGGTTTCTAAATAGTTTGAAGCAATTTGTAAAATCCTTTCCCTCTGGTTTCGATGTTCCTTTATGCCAGCTCAATCACACTAATTGTTGAGTTGAGGTAATTTATTGCCCTGACATATATGTTGGAGCTATTATTATGACCCTAGGTGTCTTAGGGGATCATCTAGTAGTCTAGCCATGATTTATGTTCCAGTGTGATGATTCTGGCCGTCATTATCGAAAGCATCCCGTGATGCCATTTAGTTATTAGGTATTCTACTCCTGGGTTCTGAACCTGAGATTCACTCTACCTACTTCATGTTGATAGTAATTGCTAGTGCCTTTAGGATATTAGTAACCTTTGCGATAGTCCTTGAAGTCCGTGGTATCTTCTTCTTCCAAATACCATGAACTACTTATGGCAGATGTTTATTGGATCAAAAAAAAAATCACAATTAGAGTACTCTTGAGGAGTTCTCCATTCATAAATCGTGACTCTGCCAGTTCTACCTTTCTGCATGGGTTATCCGGAAGAAATATGTTGAACTTGGTTCGACATACTAATCTATGCATCCACAACTCAGAAAGTTATATGTTCCTTTGAGTTGTTCTCTTTAGTTGCATTCTGACCCTCGTCTATCAATTGATAGTCAAGAGTATGCGTGCGTTCGTTCATCGATGCCTATGACTCTTGTGGTCTGTCAAGCCATTCTATTCCGGAATGACTAGGAGAAACAAACTCCAGTACCTCTTCCATATCTAGGATTGGGTCAAAGTAGTTGTATTCCGCAGATCAAATGCCAATCCAGCTTTTGGTTCTGCTCTACCTTGGAGTATTACATATTTTATATCGAGATTGTTATAGGAATTGCACACCATCCCATGAACTCTTGGTACAGTGATACTTCTTTCCATCACTGTTCATTCCTCGGCCCTCGTGTTGATGCAACCGGAATACCAACAAATGAATTGTGATGTGTGAAATCAATACTGCTAGCAACTCTGTTGCTTGGTAGTTAAAGGATAATAATTTCATTCTTAGTATGTTGGTTTTCGAATCATCCTTCTAAGACTGATCGTGCTACCTAGTCCTTATTTCGGTGCACCCTTCGATTGATGAGTTAGGATCTTGTCAAGTCCTCACTCATTTGATCATATCGTCTTGCCCTCAAAAGCAAGATTGTTCTCGAGCTTAGTAACATACCGGTGGTTCGTGACTCTCCAAATATCTTCTTGGAGGTGTTACCGGGTTGTCACCTGACCGCTATGTTGAGTTCGTGATCAAGTTGGTTTCTTGTGAACCACCTTCTCTCCAAGAATCGGTGTTAGATATCCCTGAGCTAGTTGGTTAAGCTAGACAACAACTTGGAGAGTTGGAAGATAAAAGCTTGTCTGACTTAGTTCGTTCCAAAGGGATATTCTTGTGTAGTGTGTGTTGAAGAAAGATGATATCTTCATCGATTGGTCCTTGTGATCAGTTGCTGGACCTATTGTCTTATCAATCCTTTGATTTGAGTGTGGGCTATCGTCAAATCAAATCAGTACCAACGATGTTCGTAATGTTGTCCTACTCGTGGTTGATCCCTCGAGCATACACCATTACATCTTTGGTCTGACCAATGCTATCACCGTGTTCACATGATGGTGGAAGTCCAGTGATATGGAAATTCCGATGAGTTGCTGTTAAGCCCATCAGTAGCATTTTGTCTCCCCCCATGAATCATGTTGAACATCAACCTAGTGTTGGAAACTTGTGTAAGCATTTCTTCGTGTTTCGTTCATGAAGCATATGTTTGAATGAAAGTAGTGATTTTCCCTAATTCATGTGCATATGATGCAAGTTGCCGCCATGAATTCGAGGAAGATTGTTTTGTTTCCTTGGAATCATCCCAAATCAGTCATGCACACGTGCGAAGTATTCTGTGGTCTGGAGACTTGCAACCTTCATTCCATATGTGTATCCTAGCACACCAAGCCACTGACTGATTTGTTCAAGGAGAAGGAGTATCTTCATAAGAGCTAATCCGGACTTATGAAAGAACTTCGATATCCTTGCTGATGGTTCCCAACCAGAACTCGGTAGTGTTTTATTATAAGACTACTTTCTGGTCATGCTTGTCCGGGACAACGTGTTCACATGTTTGTAGCAGAACCAGCTCATGTTTTGGAGCTTACTATCGTAGTTCATTTCCCGAGAATCTCGCAACGTCATCTCGTCGATTTGTGTTGCAAACTTTCATTTTTCTTTCTAGACTTGATGAGTCTGGGATATCCTGACACCAACCAGATCTGAATCTCAGGCAGATATGATGGTTGGAACATTCTCCAAGAACTATAATATTGGTCCCTCGATAACCGGTAAAGTGGATGTCGTGGCCAACACACCCAGCCGGAAGACCTGTTATTATAATATCTTGATTGAGGAAGTTGGCCACCTCCCCATAGGGATTTCGTAGGGTTTACTCCCTAGTTGTTCCTTATGGATTCTTGTGCTCCCGAAGTCCGACCTTTACTTGATGTTCTAAATACCAGACCGTTTCTATGAATGGGTTACATTAGCACATCAAGGAGAACATTTGAAGCGGAGTGCTAAATGTCTCTCGGTCGATCATCCAGATTTTGTTCCTTGGCTTCGCTAAGGTGAAATCTGAGAAGGTGTTATCTTCCTTTGCATCTGCATCTTCCATCACCATTCATCATGGTAGTGAGTTGTGTTACTGGACCCTTGACACGGATGTTGGTAAAACCTTGATGATTGTGGAAATGCTCAAGTTCTTGAGAGCACGCACAAGCGCTACGTGTTATCCTCGGCACTAGCTGGGTTTGCTCTCAGTTTCCTCGGTTATGCTATAACCACTCCAACAGTGAATTCACTCTTTATTGTTGGGTTCTTCCCCAGTTACCAGAATCATTCCCAGCATTTGCATTTTGTTCCCAGCTTGTACCGCTAATGTGCCATTCTACCATGGGTCTCTTCCACCTCCGGTGATAAGCAAATTCATCCATTACGTTGTCTTCAACAAGGTAATCCACATCATCCAAGTTCGGGTATGCCATTCTACCGACCCCCTCCAAATGATCGTTTGTGATTACCTTATGCTGGTATGAAGAGTTTCAATGATCTCTGAATCAAAAGTAATTCTTTTTGCCACTTAAGGTAATACTCTACGATCACCTTCCTTCAGGATATTTCGTCGTGGTATCATGGCAACTCAACTCTTCGCTACGTTGGCAATCGTTTACCACCTTCTTAAGTGTGGAATTATTGTCCACCTAGTGAACCTTCGTCATCTGTTCCACTCCATTTCTTCAAATCTGTGCTTCGTCTCCCAGCTCAAGAGATGTTGCTATGTCTCATTCCATGAGTTGTTCGATCTTCGAGAAGATCGACCCTTCTAGAGTCTCTTTCCCTCCAGGTCATGTTGGCAGGATTTCTCAGAGCAAGACGACAAGACAAAGATGGTGATCGAATCAACGTTTCTATGAAGTGCAACCTGGATCGTGAAGATTATACTAGTTGCGTTTACCTTTCACCTTACCCTACGCTTGAATCTCGAGACGAGATTCTTGTTTAGTGGGGGTGAGTTGTCACATCCCTAGCTTTACCCTGGCCATGGACTAGCTTGGTTGCTGCATCATGTTTAAATTTAAATGAAATTTAAACTGAGGAATTCAGAAGCCTCAAAACCCTAATTAAAAGAAGGGCAAGCACCCTTTAAATTGCATTCTGTGAATCCAAAATGCCCTAAAAATAGTTTTGTGAATTTTGGCAAGAGTTATATATCAAACCAAAATTCTGGAATATTTTTAAGGAATTATTTGGTCTCTGAATTTAAATCAATAATCTATTTGAATTTGGGGATATATTCATAATATATAATGAATATATTTTCAAATGCTTTGAAATGTTTTATGTACTTTTGGAATAGTCCAGAGAGGTAACATAAAATATTTCAGAATGTTTTGGCACTGTATGAAATTATTTTGGAATTGAAAACAGTGGCAAAAGATATTAAATAAAACAAACAGAACAGGAAAAAAATAAAAAAAGAACAGAGCTTACCTGGCCTCACCGTGCAGCCCACCAGAGCCGGCCCAGCTCCCCAGCCGGCCCAACCCACCTCCTCCTCCTTTGTCCTCTTCCTCCTCTGCCAGGAGGACGAGCAGAGGCGAGGCGTGGCGCTCGCCGACGCTGCCCCGGCCACCTCCTGCTTCCCCCCCTAGCCACCTCCTGCTTCCTCTCGTTGCCCTGGACCCCGTCCGCGACGCCACGCACCCCCCCAGGCCTCTCACTCTCTCCCCGAGCTCCTCTCCTCCTCTGGCTCTCTCGCGCGCAGCCACCGAACACACCCGCCGCCGCCGACGAGCTCTCTCGTGGCCACCGGCCACCCCTAGCCTCTCCGACACACCCACGAGCTCCGCCTCGACCCCCTCCTTCCTTCCCACCGACCCACGGCCCTCCGGAAGCCCTGCAACACCGCCACCATCGCCGTTCCGTCGCCGGCCACCGAAGCTCGCCGCCGTTCGATTCGCCGCCGACAGGACATCCCCGAGCCCACTGACCAACCCTGCGGAACCGCGGTGAGCTCCTCTGCCGTTCGCCCCTTTTTCCAGTCGCTCCGCACGCTCCCTAGCGCTAGCGCTGCCGTGCCCGAAGCTCGCCGCCGCCGCGCCTCATCGCCGGCGTGGCTAGAGCCACCACAGCTCGAATCCGAGCACACCGCTGTGCTCAGAGAACTCCCAGGAGCCCGTAGCGCCCACCAGCCCCTCCTCCCATGCACCATAGCGCCATCTCCGCTGTTGCCCGAGCTCCGGCCGCCGCCGCGAGCTCGACTCCGGCGAGTACAGCGCACCCCGTCCGCTCCTTCCTGCTCCGTTGGATGCGGAAGAGCACGGGCTACGCCCCGGTGGTCTCCGCGAGTCCAGCCGCCGCCTGTAGCTCAAGTCCGGCGAGCTCCCGCCGCAGTTTTGGTCGTCGCCGGCCGAACTCCGGCGAAGTCGACGTGGCTTAGTTAATTAGTCACTAACCCCCCCACCTACTGACGCTGACAAGTGGGCCCCAGGGCTTAGTCAAAGCTAACCAGCCCGGGTCAACGCGGGATTAGTCCCTGTGTCACTGACCAGTGGGCCCCACTGGTCAGGTTTGACCCGGACCAGCCCCTGTTGACTATGCTGAGGTCAGCATGACCTAGTGCTGACGCAATAATTCCTTTCTGGAATTTAAGTAAATCTAAAATGATTTATTAATTTCAGAAAATGCCTAAAACTTCAAAAAAATCATAGAAAATTAACCGTAACTCCAAATTAAATAATTTATATATGAAAAATTATCAGAAAAATTCAAGGAATCCATCTGTACCATTCTCATGCATGTTAGAACAACTTATCACTACTGTTTAGAGCAAATGAAGTGAATGGCATTTAAATAATCATATATGGAGTTTGAATTTGAATCTTGTATTCAAACCAACTTCATTTAATCTGGTTTTAGGTGCATTAGCCCAAAACACATTCATTTTGCCATGTCATGATCATGCATCATATTGTGCATTGCATTGATTGTGTTCCCTTCTGTGTTGCCGGTATTTGTCCCCTCTCGATAGACGTGATACCGATGATGTGATCGTTGACACTGATGAAGACTCAATGTTATCTTCAGAAGTGCCAGGCAAGCAAAACCCCTTGTTCATTCCGATACAATCCTACTCTCTCGCTCCTGCTCTCTTTTACTGCATTAGGACAACACCGATTCATCTGTTACTTGCTGCGGTAGCTGAACCCCTTTATCCTCTGCATGACCTGTCATTCCACAGTAAATAGATGAAACCCACTAGCATGAGTAGGAGTTGTTTGAGCCCTGATGTGCCTACTCATTCATGCTTGTTTGTCATGCCTGCTACTGCTTAGAGTTGAGTCAGGTCTGATTCATCGGGGATGAATCAGGGGTGTGTGAACATGTCCTACTGTGTGTGAGCTAAGTGTGTGAACACGATTTGGTAAAGGTAGCGGTGAGAGGCCATGTAGGAGTACATGGTGGGTTGTCTCATTGCAGCCGTCCTCAGGAACTGAGTTCTGTGTTTGTGATCCATGATTCAGCTACTACCACGCATTGGGCCCGAGACCAATGGACCCTCTCGGCTTCTTAATCACCCTTGTCCTCTGTCCAGGAGTTGTAAGTAGTTTCTGGTGTTTGTAGTATGCTGGAGGCCGTGGACAGCGCTGACCGTAGGGGTGGGCTGTGATGCGGTAGGCACGTGGCCGGGTAAACCGGGCACCCGTTTGGTGTCACGGAACCCTGTACACATCGTTTGGGGATGTGAGCGAAACTCCGGCCGGATCTCCTCATGGATGGAACCCGAATAGGCGATAAACCTGGACTAGAGACTTGAGTGTTTAGGCAGGCCGTGGCCGACACCCACGTTGGGCTTCCGCTTGAAGGTTGCCGAGTACATGTCGTGTAAACGGCGGTAAGTGGTGAGAGCGTGTGTGAAGAAGTACACCCCTGCAGGGTTAACATCATCTATTCGAATAGCCGTGTCCGCGGAAAAGGACTTCTGGGTTGCTTATATCAGTTCATAGACAAGTGAAAGTGGATACTCTAAAATACGCAAGATAAGCGTGAGTGCTATGGATGGCGTTCTCGTAGGGAGACGGGAGCGGTTCCATAGTGGTGTATTGATATGGTGAATATGTGGACTCGTGTGCGCCACCTCAAAGAGTTACATTGCAGTCGTAGTTTAGGATAGCCACCGAGTCAAAGCTGGCTTGCTGCAGTTAACCCCCACCATCCCTTTGTTGATAATGATGCATGTGTAGATAGATTTGATGTAAGTCTTGCTGGGTACATTTGTACTCACGTTTGCCTATTTTATGTTTTTGCAGAGAGACTTCAGTCTCACTAGTATTTCCGCGTGGTCTTCGACGTTTAGCTTGTTACCTCAGCTACGATCTTGTGCCTCGGCAGGATTTGGTAGATAGTCAGGCTTCTCAGCCTTTTTCATTTATAGATGTCTGTACTCAGACATGATAGCTTCCGCTTGTGCTTGATTTGTATGCTCTGAATGTTGGGTCATAAGACCCCTGTTTGTAATATCTCGCTCCTCGGAGCCTATTGCATAGATTACTTGAGTCATAGAGTCATGTTGTGATGCCATGTTGTATTTGCACATATCGAGCATATTGTGTGTATGTTATTGAAATGCTTGGTATGTGTGGGATCTGACCATCTAGTTGTTTATCTTTAGTAGCCTCTCTTACGGGGAAATGTCTCCTAGTGTTTCCACCGAGCCATGGTAGCTTGCTACTGCTCCGGAACACTTAGGCTGGCCGGCATGTGTCCTTCTTCGTTCCTGTGTCTGTCCCTTCGGGGAAATGTCACGCTTTGAGTACCGGAGTCCTGTTAGCCCGCTACAGCCCGGTTTACCGGAGTCCTGCTAGCCCAGTGCTACAGCCCGGACCCACTTGCTGATGACCGACACGTTCGAAGCTGGGTCATGGATGCCTGTCCCTGTAAGTCTGTGCCACTTTGGGTTTACGACTAGTCATGTCAGCCCGGGCTCTTTATCATATGGATGCTAGCGACACTATCATATACGTGAGCCAAAAGGCGCAAACGGTCCCGGGCAAAGGTAAGGCGACACCCGTGGGGATACCGTGCGTGAGGCCGCAAAGTGATATGAGGTGTTACCGGCTAGATCGATGTGACATCGAGTCGGGGTCCTGACACTAATAACAACCTAAATTAACCCCCAAAACCCCTAAACTAGCCACTTTAAAAAAAACCTCAGCTGCAGCCAGCTTCTGACGTGTGGATGCCTTTTGGGCCCGGTTCATGTCACCAACCGGGACCAAAGGCCCCCCTGCCTGGGCTGCCCGCAGCGGCCACGTGAAGGCCCATCTGTCCCGGTTCGTGTAAGAACCGGGACTAAAGGGAGGAGGCATTAGTAATGACCTATTAGTCCCGGTTAAAGAACCGGGACTAGAGACCCTTACGAACCGGGACAAATGCCTTGTTTTCTCCTAGTGCATACTTCCAAGTCACAAATCACATGCAAAGAGTGTTCCTATTAACATCAAGAAGCATAGTCAAGTGCCCTACTATTCCAACATGCATGCACGCGACTTGACCGAACAAATGATAAGGCATATGCATGTACACCTATTAGTACCAACCTTCTTCCAGTTGTATAGTACTGTAATACATTATAATGGACGTCTCGGCTCAATTGGATACCTCTACAGATACGACAATTCAAATTACTATTACATCTCTCAAATTGTAGCAAATAAATTATATGTACAATCAATTAGCAAGTACTATCATTAGCAAAAACATAAACATGTATGCTAGCAACCCGTGTGTCCGGTACACGTGCATCTCGTCCATCGTCTGGGTGGCCTATCGCAGGATTCTGAGTTCCTCCGGCAGCAGGACACGGTTGAAAACCATGGGCGCATGATCTTTCTCATTACTGGCAATAAAATCTGCCAAACTGCCGTTGTCCACTTCAGTTAGAACCCAATTTCTGAAAATAGGAAACTTTGCTAGGTGCATATATTTTGAAGCATGACCATTAATAATAATACCTCTCTGTATTATCCTCCAAGTGGGCTGTTGCACCAGTACTTGTTCATTCACAATATTCGGGTAGAAACTTAGACAATAAAACATTGCAAATCAGAAGGAATACTTCAAGGCAAACTCTGTATCAATAAAACAAACAGAATATAAAGAGATCATGAGATCTGGAATCATAAAAGTAGCAAAGGAAAAAAGAAGAAATATGAACAGCACAGGAAATTTCGCTGGATGGTACTCGTTCATCCCTGCTGAAAATGAAGACATGGGAACTTAGAGCTTCATGGAGAAATTGCTGATCGAGGTTGTAGATCAGTGAGCACAAACTTCAGTTCATGTACAAAAAGGACACTGTCCTGCAACAAAAACTATTGGGAAAAAAATCACATCAAAAGGAGAGGAGGACAATTTCTGAACTTTAATTATAGACGTAGCCGAGAGAGAGGAGGATATCTTCTGTACCTACCGAGGAGGTGCTCATGCCCAAAATATATAGAAGCAGTTCATATGTAAAAAAAATGCAAACCTCTAACCTATGCATACTATTTCATACCAATCAGATCTAAACCTAATTAATTCAGAGTATAATTTTCAAATTTACAATGGAATTACAAAGAAAATGTGGCAACATGTGAACCCAAAACCTGCATTATTGCTTCTGGCTTCATACAATGCCTTATTCCATAGAAAGGTATGTTCTAAAGAACAAAAAAGTTGACTTCACCACGCATACAAAATGAACATAGAAAGATATATATAATAAAAGTTACCCAAAAGAAAACTTAAACTTACATCCGAAACAGAGAAGACATGAGTATCACACGAACCTCCAAATCCACATCTAGAAAATGTATCTAAATCCACAACAGCATTTCTTCCACTAAGATCTAAAAGCAACCTAAAAGTAATCTTGGCTTATCTAATATGAAAATAGTGAAACTGCATCTGAGGGGTAAGCAGTCCCTTACACCTGATAACCATCCTCTTCACTTTTTCTGCTGAAACCTTCTATTTTTAGCTGAACATCAAGGGATGAGATATTTATATAACCATCTTGTTCACTTTGTCTGCTATAAAAGCAACAGGTTATAGTTGATCATTAGCTAATGTGAAGATGTTTAGTTCATGTTGACGTATTAACTAACATATAGCGATCATGAAATAACCACATCAAGAATATTGTACGTGTGTATTTCTATCAAGGTTTCTCTGCATTAAGCTTGACATATCACAAACATTTTATTATAACAAAAAAACCAGATTTCAAATTGATACACAAATTCAGCAAAAGAGAAGCTGTTGCTAAATGAGAGAGAGAGAGAGAGAGCTAGAGAGAGAACAGGAGCCACCGCTGTGTGTACGGTCAGGGGAGAGATGGAGTTGTTGCAGCCATGGAGATAGATAAAAGTAGAGCAGCAACGACAGGAGCTCCAATTTTTAGTACACGTAACTGGGAGAGAGGGATAGTGCAGAAGCGCCGCGTGCAAGAGCAATGGCCGTGCGTGTCCGTCGACGACAATCGTGGGCGGGAACGGAACGCGGGTGAATGGGGGCCAACGCTAATTGGTAGCAGAGGAGCCCAGCGCTTGTTCCTGTGGTAGCGATTGGTGACTTACATGCCGTTGAGGGAGGCGGCACCCGGGTGTCCGTGGGCAGCAGCGCACGCACAAAAGGAGGGGTGGCGATGCATGCGGCATGGGTGGCGCGCGCGGGGAGACCAGGTGGCGGTGTGGCGACGACGGCGCGAAGCAGGTCCCAGTGTCGGCCTTACTCGATAGACGAGCCAGAACGGCGCAGCCGCCTCCTCCATGGAGGCTGCCGCTCCTTTGCCGTAGATGCCCCACAGCCCACAGGCCACAACGCCCATGGCACCATTCCAGATCGAGCAACACGACATAGTTACGACGGCGGTGGCAACTTCGATAGGGAAGGCGATGCAGTTCCTCGCTCGGTAGAGCATTAGCGGCAGCTCGACGCAGCTCCTCCCCGGTACTGTCCCTGGGAAGAAGACCCGAGGCAATAATCTGGCAAGGAAGGCGACCTATTTATAACCCCACACCGTAGCACGGTACGTACGTATGCAAGGCAAAAGCGGTAGCAGTAAGCGATGGGATTTTTAGAGCGAGGCACGATAGGACTCTGGAATAAACGGTAAAAGCGGAACCGATCAGAGACACCAACAGCGGCAAAAACAGAAGAAAGCGACGCATCGATCAGGCAACAGCGGCCGGGAGACAAACGCATGGCCAATTCAAATACGTGAAAGCATCAAATTCCAACCCGACATCGACGCAAAGTAAGTACGCAAGAACACCGAACAAATCAACCTACCCCACATGCAGTACAAAAACGCTAAGCCAACCAAACCGAATGCCACACCAGTTCAAAAAGTTCCAATGAAATAAGTGAATCCACAAGGCCTTTCTACACTGCCAGGTACCAAAATAATACCACGTGTCACATGCAAGATTCACCATGGGTCTTTTTCATACAAATGGCAGAATCTCACGGCGAAAACCTTGTCTGGAATAGAGGCTTGGGTATTCTCACGGCCACCAAACAAGGACATCAGCGCACATTCCAAATGACAAAAAAAGATATATGTAACAATCTTCTACACGCCTCCTTATTCATGCATGCAGCTAGACACTAGTAGAAAAGGGGGCAATGGCCCAGGCCAGTTCAGCCCATTAGTCCCGGTTCAATCCAGAACCGGGACCAATGGAGCTATTTGCCCCGGTTCGTGAGCCCAGGGGGACGGCCGGGCCACATGGGCCATTGGTCCCGGTTGGTGGGACGAACCAGGACCAATGGGCCTGGCTCCTGGCCCATCACTATTGGTCCCGGTTGGTGGCATGAACCGGGACCAATTGCTACCCATTAGTCCCGGTTCATGCCACGAACCGGGACCAATAGTGCTGCCTATATATACCCCTCGCGAGCA
>NC_041386.1:668891629-668916875 GCF_002162155.2 Triticum dicoccoides | reverse complement strand
CATGAGGTGTTCGATGAAATGCCCGAGCCACACTACTTAAGCTTTCTCCTCTCCAAGCTCGACCTCCAACCTCTATCTTTCTCAATATTTCTCTAGGTTTAGCGGTCCATCACGCCCCGTCCCCGTCTTCACCGTTGTCGATCACCCGCGCCGATCTCATCGCCAGCACCACTGTGGTGAGCCTCTTATTCTTATCTTTTTTCTGAAAGGAAAAATATTCTTACTTGTATTATTTTCTTACTTTTATTATTGCATCTTATATAGTGCGATGGTTTTGGTATCCGCCCCCGTCGGCCCTCGTCCTGTCTATGATTCGGATGTGGTATATATTATCTTTTCATAACTATTGGTTCATTTATTGTTTATGAAAATTATGCCGACCAACGTGACATAGTTTTTATTTATCTAGGAGGTTGTTGAACCGGAAACTCCAACCGACCCTATTGTCGAGAGGTTAAATTTAGTTGAAGAAGAAAACAATTTCTTGAAGGAAAAAATAAAAAAACTTGAGGAGGAGAAGATGATATTGGAGTTGCATGTTGCGGATGTCGTCGATGATCACAAGATCAAGATGGATGCAATGCGCTTAAAGATGAGAAAGATTAGAAAATATGTCATTCATACCGAGGCTTGGTATCATTATGCCGTTGGATCAGTTGTTACCTTGGTTGCGATTATGATCGCATTTGTTTTCGCATTGAAATGTTTTACATAGTTTCAATGTATGGTTTAATTAATTTAGATGCTCTGCAGAGCTTTATGTTGTTAGATGAGAACTATGTATGTACTTTGGTTTTTATGTGATGATGAACTTCTATTAATTTGGTCACTTAATTATCTATTCATGATGTTCTGTAATGATTTTTGACACACTTAATTATATATAATGCACGCAGATGAACCGACAATGGATGTACGGTGACAGACACACCTCCGAGTACATTAAGGGCGTGCATAATTTTCTCGAAGTGGCTGAGGCAAACAAGCAGAATGGTTTTATGTGTTGTCCATGCCCTATATGTGGGAATACGAAGTCTTACTCTGACCGGAAAATCCTTCACACCCACCTGCTTTACAAGGGTTTCATGCCACACTATAATGTTTGGACGAGGCACGGAGAAATAGGGGTTATGATGAAAGACGGCGAGGAAGAAGAGTACGATGAGAACTATGTGCCCCTTGAATACGGTGATGCTACTGAACATCAAGATGCACCAGACGATGTGCACGATGATGCTGCAACGGGCGAAGCTGCTGAAGATCAAGAGGAACCAGACGATGTGCCCGATGATGATGATCTCCGCCGGGTCATTGTCGATGCAAGGACACAATGCGAAAGTCAAAAGGAGAAGCTGAAGTTCGATCGCATGTAAGAGGATCGCAAAAAGGGGTTGTACCCCAATTGCGAAGATGGCAACACAAAGCTCAGTACATTCTGTCTGTAAGTAGTACTACTTCTGTCATTAAGTCTCTCTATATAACTCAGCCCTTTCATTGCATGTATTTATAATTATCCTCACTATATTATGCAGATTGAAGATCGCCGAATTGAAGAAAAGACAAGTGGGAGATATTGGGTTCATTAACACGTATCTCATAGATGCAACTGAGGTTCAATATCGTGCCCAAGAAACCGAGGCCAACTTGCTACGATCGTTGGAAATAAATGAACACAAAGATATAATACTCTTTCCTTACAACTTCAAGTGAGTGTTACTGTCTTGTGGCATATTCGGTTTCCTTATTAGTCCAGGTTATAGTAATATAATATTGATGAGTTATGCATGTGTGCGCAGCTACCACTATATTCTCCTAGAGATTAAGCTTGAGAAGGGAGTAATAACTGTCTTATACTCCAAGCGAAAAGATCTCAAGGAGTATGCGGACATGACTGAAATGCTCGAGAAGTAAGTTAAATCGATCATTATCCACCATATCAGCAATTTTGTTCATTTCTGATATCAAGTAATTGTTTTCTTTGTATGGCAGGGCTTGGAGAAAATTCACCAAAAAAGCTCCGGGACTATCGAAGAAGCTGCAATTTAGGCACCCGAAAGTAAGTACTATATAGTAGCATATTCCAGGCATCTCCTAGTGATTCAAGCGCTAGTTTCATCAATACCATTTAGCATGCTTGCTAATTATCAGTTTGATTGACCTCTATTTCTTGTAAAGTGGTTGTGGCAGGAACAAGGGAATAATTTCTGTGGATACTACATTTGCGAGTCCATCCGCCACACGACCTGTGAGCGGGGCTACTCCGACAAACAATATGAAGTGCGTAAATAACAATATTCACAATTTTATTTTATTACCATCATTTGTGTTGAGTTTCATTCATATATATATATATATATATATATATATATATATATATATATATGTATTGACCCCCTTCTTAAAATTAGATGTTTTGGATGCGGGATGAACTCCTAGCACCAGATCGCATGCGAGCAATTCAAGAGGAATTGGCGGCATTCTTTCTTGACCACGTGATCGCTGAAGATGGAGAATATTATGTGGACCACGCGTCCGTATTTTAGGAGATTATATATTTATAAAAGATAATTATTGTATATATGTAGCCGGTAGTGTCGGATAGATATACGAGAACTTGTTGTTCGACCAATCTCTCGGAGAAGGAGAGGTGGTCGATATCACTTCTCTCTGTATGCATGTATGTTCATGACGATCTTCTGTTTGCTTACTAGCTAGCTAGCGTGTCTAGCTAGTCCTCTCTATACGTATGTATGGTACGTAGCGTCGACCAAGCACGGACAAAAGAGAGGACACTTCTCTCTATTAATTAGCTAGCTATAGCACAATATATGAAACACCTAAATTAACCCCCCAACCCCCCCCCCCTTTCAAAAAAAACAAAAACTCCAGCCACAGAAATGCTGACGCGTGGATGCCTATTGGTCCCGGTTGGTGCCACCAACCGCCAACCGGGACCAAAGGCCCTCCTGCCTGGGCTCAGCGGACAGGCCACGTGGAGGCCCATCTGTCCCGGTTCTGGATTGAACTGGGACTAAAGGGTCAGGGCATTAGTACCGACCCTTTAGTCCCGGTTCATGAACCGGGACTAAAGACCCTCACCAACCGGGACTGTAGGCCCTTTTTCTACTAGTGTAGCTTGCCAGATCTTCGCTCATTGCAGCTAAATCAGCAAGATAATAAGCATCAACCAAAGAAAGCAGAGAAGAACGACAAGTTTGATGAAGACGAGTCATCATTTAAAAAAACACAACGCAGGTGGCAAGGGAAATGAGGAAAGAATAAGAGAATATTTCATAATGGGAGAAACATCTATCTAGAAAAAAAAACATCTAGATTCATCAAGCAAGCTCCATCTAAAGCTACAAAATGGATCGCCTCCTCCACACAGTGTCCAACAACCAACGCAATTCGCCGGCTGCGACCGGCCGCATGACTCAGGGAGCGCATCCGGCGACCAAGAGTTGCATGGTCCCATGGAGTCTTGGGCCGTGGTGGCCGAAGCGCTAACACAAAATATAGCATCATGAGCGGACGGATACAGCTCTAGCACGCACGGAGAAGAATGATCCATTTGGATCTTAACACCGCTGAAAGGAGTGGGTAAGTGTGTAGAGGACTGCAGAAGAGAGAATATTCTGGAGAGGGTATTGACGTGCATCTCGAGTCAGCCGCCCATGTACGCCGTTCAGGCTTCGGAGAAAATAAACCTGGTCTCAAAGGTAATATCTTGTTAGGAATATAATGCTCATGGTTGTTTTTAATTACATAGGAAGAAATGCATATACTTAACATTTAGCCCATAAAAGGTATAAATTGTACTAAATAAATGTAAGAGGTCCACACATATTCTTTATTTTGCTAGAAATTTTAAAATGGCTTGATAGGCTAATTTTACGATAAATTTAAATTCATGTTTTTTTAACCTTATAATTTGCTCCATCTCCAATATGTGGGCTTTTTAGGACACATTTTGGAGATACATTGATAAACAATATATTTAATCGGTAGGTTTATTTAAGCTCATTTAGATGTGCCCTAAGCGTGGCACATTTAAGTCACATGCCATTGATTTTACGCGAAGATAAGTTGATGGTCGGATTGCCGGTCCCATCCCTCTCGGGCTGTCGTTGTGGCAGCAGGAGCATGGAGGGGCCTCGGATCTATGCCCGAGGTATGTAGATAGTAGGGTAGGGCTCTCGAGCGTCGCGGCTAGGATGACGGGGGCGGCGGCGGCATGGAATAAGGTGGCCGGAGCTTCTTCCCTATCCCTGCGACACCATATATGGAATAGCCGAGGAGCTTCCGACGTTGTGTGCTCCCGGATCCGTTGATCTGGTGAGTGTTCGTGCTCCTGGTGCGGTTCTTGCGGCAAAGGCAAAGGACGGACCTTGCTGTGGAGCCTTTTGTGCTCCTGGTCTTTCTTCGCCATGGTGACGATTGTCATGGCCTGATGTGGAGTTCGTGGAGGTGCTGTTGTGGCGCTCTGTCAGTCTATGGGGCATGGTATCAGGTACATGCTTGGTTCGTGGTTTTAAGATTGAAGTGGATTTTCACTGGCGACGGTTTCCTTACCGGTGTGCTGGCCCTCCGGGGACTTGGCTCGAAGGCTTCCCCTCCGCATTCAAGACAGCCAGGTTCAAGGTCGGACCGATTCAAGTGGAGCGGTGGAGGTCGCGGCGGTCCGCCCTCAGCCCGTGCAGGCGGTGGGAGTGGTCAGAGGACATATTTGTAGTTTCTATTACTTTCAAGATCCTTTGTACTGTAGGTGAAGTTTCATTATAATCTGGGGAAATTTTTGTAAAAAACAGATGTATCCTAGATAGACCCTATATTTATTACATGCAAGGCACGTGCAATTTACTAGTAAAAATACAGAGCTTCGATGTTAATCATGCCCTCTTGGAACCTGTTCATCTCAGCACAGTGGTAATGATTGAAATACAGGAATGGAAATGCTCTCTCGGATCGTTCCATGAGCCAAACATGCCTTGATACCGAGATAATAATGTGGTGCAAATTAGTTAGCGGTCAAATGGAGTCAGTCGTCTGTATCATTGCAGAGGCCGCACTGGCCTCTAAACAAATTTGCAACTTCCACGTACGGAGCAATGCATGCAATGTTGTTGTGTAGTACATGATCAGCAGTGCTTTGGACTTTGGAGTTTCACTCATCCTGCCTACACAATCATGGCCACCAAAAGGCCATGTGAGACAGCCAATGATTCAGTGGTTAGCCAGATAGCTCGCTAGCTAATTAATCAAGCTCCGAGAGATCGTACCGATGGATGGGAGGGAGAGCCCCTGACGATGGGGTTTGTTACGTAGTACTCCCTCCGTCCCAAAATAAGTATCTTGAGCTTAGTATAAATTTATATTAGAGTTAGTACAAAGTTAAGACACTTATTCTGAGAAGGGAGAGTACAATTAGTAGCACATCATGCGTGATTCAGATATAGCATGCTCTTGTCAGGCTAATAATATCAAGCCATTCCATATACTAGTTAAGTAAGACTTCGTTACGCAATAATTGTCGCCTCAGCTTAGCTACTTGATGGACACATCCTTCATCTGCTAACTAACAATCCAATCATTCTGAAGAGAAGATAATGCATACTGTAACGATTAATCATGCCGTTTGTTCTGTATAGGATTTTCGGTTATGCATGTTAACGACCATAAATATATTCTTTCGAATCACCTCACACATGTGATAAGCAATTCAAACAAATCAAAAAATATATATTCTTTCGGGGTTTGGTTAGATGCTCTAACCGGTCAACAGATAGCTAAGCTAGCTGGACAGAGCAGTCACGAGAATCACACCGTACCATCACGGAATTAACCACCAATAATTAGTATCTCTACTACTACTACGTCCGAGTTGTTGGGAAACCGGGCCACGCGAGGGGGTGGCGGCGGCCTCGTGGGATACGCACGGGTTGGCCCCTCCCGGTTCCACACTTTAGATTAAGTGGGTACTTATTCGTTGACCCCGTATCCCCTATATAAAGCAACGAGAAGCAATCATTGTAACACTTGATCATTGATTAATAAAGCTAGTCTCCATATTTCTCCGTGTCCATCTACTTTGCGTGTTTGACTACTTCGTCTATGACGTTTGCCCTCGCTCCGCAACCTTGGACCGGACTCGTCGGCGGAGTTGCGAAACACGTTATCAGCACGCTTCGCTCCACCAACTCTCCATCAAGCCTGCGTCAAGCCTGCATCAAGCAGGCTTTCGTCGTTCAGGCGGAGGTATAAGATCCGATCTCTCTTTTGCAAAAATGGATTCCTCATCTTCTCGCGATTCTGTTTTTGCGATTAGTCTATTTTTTTCCGGATTCAATGTACCTATGGTGTGGATTTTTCTCCCAAGAACCGAGCTGACGAATACGTCGCCGACCAATGTCGATGTTCTTGGATCAGGAGGAACTTGCTGACTGCACTATAGGGAGTCGGTACAGATCGTCACCCAGATGGTCGCGGTACCGCTGCAAAAGCACCATATGTGCCATGCGCCGTCGGAGTTCCGGATGAACGCAACAAAGATCTGCACCACGAGGCCGGCGTTCAGATGACGCCGTGCCAAGCCATCGACGGCGTCGCCCTGGCTCTGCTGGCCGCAACCCCGCTGGTCGCGCGTGCCGTGCCGCGTCCTGCAGACGCTGCTGCCGCCATCGTCCCGCTGGTCGGCTCGTCACCGCATCCCGATGGCCAGCCGCCGCGCCCTGCTAGCGCGTGCTCGCGCGCAACCCATGATGGCCGCCACCCGCGCGTCCTTCCGATGCCGCGTCGCGTGGCCTTGGCCGTGGCCGCCGCAGCCGTCGCCGTCGCTGTCGCGTGGCATGTCCGCTGTCGCGTGGCGTGGCCGCCGCAGCCACGGCCGTCGCCATGGCGTGGCGTGGCTAGGCGCTGGCTGCTGGGTGCCTCCACTCGGGTGAGGGCCAGGTGTCGTGGCGCCGCCGCCGCCGCCGCCGCTGCTGCCGCCCTGCCCACACGGGCGCTAGGAAACCTAGCGCGCCCTCCACTCGGGTGAGGGCCGGGTGGGCCGGCTAGGTGCTGACTGCTGGGCCCGGATGGGCCGCGGCCGTAGAGCACTCGCACATAAAAAAATGCAGCGGCGGAAATTTGCGTATAAGTCCCTGGGACTGTCTGTTTTCATTGGAATATGTGCTATAGGCTTAAATATGCCTCGGGAATTCAATTTTGGGCATATTTTTCACGTACGAAATGCGCTTAACATGCTATATTTTGTAAACATGTTCTATTAGATGTTTTTACTACTGTAGATTAACTGTTCATCACTCTTAATCATTAAGTAAATCATCTAATAACTTATTTTAAATACCGAAACATCATTTTTATTGAATAAGTTTATCAACATCGTATTTGTGCAAAAGATTACCTGCTGTAATCTCATGATTTTTCCATAAATCACAGATGGCCGGAATTGTCAACAAGGAGTTTGCTGAGTTGGCCCAGACAGGGCTGAACTACCTGTCATGGTCCTCAGACTGCGAGATCTTTCTCCAGGGCAAAACCCTCCTGAGGGCGATCGGTAAGGGGGCCCAACTGGCCCCCACTGATCCCAAGTAAAAAACTGAGAATGCGCAGGCTCTGCATTTTCTTCGTCATCACCTGTCACCTACTTTGAAAGATGAGTATATGGCTGAGCGCAGTGCTTCTAGCCGTTGGACCGCTCTTAAGCAGTGGTTTGAGCGGCTGAAGTACACTGTGAAGCCCCGTGCAGAGGCAGAGTGGATCCGTCTGAGGTTTGCGGGCTTCAAGACGGTTGGGGAGTACAATTCGGCTCTGCACCGGATTTGTACGACTCTTCGGTTGTGTGGTACAGAGATCATCGACACCCATAAGATTGAGAAAACCCTGTCCACTTTCCACCCTGGCGCGGTCTAGTCCTCACGGAAATACCACCAGGGCAACTACACGAGGTATTCAGAGTTGAATGACGTCCTCCAGGTGGAGGAGGCACAGGACGAGGTTCTGAAAAAGAACTTTGTCACGCAACCACTTGGGGGGAGTTCTCGCCAGGAGGTGAACACTATCAAAGTCCGCAAGCCTCAACAGAAGAAGAAGGGATGCAAGGGCAAGAAGAAGGGCCCTCAACCCTCTGCCCCGGCCAAGCAGCACAAGCCGGGCAAGGGAGGGCAGAGGCCTCAAGACTGCTTCCGTTGTGGCTCGGTGGAGCATTTCTCCCGCCAGTGCCGCGCACCACCAGAGGTTGTTGAAGCATACAAGGCTCGGAAGGCGCGTGAGACGCACCTCGCCTTGGTTCAAGAGGGAGCACCACTGGCGCCCATTGCGACACCCGTGCTAATCTCTACGCCCCCTGCTGCGCCCATAGAGGCGACCCCCGTGGTGCCCATCGCGGCGGCTTTGGCGGTCTCTAATGATGCCCACGTCGCCATGGAGGTTGACCACATGGTCGCCTCGGCGGTGCCGCAACTAGATGTTGATGCTGCGTCCAAGATGATTTCTAAGGAAGATCAGCTCACTAGTATGGAGATTGCGGCTGAAGTGAATGGCTTCTTTACTGAGTCCACTTAGAATACCTCTTTGGTTATCATGATTCCGTGATTTTATACAATAAATTCGAATAGATTCGATTTGGTTGTAAGCTCTATGAGAGCATAAACTTATTCTTTACTTTGGCGATTGGATCACATTTATTCCATTCATTTATTCCATTATTTATACTTGATAGTATGTTATGTTGTGAGATGTGGGCATTTATTTTTAATGTAGTTTCTTCCTCATTACATTAATTAGATGTCATATTTTAGAACGCGTGTGGAGCCCGAATGGAGGAAACGTGCCTTGCCGATAGCGCCACCACTCATACCATTTTACGAGAAACTAAGTACTTTGAGTCCATTAAAAAAAATTTCCGGAAGTATTATGACAATCGCCGGCTGCGGTTTGCACATAGTTGGCTCCGGACGAGCCACTATTATACTTTCTATGGGAACAACTTTGAACATTAATGATGCGTTGTTGTACCCGGAGTCGACTCGTACTCTTTTGAGCTTTAGATACATCCGCGCTAATGGTTTCCATATTGAGACTGATGATGAAAACGGCAAGGAGTGCCTACTCATCGCAAAGCGGGATGCAAGTGGTAAACATGTTATCGAAAGGATTCCTTCATTTAACACAGGGCTATACTACACTAAAATTGTAGCACCGCCCGTGTACACTACCCTCAAGACCGTTTTTAGAAGCTCTGAACTCTTTTGCTTCTGGCACGATAGGTTAGGCCACCTTGGACTTAGGATGATGAGAAATATAATTAACAACTCACATGGTCATAATGTTAACGTGAAGAACTTCCCGAATCCCGATGATTTCGTGTGCTCCGCATGCTCTAAGGGGAAGTTAGTCATGAGGCCATCGCCCCTCAAGGTGAGGGATGAAATCCCCGTGTTCTTGGAACGTATCCAAGGGGACATATGCGGTCCAATTCAGCCCCTCACGGGGCCGTTTCGGTACTTCATGGTTCTCATTGATGCTTCCTCTAAATGGTCCAATGTTTGTCTGCTGTCAAGACGGAACCATGCCTTTGCAAAGTTGATCTCTCATATCATACAAATGAGGAATAATTTCCTTGATTATTGTATAAAGTCTATTCGAATGGACAACACCGGAGAATTTACTTCAAAGGCGTTCGATGATTATTGAATGGCAATGGGAATCAAAGTTGAGCACTCGGTACCGCATGTTCATACTCAAAATGGACTTGCCGACGCATTGATTAAAAGAGTTAAATTCATTGCCCGACCGCTCCTTCAGGGTTGTAATTTACCAACTACATGTTGGGGCCACGCGGTGCTACATGCGGCCAATCTCATCAACTTTAGACCGTCGGCCTACAACATCCACTCTCCTGTTCAACTTGCGCAAGGGTCGGCACCGAAAATTTCCCACCTTCATAGGTTTGATTGCCAGGTATATGTACCAATACCATCCCCTCAGTGATCGGTGATGGACCTGCTCCGTAAGTCGGGGATATACGTTAGTTATGAGACTGTGTCCATAATCAGGTATCTAGACCCCATGATAGGTGACTGTCACACGGCTCGTTTTGCTCATTGCATTTTTGACGAGGATTTTTTCCCGACTTTAGGGGGGAGAGAATCAACCCCTTGATGCTAAAAGTCGAGAAATCACGTGGCAAGTCACGGGGATCCACGCTCATGACCCACGCATTACTGAGACTGAGAGAGAAGTCCAAAAGATAATAATTTGCAGTCTTTAGCAAATCAACTGCCTGACCACTTTAGTGACTTAAAGACTGTAACAAAATCGCATGTGCACACGCGCAATGCACTGGAAAGGGTTGAAATACCGAAGAAAAATGATGGTATACCTGCTCCCGTCCAAAGGCCTAAAAGGACGAGAAATCTGGCTTCTCAAATCCCAGGTACTCGGGGACGACCGACGAAAAAGGATAAGAGAGATTTATTACATCTTGTCACCAAAGCACCCCAAATTGAAACGGGGAGCCAGTCGAGACCTGGCACAAGTACGAAATATTTAGTGCATGAAATTCCAGACTTAAACTTTCTCATAGGGGAAACACCCAGCGAAGATGTGAGCGCACACATCGGCGCAGGAAATCTAGAGGACCTTGCTCCCATAATGGGAAATTTGGTAGAGCAAGTGTTTGCGCCGGATGCGCTCCATGACGAAATGGCCATAAATTATATTTATACGGGGGAGTCCCTGAACCGAGCAACGGTGATTGCTGACATTAACTTTGCTACAAAAATGGCCTCAATCATAGATATCGGCCATGAGCCTAACACGCTCGCTGATTGCAAGAAAAGGTAGGATTGGAAAGATTGGCAGGAGGCAATTACTGCTGAATTATTATCTCTCAACAAAAGGAAGGTGTTCGGACCAGTTTGTCGAACTCCTCCCCACATTTGCCCTGTTGGCTATAGGTGGGTTTTTGTTCGAAAGAGAGGTGAAAATAATAAGGTAGTACGGTACAAAGCAAGGCTCGTCGCTCAAGGGTTCACTCAACGACCAGGTGTCGATTTTGAGCAGACTTATTCCCCGGTCATGGATGGAGTTACCTTTAGGTACTTGATCTCGATGGCAGTAAACATGGGCTTGAAAATGAAACTAATGGATGTTCTCACTGCTTATCTATATGGTAACTTGGATTCGAACATATACATGAAGGTTCCAGAAGGTATCCTTGTTCCGATCCATGATAGAGCAAACAGGGGTCTATACAGTGTTCAACCTCAAAAGGCACTGTACGGACTCAAACAGCCTGGTAGAATGTGGTACAATCGCTTAAACGATTTCCTCATCAGAAGGGCTACACGAGCAATAAAGATTGCCCATGTGTTTTCATACGGCAATCCCAAGATGGATTCTATATAATCTCGGTGTACGTGGACAATTTAAACATAATCGGTACGCCTGAGGATATTGAGGAAGCGAGTTCCTACCTGATGTCGGAATTCGAGATGAAGGATTTGGGTAAAACCAAGTTCTGTCTAGGCCCGCAACTTGAACATTCCCCTGATGGGATTCTAGTGCACCAGTCGGCCTACACCCAGAAGGTGTTGGAAAGATTTGGATTTGATAAGGCATATCCTTCGAAGACCCCGATGGTCGGGAGATCTTTACAGCCTTACAAGGACCCGGGCTAAAGGAAGAGGGAGAGGAAACTTTGGGACCAGAGGTTCCTTACCTGAGTGCAGTTGGAGCACTCATGTACCTCGCAAACTGTACACGGCCAGACATTGCGTTCGACATCAGTTTGCTTGCAAGGTACAGTTCTTCACCTACCAAAAGATACAGGAAAGGTGTCAAGGACGTCTTCCGTTACCTGCAAGGGACCAAAGATCTTGGCCTGTTTTATAAAAGGAATCAAGACCTATCTATTATAGGCTATCCCGATGCTGGGTACCTATCTGACCCGCATGACTGCAAATCATAGACTGGATATGTTTTCCTTTGCGGTGGAATTGCGTTTTCCTGGGAATCGTCCAAGCAAACTCTTGTGTCTACTTCCACGAACCACTCGGAAATTATGGCACTATTCGAAGCGTTAAAAGAATGTGTATCGCTTCGGCGGATGATCGGCCACATTCAGCAGACATGTGGGCTGAACACCATACAAACCCCTACCATTATGTATGAAGATAATACTGCTTGTGTTGCACGAGTCCAGATGGGTTATGTGAAGAGTAACCTCACAAAGCATATTAGTCCCAAGTTCTTCTATGCACATGAGCTGCAGTAGTTGAACGAGGTGAGAGTTTTGCATACTAAGTCCTGTGACAATCTTGCTGATATGTTCACTAAATCATTACCGGCATCAATCTTAGAGAGGTGTGTGCGTGGAATCGGTATGATGAGACTTAGAGAGATGCAAGGTTCATGGTGAGAAACTTCACAAACTCGTTGTTAAAATCTCGATCCTGATGATCGAGTACTCAACTTGATGGTTGAGTGGATTGTACTCTCTTTCCCTTGAGTAAGTTTTCCTGATGTCTCTCATATGAGGTTTTCGACGAGGCAATTCGTGCAATACAACAACGTATACTGTGTGCTCTTTCTTCATATTTTTTCCTACTGGATTTTTTGGAGTTTTGAGCCATGGATATACGGATAATTACCCAAGGGGAAGTGTTGGGAAACCGGGCCACACGAGGGGGTGGCGGCGGCCGCGTGCGATACGCACGGGCTGGCCCCTCCTGGTTCCACACTTTAGGTTAAGTGGGTACTTATCCCTTGACCCCCTACCCCCTATATAAGGCCACGAGGAGCAATCATTGTAACACTTGATCATTGATTAATAAAGCTAGTCTCCTTCATATTTCTCTGTGTCCACCTACTTTGCGTGTTCGACTACTTCGTCGACGACGCTCGCCTCGCTCCACAACCTCGGACCGGACTCGCCGAGCGGAGTTGCGGAACACGAGTCACGCCATGATTATCCATTCATCCATGTTGATGTTTAACAAGCCTTTGAATATCTTCTAACAAGCGTTTGTATACCGACAATGAGTGTATGACCAGCGTTTTTTGTACTACTTAGCTACACTAAATGTGCGTTGCTAAATTAAATGAATAGAATTTTATTGAAGACAACTCCATGTCTCGACATTGATTATATACAAAACCATTATATTGTAAGGTAAAACATGTTTGCCCCAGATTTGAGTAGGGAAAACATCTATCGAAGGAAAAAAATGTTTTCCTTCCCCATCACCCCGTTGTTCCTCGTTGCTTTCATCCACAGTGCCCAAATTAATCTGCCTAGGACATGATGGCGAAAGGTTGTTTGATGGGACAAGCAGCAAATGCTCCCCGAACTTTGTCGACACATGAGAATGGAGATCGAGCACCACCATTTCCATGTGGATGTGCAAGTCTAAAATCATTCTTCCACAGATAACCCATTCTCCCTGAGCGTCATGTGTGTGTTTGTGTGCACAAGTTTTATCAGATGTCCACGAAATGGAGGATAATGATAAGGTTTGGTTAGTCCGTGCTACAAGGGATGCAGTCTGGAAATCTGCCGCCTGGGAAGAATGCTTCTGTGGCAAGAGATTTTTTGGGATGCCTGGTTGGTTCTGGTCTTGCATGGTCGTGAACAGTCGCTTACTGCTGGTTGATGGGACGTGCGGTCTGGCTGTTTTATAGCTTGGCAGATCATGGATGCCTGGGCTGCATGTGGCAAGGTGAGCAGGGCCACACTGGCGCGTAGGTCGAACGTGAAAAGGAGGTGAGGAGGCAATGGCACGTGGGCAAGATGTGGCTAGGTCCAAAAGGCCATGGCGACGCATGGATTACATGTGGCGACACATGGATTACATGTGGCGACGCGTGCACTGGACGTGGCGATGTGAGGAGAGGTGTGCTATCGCATGAGCTGGCGTGCATAATCCAAAGAGCTGCAAGGTGTGTGGATGGGCATCCATGAGTGGAGAGTTGGTGAGTTGATGGGAGTCATATTATTATATGCATGAACCATGCAGTGGTGGCTATGAAGAACGTGACCACGTGTATAGGCACAAAGCGACATGTTCGGCGAGTTAATCACATACGCTGATGATTCTAGAGAGGTGGGTGCATGTGTAACCATCCAATTAAGCCATGTCCTTTCGCCTATTTATTGAAAACAAAACTGAAAAGAGTAAGAGGAAAAAGAGAATAAGGGCGGGTGCTATCCCTGCTGCACGCCCCGAGCTGCTGCTGCTACGTGCTTCATCATTCGCCTCATCGTCCCTCCCCGAGAAGAGAATTATTCAGTGGCAAGAGCACTGCAGGAGCAGCAATGATTCGTGAGAAATGGTATCTCCTCCGCTGGCGCGAACAAAAACTTCTGTACCACTGGCCCTTCCTCTCCTTCCTCTACCTGTGCCTCCCTCCATCATAGCCCTGCGGCCCTGCCCCCCTCCCTACATGTTTGATTGATTAGTGTTTGTTGCTGCTATATCTGGACTACTCTTCATATCAAGTCCAACCCCTTTTTTTATGCTCTTTATTTATAGAAGTCTTCATAATACTCTATGCAGAGGCCCAAGTAGGACCGGTGTGCGCCGTTAAGTGATAGTGGACCTGTTCCATTAGTATAGTGGATTGATTTTCGATGCACATTTTGTTCCATTCGGCAACTAGGCATCATAGTATGCTGAAAAGAACAACGGGCAACCGTTGTGTGTTAGATACTGCTACTTTATTTATTTATTTATTTGTTTCAGAAACAGAATTATTGACAGATGAATCATGTATTTGGACGCGGTTCCTGCAGAGAAATGCACCGGAGTATAATGTGCGCATGCCATGCATTGTTAGCAATATACTCCCTCCGTTCTCAAATATTATAAGTTTTTTTAGAGATTTCATCAAGTGACTACATACGAAGCAAAATGAGTGAATCTACACTCTAAAATATGTCTGCATATATCCGTATATTGTATGCCATTTGAAATGTTTAAAAAAACCTATATTCAGGAAGGGAGGGAGTATTTGATACTTCATCACACTATGTCCGCAACGACTTAGTTAGCTAGCTACTAACGATCGAGCTAGGTGGCAGAATCATTTAGTTTTTTTTTTTTGAGGGAAACAGCAGGACTCTGCTGCGTATTTTTATTAATTTTCAAATAAAAGAATACAAAAGGTTAGTCGACAGCGGCGAACGACGGCATTAATCATCAGCGGCTAGGGACACTTGACGGTCTGACATGTGATCGATGTGTGACTGTGTGAGGTGCGGGAAGCAATGATTCGAAGGTTAGCCCTACGTGGTCGTCCACTCATCATGTCGATGATGATGAGATCGCTCGCCAGAGCTGGTTGCATACATAGATTGATCTCGGATCCATCGGATGGACGGATGATCACGCGCACGCCTGGCTTCAGTCGTTTGTCGCGGCATGCATGGTTTCCGCTACATGCCATTGTCGGAGAAATTATATCTGGTGGACTGCTAGTCCAACCATCTGAGACGTGTTTGGTTCTAGTTTGCAACAGTAGATGCACTACATGTCTATCTTCAGGCAGTCTGATTCTTCATATGCAGCCTCGTATGCAGCAGATGCAATCTATTTGGTTGCTTGCATCGCATGAAGGGCACTTACCCCCTGTTGTTTGGTTGCCGTTTTTGTGCTCTGGGCATGAGCAGATGCAAACTTCAGCTATTTGGTTGCAAACAGCGTTTGTGTTCTGCTCACATCATCCAAATATGGTGGCCTTACCACCACATGATCAGCATAACATCAAGCACATATGAGATCAAACAAAGCAAGCAAGCAAGCAAAGAAATGACAGCAAACTACTTAGATTAACAGCAGGGGCATCCTCCTTCCCTGCTCCATGACAGGGTGCTGCTCCTGGACAAAATATTAACAAGTTCCCAGCACAAGTACCATAAGTCTAGCCACAAACCGTAAAAGTTCAACACTAACACCATAAAAATTAACTACATTGCATGCTCAATGTCACCAACGCAGTTGTGCCTGCTTCAACAAAACCTGCACATGACCGAGGAGTCGTGGTTGTAGATTTGGACCTTGAGGCCGAGTCCTGAGATGCGCACAACGACGAGGTCGCCGGGGACGATCTGGTGGCGGCGGCAGAAGTAGTTCCAGCCCCGGCCAAGCACCATGTGCCCCTCAAAGTTCTGGACCAGCACCCAGAACACGCACCGCTTGTTCGCCGACAGCCCGACCACGCGCGAGAGCCGCTTGATGACCAGTGAGGTATTCATCACCTCCACGAACTTGCGAGGGACAACGAGCATGGCGAGGTCCTCATTGTCCTAAATCTACTGGTAGAAGCGCAGCGGCTCCCGGGCCCCCTCCTCATGGCCCTGGCTCGGAGATCGTCCCCTTGAATGAGGCAGGATTATGAAGGCAATCCTGCCAGGCAGGTCCACTGTCCCGAGCCACATGTTCATGGGGATGAAATCCTCGGCACCCTTAGCTCTGGCCACCACCTGAGCTCCTCCACCCGCCACATTCCAGTCACTCTCCAATATCTTGTCAGGTAAGATGACAAGTATTAGTGCACCAACTCTTTGCCAAATGCCATTTATCAAATGCCAACGATCAGTTGCACTAGCACTATAGCAAATGGCACTGATCAGAGACATTTTCCCAAGAGCAAATTCCACTGATCAGTGCACAAACTCTTTGCCAAATGCCACTTATCAATGGCACTTGCTCTTGGGCAAATGCCACTGATCAGGGTATGATACATCTCCAACGTATCAATAATTTTTTATTGTTTCATGCTATTATATTACCCCTTTTGGATGTTTATGGACTTTATTTTACACATTTATACCATTTTTGGGAATAACCTACTAACCGGAGGCCCAGCCCGTATTGCTATTTTTTTCGCCTATTTCAGTATTTCGAAGAAAAGGAATATCAAACGGAGTCCAAACGGAATGAAACCTTCGGGAGCGTGATTTTTGGAACGAACGTGATCCAGAGGATTGGAGTGAAAGTCAAGAAGCAGCCGAGGCGGCCACGAGAGGGTAGGGCGCCCCCACCCCTACAGGGTGCACCCCCTATCTCGTGGGCCCCTCGGGCGGCCACCAACGTACTTCTTCCTCCTATATAAGCCTACGTACCCCAGAAGCATCCAGGGAGCCACCGAAACAGAATTTCCACCACCGTAACCTTCTGTATCCGCGAGATCCCATCTTGGAGCCTTCGTCGGTGCTCTGCCAGAGGGGGAATCCACCATGAAGGGCTTGTACATCAACACCATAGCCCTTTCGATGAGTTGTGAGTAGTTTACCACAGACCTTCGGGTCCATAGTTATTAGCTAGATGGCTTCTTCTCTCTTTTTGGATCTCAATACAATGTTCTCCCCCTCTCTTGTGGAGATCTATTCGATGTAATCTCTTTTTGCGGTGTGTTTGTCGAGATCCGATGAATTGTGGGTTTATGATCAAGTTTATCTATGAGAAATATTTGAATCTCCTCTAAATTCTTTTATGTATGATTGAGTTATCTTTGCAAGCCTCTACGAATTATCAGTTTCGTTTGGCCTATTAGATTGATCTTTCTTGCCATGGGAGAAGTGCTTAGCTTTGGGTTCAATCTTGCGGTGTCCTTACCCAGTGACAGAAAGGGTTGCAAGGCACGTATTGTATTGTTGCCATCGAGGATAAAAAGATGGGGTTTATATCATATTGCATGAGTTTATCCCTCTACATCATGTCATCTTGCTTAATGCGTTACTCTGTTCTTTATGAACTTAATACTCTAGATGCAGGCAGGAGTTGGTCGATGTGTGGAGTAATAGTAGTAGATGCAGGCAGGAGTCGGTCTACTTGTTGCGGACGTGATGCCTATATACATGATCATGCCTAGATAATCTCATAATTATTCGCTTTTCTATCAATTGCTCGACAGTAATTTGTTCACCCACCGTAATACTTATGCTATCTCGAGAGAAGCCTCTAGTGAAACCTATGGCCCCCGGGTCTATCTCTTATCATATTTGCTTTCATTCTACTTTTATTTGCATCTATCTTATAAAATACCAAAAATATATTTATCATACTATCTCTATCAAATCTCACTTTCGCAAGTGGCCGTGAAGGGATTGACAACCCCTTTATTGCGTTGGTTGCGAGTTCTTGGTTTGTTTGTGTAGGTGCGTTGGAGTTTTGAGGAGCTTCCTACTGGATTGGTACCTTGGTTCTCAAAAACTGAGGGAAATACTTACGCTACTATTGTTACATCACCCTTTCCTCTTCAAGGAAAACCAATGCAAGCTCAAGACGTAGCAAGAAGGATTTCTGGCGCCGTTGCCGGGGAGGTCTTCGCTCAAGTCAAGACATACCAAGTACCCATCACAAACCCATCTCCCTCGCATTTACATTATTTGCCATTTACCTCTCGTTTTCCTCTCCCCCACTTCACCCTTTCCGTTTTATTCTCCCTCTCTTTTCCGTTCGCCCTTTTGTTTACTCGTGTTGCCATGTGCCTTCTATATGCTTCACTACAGGAAACTACTAGTTTGCCGTCTAGGCATAACAGACGGCAAAGACGTAAATCCAGACGGCAAAGAGTTTGCCGTCAGGAAGTAGACGGCAAAGTCAGACGGCAAAGATTAATCGGCAAAGAATACTTTGCCGTCTGCTTTTTTTTCCTGACGGCAAAGACTTTGCCGTTAGTCTATATTTTTGCCGTCAGTCTGCGGAAAGTAGACGGCAAAACATTGCACCAGACGGAACGGATGGTCTAACGGCCGGCGTCAACTGTTTTGCCCTCTACCGGCCGTCCAACCAGACGGCAAAGTCTATTATCTTTGCCGTCAACTATCAGTTTTGGCAGACGGGAAAGAAGCAAACTTTGTCGTCTGTCACTGCACTCCCAGTGGGCAAAATAGCAGGACTTTGCCGTCTGGTGCTCCTTTCCCAGTCGGCAAAGACTTATATTTCGCCGTCAGTTGGTGCTGGCCCAGACGGCAAAACTATACCTCTTTGCCGTCAACCTGCCTGTTGGCAAGACGGCAAAATGCCAGCGGAAGCACAGGCTAGTGACATGTGGCATCTTTGCCGTCTGTCACTTGACGACAAAGCTCCTTTTTTTAAATCAGAAATTAAACAGTTTAATACATAGTATAGAACCATAACAGCACAGAACCATAACAGGACAACATAGTTCCATAGCAAATATACGCAACAATGAACAAATATAAGAACGAAGTTCCATAGCATATATATAGTCGCAGGACAAAGTTCCATAGCATATATATAGTCCCAGGACAAAGTTCCATAGCATATAGTCCCAAAACAAAGTTCCATAGCATATATATAGTCCCAAAACAAAGTTCCATAACATATATATAGTCCCGGGACAAAGTTCCATAGCATCTAGTCCCAAAACAAAGTTCCACAGCATATAATACACAATGAACAAAGATGGCATCACTACGTAAGATTTGGCACTACAACAAACGCCTTCATGTCCATGTCGTAGTCCAAAGAGCATCCAGGTGGCAACCTACAAGATTGAATGGTGTGTGTCAAATAACGTGCTTGAAATCATCAATATGCCAAATAGACAAAAGAAAGTACTTCGACACTACAAAATAAATAGTGATCCATATTCCATTATGAGTTTCCAAAATAAAAAGCTTGTAGTACATATGGAGTTTCTTGAACACTTATCCAATTTTGAACATGCTAATTTAACACTAGATCTTTACTTATAAGTCTGATCTTTAAATGGTTCAAACGGTCTCTACTTACAAGTTTCTAAATCATGGAGATCTTCAAATGGTCTCTAAATCATGAAAATAAGTAGCTACTTGTCTCTAAATCATGAATATCTTCAAGTGTTCTCTAAATCATGAAAATAAATAGCTTCAAGAATGCATAGAGTTAATTAAGATCATGGTTGAAATTGTTCAAATGGATTATAGTTTGAAACGGTTCAAATGGTCTCTACCCTTCTCTACTTATAAGTTTGATCTTTAAATGGTTCAAACGGTCTCTATCTTACAAGTTTCTAAATCATGGAGATCTTCAAATGGTCTCTAAATCATGAAAATAAGTAGCTACTTGTCTCTAAATCATGAATATCTTCAAGTGTTCTCTAAATCATGAAAATTAATAGCTTCAAGAATGCATTAATCATCAGCGGCTAGGGACACTTGACGGTCTGACATGTGATCGATGTGTGACTGTGTGAGGTGCGGGAAGCAATGATTCGACGGTTAGCCCTACGTGGTCGTCCACTCATCATGTCGATGATGATAAGATCGCTCGCCAGAGCTGGTTGCATACACAGATCGATCTCGGATCCATCGGATGGACGGATGATCACGCGCACGCCTGGCTTCAGTCGTTTGTCGCGGCATGCATGGTTTCCGCCACATGCCATCGTGGGAGAAATTATATCTGGTGGACTGCTAGTCCAACCATCTGAGACCTTTTTGGTTCTAGTTTGCAACAGTAGATGCACTACATGTCTATCTTCAGGCAGTCTGATTCTTCATATGCAGCCTCGTATGCAGCAGATGCAATCTATTTGGTTGCCTGCATCGCATGAAGGGCACTTACCCCCTGTTGTTTGGTTGCCGTTTTTGTGCTCTGGGCATGAGCAGATGCAAACTTCAGCTATTTGGTTGCAAACAACGTTTGTGTTCTGCTCACATCATTCAAATATGGTGGCCTTACCTCCACATGATCAGCATAACATCAAGCACATATGAGATCAAACAAAGCAAGCAAGCAAGCAAAGAAATGACAGCAAACTACTTAGATTAACAGCAGGGGCATCCTCCTTCCCTGCTCCATGACAGGGTGCTGCTCCTGGACAAAATATTAACAAGTTCCCAGCACAAGTACCATAAGTCTAGCCACACACCGTAAAAGTTCAACACTAACACCATAAAAAATAACTACATTGCATGCTCAATGTCACCAACACAGTTGTGCCTGCTTCAACAAAACCTGCACATGACCGAGGAGTCGTGGTTGTAGATTTGGACCTTGAGGTCGAGTCCTGAGATGCGCACAACGACGAGGTCGCCGGGGACGATCTGGTGGCGGCGGCAGAAGTAGTTCCAGCCCCGGCCAAGCACCATGTGCCCCTCAAAGTTCTGGACCAGCACCCAGAACACACACCAGCGAGGTATTCATCACCTCCACGAACTTGCGAGGGACAACGAGCATGGCGAGGTCCTCATTGTCCTAAATCTACTGGTAGAAGCGCAGCGGCTCCCGGGCCCCCTCCTCATGGCCCTGGCTCGGAGATCGTCCCCTTGAATGAGGCAGGATTATGAAGGCAATCCTGCCAGGCAGGTCCACTGTCCCGAGCCACCTGTTCGTGGGGATGAAATCCTCGGCACCCTCAGCTCTGGCCACCACCTGAGCTCCTCCACCCGCCACATTCCAGTCACTCTCCAATATCTTGTCAGGTAAGATGATAAGTATTAGTGCACCAACTCTTTGCCAAATGCCATTTATCAAATGCCAACGATCAGTTGCACTAGCACTATAGCAAATGGCACTGATCAGAGACATTTTCCCAAGAGCAAATTCCACTGATCAGTGCACAAACTCTTTGCCAAATGCCACTTATCAATGGCACTTGCTCTTGGGCAAATGCCACTGATCAGGGTATGATACATCTCCAACATATCAATAATTTTTTTATTGTTCCATGCTATTATATTACCCCTTTTGGATGTTTATGGACTTTATTTTACACATTTATACCATTTTTGGGAATAACCTACTAACCGGAGGCCCAGCCCGTATTGCTATTTTTTCGCCTATTTCAGTATTTCGAAGAAAAGGAATATCAAACGGAGTCCAAACGGAATGAAACCTTCGGGAGCGTGATTTTTGGAACGAACGTGATCCAGAGGATTGGAGTGAAAGTCAAGAAGCAGCCGAGGCGGCCACGAGAGGGTAGGGCGCCCCCACCCCTACAGGGTGCACCCCCTGTCTCGTGGGCCCTTCGGGCGGCCACCGACGTACTTCTTCCTCCTATATAAGCCTACGTACCCCAGAAGCATCCAGGGAGCCACCGAAACAGAATTTCCACCACCGTAACCTTCTGTATCCGCGAGATCCCATCTTGGAGCCTTCGTCGGTGCTCTGCCAGAGGGGGAATCGACCATGGAGGGCTTGTACATCAACACCATAGCCCTTTCGATGAGTTGTGAGTAGTTTACCACAGACCTTCGGGTCCATAGTTATTAGCTAGATGGCTTCTTCTCCCTTTTTGGATCTCAATACAATGTTCTCCCCCTCTCTTGTGGAGATCTATTCGATGTAATCTCTTTTTGCGGTGTGTTTGTCGAGATCCGATGAATTGTGGGTTTATGATCAAGTTTATCTATGAGAAATATTTGAATCTCCTCTAAATTCTTTTATGTATGATTGAGTTATCTTTGCAAGCCTCTACGAATTATCAGTTTCGTTTGGCCTACTAGATTGATCTTTCTTGCCATGGGAGAAGTGCTTAGCTTTGGGTTCAATCTTGCGGTGTCCTTACCCAGTGACAGAAAGGGTTGCAAGGCACGTATTGTATTGTTGCCATCGAGGATAAAAAGATGGGGTTTATATCATATTGCATGAGTTTATCCCTCTACATCATGTCATCTTGCTTAATGCATTACTCTGTTCTTTATGAACTTAGTACTCTAGATGCAGGCAGGAGTTGGTCGATGTGTGGAGTAATAGTAGTAGATGCAGGCAGGAGTCGGTCTACTTGTTGCGGACGTGATGCCTATATACATGATCATTCCTAGATAATCTCATAATTATTCGCTTTTCTATCAATTGCTCGACAGTAATTTGTTCACCCACCGTAATACTTATGCTATCTCGAGAGAAGCCTCTAGTGAAACCTATGGCCCCCGGGTCTATCTCTTATCATATTTGCTTTTATTCTACTTTTATTTGCATCTATCTTATAAAATACCAAAAATATATTTATCATACTATCTCTATCAAATCTCACTTTCGCAAGTGGCCGTGAAGGGATTGACAACCCCTTTATTGCGTTGGTTGCGATTTCTTGGTTTGTTTGTGTAGGTGCGTGGGAGTTTTGGGGAGCTTCCTACTGGATTGGTACCTTGGTTCTCAAAAACTGAGGGAAATACTTACGCTACTATTGTTACATCACCCTTTCCTCTTCAAGGAAAACCAATGCAAGCTCAAGACATAGCAAGAAGGATTTCTGGCGCCGTTGCCGGGGAGGTCTTCGCTCAAGTCAAGACATACCAAGTACCATCACAAACCCATCTCCCTCGCATTTACATTATTTGCCATTTACCTCTCGTTTTCCTCTCCCCCACTTCACCCTTTCCGTTTTATTCTCCCTCTCTTTTCCGTTCGCCCTTTTGTTTACTCGTGTTGCCATGTGCCTTCTATATGCTTCACTACAGGAAACTGCTAGTTTGCCGTTTGGGCATAACAGACGGCAAAGACGTAAATCCAGACGGCAAAGAGTTTGCCGTCAGGAAGTAGACGGCAAAGTCAGACAACAAAGATTAATCGGCAAAGAATACTTTGCCGTCTGCTTTTTTTTTCCTGACGGCAAAGACTTTGCCGTCAGTCTATATTTTTGCCGTCAGTCTGCGGAAAGTAGACGGCAAAACATTGCACCAGACGGAACGGACGGTCTAACGGCCGGCCTCAACTGTTTTGCCGTCTACCGGCCGTCCAACCAGACGGCAAAGTCTATTATCTTTGCCGTCAACTATCAGTTTTGGCAGACAGGAAAGAAGCATACTTTGTCGTCTGTCACTGCACTCCTAGTGGGCAAAATAGCAGGACTTTTCCGTCTGGTGCTCCCTTCCCAGTCGGCAAAGACTTATATTTCGCCGTCAGTTGGTGCTGGCCCAGACGGCAAAACTATACCTCTTTGCCGTCAACCTGCCTGTTGGCAAGACGGCAAAATGCCAGTGGAAGCACAGGCTGGTGACATGTGGCATCTTTGCCGTCTGTCACTTGACGGCAAAGCTCTTTTTTTTTAAATCAGAAATTAAACAGTTTAATACACAGTATAGAACCATAACAACACAGAACCATAACAGGACAACATAGTTCCATAGCAAATATAAGCAACAATGAACAAATATAAGAACGAAGTTCCATAGCATATATATAGTCGCAGGACAAAGTTCCATAGCATATATATAGTCCCAGGACAAAGTTCCATAGCATATAGTCCCAAATCAAAGTTGCATAGCATATATATAGTCCCAAAACAAAGTTCCATAACATATATATAGTCCCGGGACAAAGTTCCATAGCATATAGTCCCAAAACAAAGTTCCACAGCATATAATACACAATGAACAAAGATGGCATCACTACGTAAGATTTGGCACTACAACAAACGCCTTCATGTCCATGTCGTAGTCCAAAGAGCATCCAGGTGGCAACCTACAAGATTGAATGGTGTGTGTCAAATAACGTGCTTGAAATCATCAATATGCCAAATAGACAAAAGAAAGTACTTCGACACTACAAAATAAATAGTGATCCATATTCCATTATGAGTTTCCAAAATAAAAAGCTTGTAGTACATATGGAGTTTCTTGAACACTTATCCAATTTTGAACATGCTAATTTAACACTAGATATTTACTTATAAGTCTGATCTTTAAATGGTTCAAACGGTCTCTACTTACAAGTTTCTAAATCATGGAGATCTTCAAATGGTCTCTAAATCATGAAAATAAGTAGCTACTTGTCTCTAAATCATGAATATCTTCAAGTGTTCTCTAAATCATGAAAATAAATAGCTTCAAGAATGCATATAGTTAATTAAGATCATGGTTGAAATTGTTCAAATGTATTATAGTTTGAAACGGCTCAAATGGTCTCTACTTGTCTCTACTTATAAGTTTGATCTTTAAATGGTTCAAACGGTCTCTATCTTACAAGTTTCTAAATCATGGAGATCTTCAAATGGTCTCTAAATTATGAAAATAAGTAGCTACTTGTCTCTAAATCATGAATATCTTCAAGTGTTCTCTAAATCATGAAAATAAATAGCTTCAAGAATGCATATATTTAATTAAGATCATGGTTGAAATTGTTCAAATGGATTATAGTTTGAAACGGTTCAAATGGTCTCTACTTGTCTCTACTTATAAGTTTGATCTTTAAATGGTTCAAACGGTCTCTACTTACAAGTTTCTAAATCATGGAGATCTTCAAATGGTCTCTAAATCATGAAAATAAGTAGCTACTTGTCTCTAAAT
>NC_041386.1:668888962-668891502 GCF_002162155.2 Triticum dicoccoides | reverse complement strand
AATGGATTATAGTTTGAAACGGTTCAAATGGTCTCTACTTGTCTCTACTTATAAGTTTGATCTTTAAATGGTTCAAACGGTCTCTATCTTACAAGTTTCTAAATCATGGAGATCTTCAAATGGTCTCTAAATCATGAAAATAAGTAGCTACTTGTCTCTAAATCATGAATATCTTCAAGTGTTCTCTAAATCATGAAAATAAATAGCTTCAAGAATGCATATAGTTAATTAAGATCATGGTTGAAATTGTTCAAATGGATTATAGTTTGAAACGGTTCAAATGGTATCTACTTGTCTCTACTTATAAGTTTGATCTTCAAGAATCAAGATAGCTACTTTTTCTATGTTGACAAATTTGAGACCTACGTAAATGAGATATGTACGCACTAACCATACTCGATCTCAAACATTCGGAGAACCACCAAGGTTGTTGTCGCTTGGGCCTCGTGCATGTGAAGATCCATCAGCATTAGATCCATGGCCTGATTGAGGCATCTGCATAGCGGGCATACCATTCTGGGTACAATAAGCCTGCAAATTATGTTTGAGTGAAGATTAAGTACTGGTAGTAGAAGATTATGATTGAGTGAAGATTATGTATGTGTTTGGCAATTAAGGAACTAACCGCAAACATTGCAAAGCATTGACTAGTTTGTGCCAACACCGCCTGCTGCACTGCTTGCTGCATCCTCTCATCAGCCAGTCGCCTCTCCTCCGCCCTCTCCTCCGCCCCACTCGCCTCTCCTCCTCCCTCTCCTCTGCCGCCACTCGCCTCTCCTCCGCCAGTCGGGCCTGCAAAATATGGCATGGCAATTGCATCTTCAATCCAACAATAAGTAAGAAACAAACATATATAGAAGGACTTGTATAGAATACCTCCATCTCAACCATAGCTGGAGTCGAGCGTTTATATGTAGACGATTTTGAGATACGTAACCGAGCTTTGTATTCAGGGAGAGAGCTAGAGAGGAGCTAGGGAACATGCCTCCTGCAATTGCTTCCTTGCCATGTTTCCTGCCTTCTCCAGAGATCATGACCAAAGCGTGGTCAAGAGGCTCTGTTGTCACATCATACTCGGGCCCTTTCAACTCTTTTGCCACCCCTTTAAATTTCTCCATCCGATCATAGGCGGTCTTGCTGGAGTACACGGACGCTGTGTCATTCTCATCGTAAGGCGTGGCTGTTCTGTACGGTGCCTTATGGGCCAAAGCATACGAGATGAAAAGGTTGGGCACTGGAGCATTATGGTGAGACGCCTGCAACCAAAGCAACATGATTAAGATTTCATCACAAGGATTGGCAACATGTATGACAAGAAAAAGCTTATGAAGAAGATATACCCAACGTTCACCGTACTCCATAACGTTCAAGTTGCCTTGATGATGTGGTGGATCCAGCATTCCCGCTCGCCGATTTCTATAATCTTTGTTTTTCGCCCTGTACTCTTTGGAACACCAATAGTCCACGATCCGCTCCCAACACTCCCCCTTATCGACGCACCATCTCGGAGTAACCTAATTGATCAATTGCATCTCATATATGTCAAAAAGAAATTGAGTGCCAGCCTGTTGAGGAAATAACAAGCATGAATATGCTTTACCTGCATGTACTTGTCCTTCTCAAGACGGAGTCTCCTACCAGCTTTCTTATCAAGACTCTTATAGCCTTGAGTTGCCATATATTTGTGGACGGCTAAAGGGCGCGCCTCATGCATCAGATTATGCACAAGCTTCGGGCAATGTTTGTTGACAACTGATTTTTATTCAATAACACAATCAGGTTTATATATATGCACCCAGGTTTTTATTCAATAACACAATCAGGAATATTAAATCTAAGTTTACTAGATAGTTTTGCTACTGCAATATTATAGTCTGCTAGCATTCTATTAAGAAAAATAAAGTAAAATCTAAATCTAAGTTTCCTAGATAGTTTTGCTACTGCAGTGTGTGAAGGAAACTTAATGATTACCCAAAGTTCGGCAAAGACCCGCTCGGCTTTGTTGTGAAACTCGATGTTGTTGGCTACACCAAGATCCTCATAGGCTTTGTAGTGGTCCCAGGTACATGCTGGCTCCGAAACTTTGCCCTCCCCAGGCAAAGTAACCATGCCAGGGTAATGCTCCTTAATGAGGCTCCCAAGGACGCCATTCACGTGTCGGTACTTTCCCGTGCTAGCTCCAGCTTTCTTCCAACCGCTACATAATGAGAAGCCAAAGTTATTAGCAATTGTTGCATACATTGAAGGTAGAAAATGGGAAGCCAAAGTTAGTTACATTTCTCCACATGGAGCAATACATGGCCTCTGCTCCACAGGAAGCCCTCGTTCCGGGAGCCTTGAGGAACCACGTAGGTACACGGACCGACCCTCCTCAACTTGGATGAAACCAGCATGCTCCTCGTCAGAGGTCGAGGCCTCCTTGTCAGAGGTCGGGGCCTCCTCGTCAGAGGCCTCCGACGACAACCGCTCTTCCTCCACCCTCTTAGACACGGGGGAGTGAGACACCGGCTCGTCCTCCACCCTCTCAGACACGGGGGGGG
>NC_041386.1:668866921-668888720 GCF_002162155.2 Triticum dicoccoides | reverse complement strand
CGGGGGAGTGAGACACCGGCTCGTCCTCCACCCTCTTAGACACGGGGGCGTGAAACACTGGCCGAACCGGGTTTCTCTTAGCATTTGCTCCACGTGCACCTCTTCCCCGGCCTTTTCCTCTCCCTCGATGAGCCTGAGGATGAGAGGAAGGCGGAGGATCGGCGATAAAAGTGCTAAGCAAAGATCTCGCTATGGGGAGCCCGGGCTTTTTGCTTTGCGGGCCCACCATGCTTCACTCACCTACTATAACAAAAAGTAAAGCAATTAGTACAAATACAAGATTATAGTTTAAATAAATAAGCATAAGTTCAAACAATTGTCGCAATGAGAATTACCAATGCAATTGTAGTACAAATACATTATAGTTCAAACAAATAAGCATAAGTTCGAACAATTGTCGCAATCAGAATTACCAATGCAATTGTAGTACAAATACATTATAGTTCAAACAAATAAGCATAAGTTCAAAAAACATACGCAATGAGAATTACCAGGCAATTATAGTACAAAAACTACATTATACTTCAAATAGATAAGCATAAGTTCAAAAATATTACAAATTCAACATTACAACATGTTTGAGATCATCTGGGTCATGGTAAAGCAACTAGTACAAAATCAACATTACAGTTCAACACTACGACTAAAAATAGTCGGGATCATCTGGATCACAATCCGTCTCTTCTTCAAGGTCAGTTCTAGCCTCATCATCAGTATCATACGTGTCGTCAAGGATGTTGTCCTCATGTTGACCGTCATCGTCACCTTCATCGGCAATTCCTAGACGTAACCGTTCAAGCATTGAGAGGGTCTTCCACGTTCGTAACCTCTTCTTCTTCCTCTTCGACTTCTTCTTCTTCACTGTCAATGCGTACTTCCATGTGTGGATGGATGTTGAGACGGCCTCTAGGCCCATGTTCTTCTTGGAAGAATTCTCCATCATATGTGTCAGGGTCGATGTGAGGTTGATAATCCTCTTCACTGGGGGAAGGATGTTTACGATGTGGCGGCACATCGTACACGACATCCCAACCCTTAAGGTACTTATTTTGGCATGCATACTTGAGATAAAAAACTTGTGTCACTTGTTGAGCCACAATATAGACATCTTCACATTCTAATTTGCTGTCTTGTCGAATTTCGACTTGCCCAATATCATCCCTCCGCCTAACCTTCTCCGGATCAAACCAATGGCATTTGAAGACAACGACTTTCGGAGGATTTGCCCCAAAGTAATGCAGTTCATATATTTCATCAAGTCTTCCATAATACTCAACTCCATTGCAAATAGCCGACACTCCCGTGTTCCTTGATTTTAGAACGTCCCGACGTTCCTCGTTCCCATGTGTGCGGAAGCGATACCCATTGATGTCGTATTTATCAAATGTACTGACCTTATAGTCAAACCCATTAGCAACTTGTTTCAACTCTTTGTCCAATATCGACGTACCCTACAAGTTTAAGAGAGAAGGATAGGTGTATTAGTCGCACGTAATACCAACTTCAAGTGTTCCAAGAAGTATACCTTACCTTTTCTTTGAACCAAGAAATGAAACCATAATTGTCGTCTCCTTCACCAGCAAGAAGCTCATACTCTTCAAGTAAATCACATTCGACCCCTCCATTCGAGAATTGGGCAATGAATTCACTGCCCAATGAGAAATGAGCGGAGTTAAGAGAGAAACATGTGAGTAAATGTTACATAATGTACCAACACTTACTCAATGTACGGCCGCACTTCTTGAAGGTTGGTGAGGATATACAACGTAAGCAATTTCCACTCTTTCGGATCCAAATGCTTTGAACCAGAAGCACCCACATGTCCGAGTTGCCCTTTGAAGAGGCTGAGCTTGGATTCATGTTTAGGGTCGCCAGTATTGTATCGAAACTTTGCATTATGCAAGCTTGGAATATTGGCCGCATAGCATGATGTCGTGAAGTTTGTAATCTCCTCTGCCAAGAATGCCTCGGCTATGGAGGCTTCAATTCTACATTTATTTCTACATTTAGCTCGAAGAGTCTTCTGCATTCTCTCAAGTCCATAGCACCAACGATTCTGCACAGGGCCACCCATTCTTGCCTCGGAAGGGAGGTGTAAAATCATATGTTCCATCGGATTAAAGAATCCTAGTGGAAAGATCTTCTCTAGCTTGCAGAGCAACTCGGGGGCCCGTTCTTCCATCTCATCTATCACAGTAGGAGATACTTCTTTAGCACAAAGAACACGGAAAAAATAGCTAAGCTCTGCCAATACTTCCCAATCATCCTCAGGGATATAGCCTCGAATCATCATCGGCATTAACCGCTCAAGCCATATGTGCCAATCATGACTCTTCATCCCGTTGAGCTTCAATTTATCAAGATTCACTGCCCTCATAAGGTTCGCTGCATACCCATCAGGGAACAACAAAGTTTTGAACCACATGAGTATCTCCTTCTTTTGTTCCCTAGTAAGAACAAACCTCGCCTTTGGCGTCCTCCAGTTTTTCTTGCCCTCGGGTTGTCGCAAGTTTTGTTCGGGTCTATGACATAGCTTCATTACATCAAGTCTAGCCTTAGTATTATCCTTCGTCTTCTCAGAAATGTTGAACAATGTGCCAAAAATGGCCTCGGCGATATTCTTTTCAGTGTGCATTACATCAATATTATGTGGAAGCTCGAGCTGGTGAAAGTAGGGGAGATCCCATAAGCATGGCTTATGAGTCCACGCGTGTTCTTCGTTATATCCCAAGAAATACCCTGGACGTTTGGGATCAGGCTGGAGAGCATTTAGTTGATCACGAATTTGTTCACCCGTCATCTCAGGTGGTGCCGAGTGTTCAACGACTTCACCTTCCATGAAGTTCTTCTTGTCTTTTCTGAATGGATGGTCAAGGTGCAAATGTTGTCTATGAAAATCGAAGCAAGAATACTTGCGACCATGCTGCAACCAACGGCACTTCATGCTTGTCTTGCACCTTGGGCATGGGAACCTCCCATGCACAGACCACCCCATGAAAAGTGAATACGCCGGTAAGTCATGAAATGAGTACTGGTACCAAACATGCATTGTGAAGTTCTTTTTGCTAGCAGCGTCGTATGTCCGTATCCCGTTCACCCAAGCTTCTTTCAACTCATCTACCAGTGGTTGCATGTACACACTTATATTCTTCCCTGGATACTTGGGTCCTGGAATTATCAACGACAGGAACATGTGCTTGCGTTGCATTATGGCGCTGGGGGGGAGGTTGAGGGGAACAACAAACACGGGCCAACAACTATATGTCTTTGACACCATACCAAACGGATTGAACCCATCGAGTCCGATGGCAACTCATGCATTCTTTGCCTCTTTTGCTTTCTCATGATGTATGCGATCGAAACTCTTCCAAGCTTGGGCACAAGACGGATGTATCAGCATCGGTCTCCCATGATCATCTTTGTCGTGTCTTATCCCATATTTGTGCCATGTCATCTGTTTGGCTGTATCTTCGTTCAAGTAAAGGCATTGAATTCTTGGCAAGATTGGAAAATATCGAAGAACATTTGCGGGGACTTTGCTCTTCTTCTTCGTACCATCACTGAGGTCTCTGTCGACATACCTAGAGGCTTTGCACTTGGCGCAATACGTGTCATCAGCATACTCTTTCGTAAATAAGACACATCCGTTTGGACAAGCATGTATCTGCTCATAGGGCATCTTAAGTGCACGAAGGATTTTCTTTGCTTCATACCAACTTGTAGCCAGTTTGTGACCTTCGGGGAGAGAGCGACCCCAAGATGTCACCATCGAATTAAAGCAATCTCTGCTCATGTTGAATTGGGTCTTTATAGACATTGCTTGTGCAATGGCATCCAACTAACATTGGTTTGTGTGGTCATGAAGAGGTTGTTGTGAGGAATTCAGCATTTCTAAGAAGGCCCTCGCAGACTCCTCCGGTTCTTCCTCTAATCCCTCTTCACGTGCATCGTTGAAGTCAGCTACAATGTCAACTATCCCGGTACCATTGTTGTCGGTTCGCCGACGCACCACCTCCTCTCTGCTACGTTCAGGCTCGCCATGAAGGGTCCACCGGGTATACCCACGCTTAAACCCATGCTTCTGCAGGTGCACACACATCGTCTTCTTCGATTGTTTTGTGCCGTTGCGACACTTCAAGCAGGGGAACCAACTTTTTCTTTGGCCTCTAGCAAATGTTGCCTCCAAAAATTCGTTGGTCTTCGTTACCCATTCAGTGGTCATGCCATCCTGACTAGGGTGTCCAGTGTACATCCACTCACGATCATCCATACTGGTACTTGCACTAACAGTAGGGGCACCAAATTCATATTCATCAAGATATGTATAATGTAATTAAGACTAGATACACACCTAATTACCATTGTCATATTATTTATGCCATGATTTTAATTTTTTACCATACAAAAGGGAAACGTGCATCCATGGATTGAATCCTATCTCTAATAGGTAAAGATGGGTCCTAATCCCACCCGAGTACGTGTAGATTGGGTTCGTTTCCCGTGCTCTACTCCGGTCCTCGGCAAAATTTCAGCAGCACCTCCCCGCTGTTCTCCAGATACACGTCTCGACAACAAGCCGAGAGAATGTGCACCCGGAGAACAACGAGGTGACGCTGACGAAATTTTGCCGAGGAACGAAGTAGAGCACGGGAAACGAAACCCAATCTACACGTACTCGGGCTGTCCATGGATAACGTGGACAATTCAAAAGGACGACGGTTATAAATATGCAAAGACATGCATATTTATAGATGCCATCCTTTCGAACGGGAGACGCCTAGGTTACGGGACTTGACATGAAAATAATATCTAGTGGCATCGGCACGACGAATGGAACGAAGCAAATAGGGGAGGGGGAGGAGATGACAGTCAAGCTCACCCCGAGACCGTAGAGGCGGTAGTTGAACAACGATGGCAATGGCAACGGGACGGACAATGCTCCTCGAGGTGAAGAGAAAATCCCTGCACATGAAAAGCACCAGCACAACCAACATAAGCACTCGTGAAACAATCTGATAAAAACATTATCAACATCATCTCACAATTGACAACTATATATATATATATGTGTGTAGCAAGACTAGACTCTCTGGCTTGTCTTCTCCAACCTAAGCATGTTGCAAAAAAACTGAGCATTTAATTTCCTACGAGCATTAATCAAAAGTTGAAATTTTGCCTTGCAGAACAACCTTATACTAAAAAATTTAGGCAGAACAACCTTATACATACATCCATCTATGCATCCATCCTTACATACATCTATAAATCCATCCACATACTGCAATCCATACATCTATCCATCTAAAAGTATACAAACAGAGATGGGGAGCGGTGCTCACCGTGGGGTGGGGCAGAGGGGGGGCTTGGGGCAGAGGGGGAGGTGGTGCCCCGCTTTGGTGGTGACCAGCGGCGGCGGATGCGCAGGAGGGAACCGGCGGCGGTGCTGCCCACGGCAGCCGCGCAGGGGAGGACGGCCCGGTGGGGGGCGGCTAGGGCAGGGGAGGACGGCCCGGTGCCGGTCGCGCCATTGGAGGAGGACGGGTGGGGGGCGCAGTGGACAACGGTCCCGACGGCGGCGTGGTGGAGGCGGGGACCAGCTGCGGCGGCGCGGTGGAGGTGGATACGGGCTGCGGCGGCGCGGTGGAGGTAGAGACGGGCGGCGGCGGCGCAGTGGAGCCGGGGACGGGCGGTGGCGGCGGCGCGGTGCTGCCGGGGACGGGCGGGGATACCTAGCGCGCGCGGTAGAGACAGAGGGAATCGGGGATGATGCGGTCGGGTGGGGTTTTTTTTTCTTAATTTCCATTAGTTTGCCGTTAGCGGGACCAACAGGAGACGGCAAAGAAAGGCTCGGTGCCAGGTTTTTTTTCTATTAGTTCGCTGTCAGTAGGACAGAAGGCAGACGGCAAAGCAACTGACTTTGCCGTCAGTGGATGACAAACACAGACGGCAAAACTGGGGCACCGTTACCTACCGTCAAACTAGACATGTGTCCATCCTTTGCCGTCACTCAGTGAAACAACAGACGGCGAAGAGCCAGTTTGCCGTCTTGGTTTCTTTGCCGTCATCCTTTCGCTAGGTTTGCCGCCAGCCAGCGCGCTCACAGACGGCAAAGCGCAGATTTGCCGTTGGTCATACTTTGCCGTAAGCTCCTGACGGCAAAACTTTCTTTGCCATCTACCCCGACGAAATGCTGACGGCAAAGCCGATCACTGACGGCAAACTAGCAGTTTCCTGTGGTGCTTGCATCTTCGCTTGCTGAAAATCTATTGATATGGATCCACTTAAAGTGTTCTACTTGGATCATCTTCGATCCTTATGCGCTCGTGCTGAAACCCCAACTAGCCTAGTTGATGGAAAATCTTCAGATGAGCATGCTCATTTTGTGCATCATTGTTTGTCCGAAAAAGGGAAGGTCCTATGGTATCATATAAATAGTTTGCTATGCTATGCTTGGAATCTTTGTGAAATTTGTGATTTTACTTGTTGCTTTAAGAACCCTAAAAAACACCTTCCCTATCTGTGTGAGTTCAGTGATAATGAAATCTTATCTTCTTATGCAAAGGGTGTTTATAGTTACTATGATATCGAACAAATTGAAGAATTTGTCGTTTTTAAGGGTGCTCATGAAGTTGCTTCATTGATTGGAAAGTATGATTTTACTCTCAACAAGTCTGAAAATTCCGTCATACTTAAATATTGCAATGAAAACTTTGCTCACAATTTCTATGTCCAAGAATTTATTGAAAGAATGACCGTTGCTTTGGAAGAAAATAATGATATGCATGAATCTATAGATAATGATGATTCCAATGATTTGATTGAAATATCCCTTGATGAACATGATGCTTGCTATTCTTGTGGCCATGATGCCAATATTTATGAAGATGAATTTTCTATAGTTCCTTATGTTAAACATGAGATAGTTGCTATTGCACCCATACTTGGTAGTTCCTTCGATGAAAAGATTGATTGCAATGATTTTACTATAAATTCTCTTGATGTCAATTGTGCTAATAATATGCAAAACCCTAAGCTTGGGGATGCTAGTTTTGCTAGGTTTACTACTTGTTGCAATGATCATGATTGGGGTAATTCTTCTTATGTTCTTGAAAATTTATTTAAGCCCCATGATAAATATGAGATTGATAATAGTGTTTGCAATATTGAAAGTGGTTTTGGAAGAGTGTCAACTTTAGATCCCACATATTTGGAGTATGTTCAATCTTATTATATTTTTGATAAAAGTGGGTTTGGAGAGGTCATGACTTTAGTTAATGTTAATCCCACTATTTTGGAAGAGTGTCAACTTTGCATGCATGTGGATCATGTTGAGAATATGTTTTGTGATAGCTATTTTGTTGAATTTTCCTATGATCCTACATATAATTATTATGAGAGAGGAAAATATAGTCGTAGAAATTTTTATCTTATTAAATTACCTCTCGTCATGGTGAGATTGCTATCGTCTCTTTCTTCTTCCTTGCATATGCTAGTTTTTGCTTGCCTTGCAAATTTGTTTGCTTATAATATGCCTATGCATAGTAAGTATGTTAGACTTAGATGTGTTTGTCACGTGTTTCATGATGCTCCCTTTATGCTTCAATTCTTGTCTTTCATGTGAGCATCAATGAAATCTCAATGCCTAGCTAGGGGTGTTAAACAATAGCGCTAGTTGGGAGGCAACCCAATTTTCTTTGTGTTTTTTGTTTTTGTTCCTGTTTAGTAATAAATCTTGTATCTACCTTATATTTAGATGTGTTTTCATGCTTTAATCAGTGTTTGTGCCAAGTAGAACCTATAGGATAACCTATGATGATAGTTGATTTGATTCTGCTGAAAAACATAAACTTTGAGTGCACGAATTTAATTTTGTTAAATCACAGAAATGTGCTTTTGCGTTGATTCTGTTTTCTGATGATCAATAAATAAATTGTCCAGGGCTTCCTATTTTGGTAGGATTTTTAGAGTTCCAGAAGTTTGCGTTAGTTATAGATTGCTACAGACTGTTCTGTTTTTGACAGATTCTGTTTTTCGTGTGTTGTTTGCTTATTTTGATGTATCTATGGCTAGTAAAATAGTTTATAAACCATAGAAAAGTTGGAATACAGTAGGTTTAACACCAAATTAAATAAATAATGAGTTCATTACAGTACCTTATGTGGTGGTTTTCTTTTCTTTCACTAACGGAGCTTATAAGATTTCCTGTTGAGTTTTTGTGTTGTGAAGTTTTCATGTTTTGGGTAAAGCTTTAATGGACTATGGAATAAGGAGTGGCAAGAGCCTAAGCTTGGGGATGCCCATGGCACCCCAAGATATTCAAGAGTAGCCAAAAGCCTAAGCTTGGGGATGCCCCGGGAAGGCAACCCCTCTTTCGTCTTCGTTCATTGGTAACTTTACTTGGAGTTATATTTTTATTCGCCACATGATATGTGTTTTGCTTGGAGCGTCGTGTATTATATTAGTATTTGATTTTTAGTTTAACACAATCATCCTTGCTGTACACACCTTTTGGGAGAAGCCTACTTTATTAGAATTTGCTAGAATACTCTATGTGCTTCGCTTATATCTTTTGAGCTTGATAGTTTTTGCTCTAGTGCTTCACTTATATTTTTTAGAGCACGGTGGTGGCTTATTTTTATAGAAATTGTTAGTCTCTCATGCTTCACTTATATTATTTTGAGAGTCTTTCAGAATAGAATGGTATTTTCTCTGGTTACAAATTTGATCCTAGAATGATGAGCATCCAAGTTGGGTATAATAAAAACTATCATAGGAAGTGAATTGGATGCTATGATCAATTTGATACTTGATAATTGTTTTGAGATATGGAGGTAGTGATATTAAAGTCATGCTAGTTGGGTGATTATGAATTTAAAGAATGCTTGTGTTGAAGTTAGCAAGTCCCGTAGCATGCACGTATGGTTAAAGTTGTGTAACAAATTTGAAACATGAAGTGTACCTGGCTTGTGCATCCTTATGAGTGGCGGTCGGGGACGAGCGATGGTCTTTTCCTACCAATCTATCCCCCTAGGAGCATGTGTGTAGTGCTTGATTTTTGATGAATTCTAAATTTTTGCAATAAGTATATGAGTTCTTTTGACTAATGTTGAGTCCATGGATTATACGCGCTTTTACCTTTCCACCATTGCTAGTCTCTTCGGTACCGTGCATTGCCCTTTCTCACCTTGAGAGTTGGTGCAAACTTCGCCGGTGCATCCAAACCCCGTGATACGATAAGCTCTATCACACATAAACCTCCTTATATCTTCCTCAAAACAGCCACCATACCTACCTATTATGGCATTTCCATAGCCATTCCGAGATATATTGCCATGCAACTTTCCACCGTTCCGTTTATCATCATGACATACTTTACTTTTGTCATATTGCCATGGCATGATCATGTAGTTGACATCGTATTTGTGGCAAAGCCACCATGCATTATTTTTCATACATATCACTCTTGATTCGTTGCACCATCCTGGTACACCGCCGGAGGCATTCATATAGACTCATATCTTGTTCTAGTTTCGAGTTGTAATTCATATGTTGTAATCAATGAAAGTGTGATGATCATAATTATTAGAGCATTGCCCAAAAATAAAAAAAAGTAAAAAGAAGAAAGGCAAAAAGAAAAAAAAGAAAGGCCCAAAAAAAGAAAAAAAGGAAAAATAAAATAAAATAATTAAAAAGGGCAATGTTACTATCTCTTTTTCCACACTTGTGCTTCAAAGTAGCACCTTGTTCTTCATATAGTGAGTCTCATATTTTGTGCTTCAAAGTAACACCATGTTTTTCATATAGTGACTCTTATAGGTTGTCTTTTTCATACTAGTGGGAATTTTTCATTGTAGAACTTGGCTTGTATATTCCTACGACGGGCTTCCTCAAATGCCCTAGGTCTTCATGAGCAAGCAAGTTGGATGCACACCCACTAGTTTTCTTTTGTTGAGCATTCATTTATAGCTCTAGTGCATCCGTCGCATGGCAATCCCTACTTCTCATGTTGACATCAATTGATGGGCATCTCCATAGCCCGTTGATTATCCTCGTCAATGTGAGACTTTCACTTTTTTTGTCTTCTCCACACAATCCCCATCATCATATTCTATTCCACCCACAGTGCTATATCCATATCTCACGCTCATGTATTGCGTGAAGGTTGAAAATGTTTGAGATTATTTAAGTATCAAACAATTGCTTGGCTTGTCATCAGGGGTATAGAAGTTGGGAACATCTTTGTGTGATGAAAATGAAGCATAGCCTAACTATATGATTTTGTAGGGATGAACTTTATTTTGCCATGTTATTTTGAGAAGACATGATTACTTTGATTAGTATGCTTGAAGTGTTACTATTTATTTTATCAATATGAACTTTTATTTTGAATAATTTAGACCTGAACATTCATGCCACAATAAAGAAAATTACATTGAGAATTATGCTAGGTAGCATTTCACATCAAAAATTATGTTTTTATCATTTACCTACTCGAGGATGAGCAGGAATTAAGCTTGGGGATGCTTGATACGTCTCCAATGTATCTATAATTTTTTATTGTTCCATGCTATTATATTACCCCTTTTGGATGTTTATGGGCTTTATTTTACACATTTATATCATTTTTGGGACTAACCTACTAATCGAAGGCCCAATCCGTATTGCTGTTTTTTTGCCTATTTTAGTATTTCGAAGAAAAGGAATATCAAATGGAGTCCAAACAAAATAAAACCTTCGGGAGCGTGATTTTTGGAACGAACGTGATCTAGAGGACTTGGAGTGCAAGTCAAGACGCAGCCGAGCCGGCCACGAGAGGGTAGGGCGCGCCCACCCCTACATGGCGTGCCCCCTATCTCGTGGGCCCCTCGGGCGGCCACCGACTAATACGTCTCCAACGTATCTATAATTTATGAAGCATTCATGCTATATTATTATCTGTTTTGAATGATTATGGGCTTTGTTATACTCTTTTATTTTACTTTTGGGACTAACTTATTAACCAGAGGCCCAGCCCATATTGTTGTTTTATTGCCTGTTTCAGTATTTCGAAGAAAAGGAATATCAAACGGAGTCCAAACGGAATGAAACCTTCAGCATCGTGATTTTTTGGAAGATTATCATCCTGGAGGCTTGGAGATCAAGTCAGAAGATCCTTGAGGAGCCCAGGAGATAGGGGGCGCGCCCCCCTACAGGGCACGGCCCCCTGTCTCGTGGGCCCCTCGAGCACCTCCCGACCGACTTCTTTCGCCTATATAGTCCCACGTACCCTAAAAACATCGAAGAAGAAGATAGATCGGGAGATCCACCGCCGCAAGCCTCTGTAGACACCAAAAACCTCTCGGGAGCCCTTCCCAGCACCCTGCCGGAGGGGGGATCCTTCACTGGTGGCCATCTTCACCATACCGGCGCTATCCATGACGAGGAGGGAGTAGTTCACCCTCGGGGCTGAGGGTATGTACCAGTAGCCGTGTTTGATCTCTCTCTCTCTCTCTCTCTCTCTCGTGTTCTGTCTCATGTTCCCTCTATGGCACGATCTTGATGTATCCCGAGCTTTGCTATTGTAGTTGGATCTTATGATGTTTCTTCCCCTATACTCTCTTGTGATGAATTGAGTTTCCCCTTTGAAGTTATCTTATCGGATTGAGTCTTTTATGAGAACACTTGATGTATGTCTTGCCGTGTTTATCTATGGTGCAATGTGATATCATGTGCCTCTTGATGTATGTTTTGGTGACCAACTTGCGGGTTCCGCCCATTAACCTATGCATAGGGGTTGGCACACGTTCTTGACTCTCTGGTAGAAACTTTGGGGCACTCTTTGAAGTACTTTGTGTTGGTTGGATGAATCTAAGATTGTGTGATGCATATCGTATAATCATGCCCATGGATACTTGAGGTGACAATGGAGTATCTAGGTGACATTAGGGTTTTGGTTGATTTGTGTCTTAAGGTGTTATTCTAGTACGAACTCCTTAATAGATCGATCCGAAAGAATAACTTTGAGGTGGTTTCATACCCTACCATAATCTCTACGTTTATTCTCCGCTATTAGTGGCTTTGGAGTGACTCTTTGTTGCATGTTGAGGGCTTGTTATATGATCTATCTATGTTATTATTGTTGAGAGAACTTGCACTAGTGAAAGTATGAACCCTAGGCCTAGTTTCCTACCACTGCAATACCGTTTACGCTCATTTTTATCGCTTGCTACCTTGCTGTTTTTATTATTTCAGATTACAAAAACCTTTATCTACCATCCATATTGCACTTGTATCACCATCTCTTCGCCGAACTAGTGCACCTATACAATCTACCATTGTATTGGGTGTGTTGGGGATAAAAGAGACACTTTGTTATTTGGCTGCAGGGTTGTTTGAGAGAGACCATCTTCATCCTACGGCTCCTACGGATTGATAAACCTTAGGTCATCCACTTGAGGGAAATTTGCTACTGTCCTACAAACCTGTGCACTTGCAGGCCCGACAACGTCTACGGGAAGAAGGTTGTGTAGTAGACATCAAGCTCTTTCCTGGCGCCGTTGCCGGGGAGGCTAGCGCTTGAAGGTATATCTTTAGATCTTGCAATCGAATCTTTTTGTTTCTTGTTTTATCACTAGTTTAGTTTATAAAAGAAAACTACAAAAAAATGGAGTTAAGTTTGTCTCGTATGCTTCATCTTTTAAATATCTTTCGTGAGTTTGATGGAAAGGAAAATTGTGCTCAAGTGCTAGAAGAAGAATGCATTAGAATGCTTGATACTAAATCTTTGAATGATGAGCATGATTGCAATGTTTTTAGTATGAACTCCTTGAATATCCATAGTATTAATGATGATTGCTCTAGTCATGATGAAAATATCTCTTATGAGCATGTCAACTTTTGTGGATTGCATGTTTGCATGAACACACCTAATAGAGAAGATATTTATTGCAAGAGGCATAAGCATTTAGAAACTAAATGGTTGCAAGAAAGGCTAGATGTGAGTGCTGAAATTTTAAAGTTCCTTTGTCGTACTTGTGAACTTTGCAATGAACGTGGTCATTTACATCTCCAATGCAAATTGTTTCATGATCGAATCGTGTCCAAAAATTGTGATGATTTGATCTCCCATACACATTACAATGAACTTAGTTTACTTTTGGGTTATGAAGAATTGAAACTTTTACTTAAGGATCTTCCAGAATTTTCCCATAAGAAATTCCTTGATATTGATCTAGAAAAGATTTATATGTTTTGTGCAGAGAATTGCATTGAAAATCCTTATATTGCCAATTACCTAAAGAAAAGAAAACAAATAGAAGATGATGAGAATACTAATGAAAGGGAAGAGAATTCCCAATATCCTCCTATTATTTCTTATGATGAATCAGGCAACGAGGAGGAGCTTTCTATTCAACCAATCTCGTCAATAAGGAGCTCAAAAAGGAAGGTTGAACCCACACAGAATGTGAAGAAGAAAAAGAAAAGAAGGAGCAACAAAGGTAAAAAGGCATCCCTCCCAAATGATGTTGCTCCTACTACTCATTGTGATGATGATAATTGCTTTACTATTGGTGCTATCCATATTTTTAATGATGAGAGTGATTATGCTTATGATATGAAAGGGCCCAAGCTTGGGGAAGCTATGTTTGATGAGGATGAAATATTTGAGAATATATTTGCTGAAATTAATGTTTGTCCCAAGCTTGGGGATGCTACGTTTAGTGAAGATGATATTTTTAGCATCCCAAGTTTTGATATGCAAAGTTGTTATGATGATAGCATGCATCCTACCTATGATGATTATATTTATGAAAGTGGATTTGGAAGAGTGTCAACTTTATTTAGTGATTCCACTATCTTGGGAGAGGTTTCGATCGATTATGATGAGAACGAAGTTGCTACTTATGATGATTATTGTGATGAAACTTATGCTATAGAAAGTAGTGATGGTTATATTTACTAATCTTGTCATGATTATGATTACCCTTTTTCTGAACATTACTCTTTTAATGTGGAAACAATTTTTAGTGTTCAAGTCTCTTATGATACTCTCATTATTCTGAATGAGAAGAATTTTGCTTATGTGGAGAGTAATAAATTGTCTATGCTTGTAGATCATGAAAAGAATGCTTTAGGTGCTGGTTATATTGTTGAATTCATTCATGATGCTACTGAAAATTATTATGAGGGAGGAACATATGCTTGTAGCAATTGCAATAATGCCAAATTTCCTCTCTATGTGTTGAAATTCTTGAAGCTATGCTTGTTTTATCTTCCTTTGTTAGTTGATTATTGTTCCTATAAGTTGTTTACTCACAAAATCCCTATGCATAGGAAGTGGGTTAGACTTAAATGTGCCAGTCATATGCTTCATCATGTTCCCGTTATGTTTCAATTCTTATCTTTTATGTGAGCATCATTGTCATCATCATGCCTAGCTAGAAAGGCATTAAAGAAAAGTGCTTGTTGGGAGACAACCCAATATTTACCTTTACTGTTTTTGTGTGTCCACATGATTATGGTACTGTAGTAATTATGTTTTATAGCTTTTGTTTCAATAAAGTGCCAAGTAGAACCTTTGGGAAGACTTGGGTGAAGTTTATGTGATCTTGCTATAGAAAACAGAAACTTTTGCGCTCACGAGAATAGCTGCCATTTTTTTACTGGAGAGTGATTTTAGGTTGATTCTTCTTGCAGATGATTAATAGAAAAACTACTCAGGTCCAGCAATTTAGTTAATAATTTTTTGGGTTCCAAAAGTATACGTTTGATACAGATTACTACAGACTGTTCTGTTTTTGACAGATTCTGTTTTCATTGTGTTGTTTGCTTATTTTGATGAATCTATGGCTAGTATGTAAGGGTATGAACCATAGAGAAGTTGGAATACAGTAGGTTTAAAACCAATATGAATTAAGATTGAGTTCATTACAGTACTTAAGTGGTGGTTTTATTTTCTTATACTAACGGAGCTTACGAGTTTTGTTTTGAGTTTTGTGTGGTTGAAGTTTTCAAGTTTTGGGTAAGGATTTGATGGACTACGGAATAAGGAGTAGCAAGATCCTAAGCTTGGGGATGCCCAAGGTACCCCCAAGGTAATATTCAAGGACAACCAAGAGCCTAAGCTTGGGGATGCCCCGGATGGCATCCCCTCTTTCGTCTTCGTTCATCGGTAACTTTACTTGGAGCTATATTTTTATTCACCACATGATATGTGTTTTGCTTGGAGCATCAATTTATTTTGTTAGTTTTTTCTTTATGTTAGTTAGAATAGTGTTTTGCATCTTTAGTTTCAATAAAAATGTCAAGGATAGCCTTTGCCATGCTTATTTTGCTAGTATACATGTTGCTGTTTGAAAACAGAAAGTTTACCGCTGTTGCAAAAATTCCCTAGAAAAGTCAGAGAATGGTATAACATTGAATATTTTTACATATTAAGATCTGATAAATTTATTACAGTGGGAATTTTAGTTTATAATTGTTGGAGTCAGGGAAGTATTGATACTCTTGCATTCTTTACAGACTGTACTGTTTTGGCAGATTGCTGTTATGGTTGCATTGTTTGCGTATGTTTGCTTGTTTAATGATTCTATTTGAGGATAGGAGTACTAAATATGCAGAGGCATTTAGTATGAAATGTTGAATAATTATTTGAGTGATTTGTTACATTAGAAAATGATAAGGTTTTGCATTGGTTTATACTAACCTATCTCACGAGTTCTTTTTGAGTTTGTTGTGGATGAAGCTTTTGATAAAAAGAGAAACCATGATATGAGAGGAATTAAGGAGACACAAAAGATCAAGCTTGGGGATTCCCAAGGCACCCAAGATAATATTCCAAGAAGTCTCAAGCATCTAAGCTTGGGGATGCCCCGTTAGGCATCCCACCTTTCTTCTTCAACAACTATCGGTTAGTATCGGTTGAACCTAAGTTTTTGCTTCTTCACATGAGTTGTGCTATCCTTGCAATGTCATTTTATTTTGTTTTGCTTGCTGCTTGAATACAATACCAAGATCTGAAATTCTTGAATGTTATAGAGTCTTCACTTGGTTGCACAATTATTTGACTACTCATTGAACTTCACTTATATCTTTCGGAGTAGTTTGTCGTTTGCTCTAGTACTTCACTTATATCTTTTAGAGCACGGCGGTGGTTATATTTTGAAGAAATTGCTAGTCTCTCATGCTTCACTTATATTATTTTGAGAGTCTTAAACAGAATGGTAATTTGAATGAAAACTATCATAGGAAGTGAATTGGATGCTATGATCAACTTGATGCTTGATAATTGTTTTGAGATATAAAGGTAGTAATGTTAGGGTCATGCTAGTGGGTAATTATGAAATTGAGAAATACTTTTGTTGAAGTTGGCAAGTCCCGTAGCATGGATGTATGGTAAAAGTTATGTGACAAATTTGTTGCATGAGGTGCTCTTTTGATTGTCTTCCTTATGAGTGGCAGTCGGGGATGAGCGATGGTCTTTTCCTACCAATCTATCCCTCTTGGGGCATGCGTAGTAGTACTTTGCTTCAAGGGCTAAGTAGACTTTTGCAATAAGTATATGAGTTCTTTTTGACTAATGTGAGTCCATGGATATATGCACACTCATCCTTTCACTTTGCTAGCCTTTATTATTACCGCGCAACTTTCGCCGGTATCATAAACCCTTTATTTACCTTCCTCAAAACAGCCACCATACCTACCTATTATGACATTTCCATAGCCATTCCGAGATATATTGCCATGCAACTTTCCACCGTTACGTTTATTATGACACGTTCCATCATTGTCATATTGCTTTTTGCATGATCATGCCGTTGACATCGTATTTGTGGCAAGGCCACCTTCATAATTTTCATACATGTCGCTCTTGATTCATTGCATATCCTGGTACACCGCGGGAGGCATTCATATAGAGTCATATCTTGTTCTAGCTTTGAGTTGTAATTCTTGAGTTGTAAATCCATATAAGTGTGACGATCAGCATTGTCCTAGTGAGGAAAGGATGATGAAGGCTATGATTCCCCCATAAGTCGGGATGAGACTTTACAAAAGAAAAAAAATGAGAAAAGAGAAAAAAATGATGAGAAAGGCCAAAAAGAAAAAAAAAGAAAGACCAAAGAAAAAAAAAGAAAAAAATGAAAAAATAATAATAAAATGAGAGAAAAAGAGAGAAGGGACAATGCTACTATCTCTTTTTCCACACTCGTGCTTCAAAGTAGCACCATGATCTTCATGATAGAGAGTCTCCTATCTTGTCACTTTCATATACTAAGTGGGAATTTTTCATATAGAACTTGGCTTGTATATTCCAATGATGGGCTTCCTCAAACTGCCCTAGATCTTCGTGAGCAAGCAAGTTGGATGCACATCCACTTAGTTTCTTTTGTTGATCTTTCATATATTTATAGCTCTAGTGCATCCATTGCATGGCAATCCCTACTCACTCACATTGATATCTATTAATGGGCATCTCCATATAGCCCGTTAGTACGCCTAGTTGATGTGAGACTTTCTTCTCCCTCTTTTTGTCCTCACAACCACCACCATATACCACCATAGTGTTATGTCCATGGCTTACGCTCATGTATTGCGTAAGAGTTGAAAAAGCTGAAGCGCGTTAAAAAGTATGAAACAATTGCTCGGCTCGTCATCGGGGTTCTTCATGATGGGAGTATTTTGTGTAATGAAAATGAAGCATGGCCTAACTATATGATTTTGTAGGGATAAGCTTTCTTTGGCTATGCTATTTTCATAAGACATGATTATTTGTTACTATGCTTTGAAGCATTATTATTTTTATGTTTTATAAGCTTTTATCTTGAATCTTTTGAATCTGAACATTCATGCCACAATAACGAGAAATTACATTGAGAATCATGCTAGTAAAGGTGATTGAAATTATCATTGATCAAACTTGTGCACCTTCTAGCATTCACACTTCATAAATTCTTTCTTTTATCATTTACCTACTCGAGGACGAGTAGGAATTAAGCTTGGGGATGCTGATACTTCTCCAACGTATCTATAACTTATGAAGCATTCATGCTATATTATTATCTGTTTTGAATGATTATGGGCTTTATTATACACTATTATTTTACTTTTGGGACTAACCTATTAGCCGGAGGCCCAACCCATATTGTTGTTTTATTGCCTGTTTCAGCATTTCGAGGAAAAGGAATATCAAACGGAGTCCAAACGGAATGAAACCTTCGACATCGTGATTTTTTGGAAGATTATCATCCTGGAGGCTTAGAGATCAAGTCAGAAGATCCTCGAGGAGCCCAGGAGATAGGCCCCCCCCCCCTACAGGGCGCGGCCCCCTGTCTCGTGGGCCCCTCGTGCACCTCCCGACCGACTTCTTTCGCCTATATAGTCCCACGTACCCTAAAAACATCGACGGAGAAGATAGATCGGGAGTTCCGCCGCCGCAAGCCTCTGTAGCCACCAAAAACCTCTTGGGAGCCCTTCCCGGCACCCTGCCGGAGGGGCGATCCTTCACCGGTGGCCATCTTCATCATCCCGACGCTATCCATGACGAGGAGGGAGTAGTTCACCCTCGGGGCTGAGGGTATGTACCAGTAGCTATGTGTTTGATCTCTCTCTCTCTCTCGTGTTCTCTCTCGTGTTCCCTCTATGGCACGATCTTGATGTATCCCGAGCTTTGCTATTGTAGTTGGATCTTATTATGTTTCCCCCCCCCCTCTACTCTCTTGTGATGAATTGAGTTTCCACTTTGAAGTTATCTTATCGGATTGAGTCTTTTATGAGAACAGTTGATGTATGTCTTGCCGTGTTTATCTGTGGTGACAATGGGATGTCATGTGCCTCTTGATGTATGTTTTGGTGACCAACTTGTGGGTTCCGCCCATGAACCTATGCATAGGGGTTGGCACACGTTCTTGACTCTCTGGTAGAAACTTTGGGGCACTCTTTGAAGTACTTTGTGTTGTTTGGATGAATCTGAGATTGTGTGATGCATATCGTATAATCATGCCCACGGATACTTGAGGTGACAATGGAGTATCTAGGTGACATTGGGGTTTTGGTTGATTTGTGTCTTAAGGTGTTATTCTAGTACGAACTCTTTAATAGATCGATCCGAAAGAATAACTTTGAGGTGGTTTTGTACCCTACCATAATCTCTACGTTTATTCTCCGCTATTAGTGGCTTTGGAGTGACTCTTTGTTGCATGTTGAGGGCTTGTTATATGATCTATCTATGTTATTATTGTTGAGAGAACTTGCACTAGTGAAAGTATGAACCCTAGGCCTTGTTTCCTACCATTGCAATACCATTTACGCTCACTTTTATTGCTTGCTACCTTGCTGTTTTTATTATTTCAGATTACAAAAACCTTTATCTACCATCCATATTGCACTTGTATCACCATCTCTTCGCCGAACTAGTGCACCTATACAATCTACCATTGTATTGGGTGTGTTGGGGACACAAGAGACTCTTTGTTATTTGGTTGCAGGGTTGTTTGAGAGAGACCATCTTCATCCTACGCCTCCTACGGATTGATAAACCTTAGGTCGTCCACTTGAGGGAAATTTGCTACTGTTCTACAAACCTGTGCACTTGCAGGCCCAACAATGTCTACAAGAAGAAGGTTGTGTAGTAGACATCACCGACGTACTTCTTCCTCCTATATAAGCCTACGTACCCCGAAAACATCCAGGGAGCCACCGAAACACAATTTCCACCGCCATAACCTTCTGTATCCGCGAGATACCATCTTGGAGCCTTCACCGGCGCTCTGCCGGAGGGGGAATCGACCATGGAGGGCATCTAGATCAACACCATAGCCCTTCCGATGAGTTGTGAGTAGTTTACCACAGACCTTCGGGTCCATAGTTATTAGCTAGATGGCTTCTTCTCTCTTTTTGGATCTCAATACAATGTTCTCCCCCTCTCTTGTGGAGATCTATTCGATGTAATCTCTTTTTGCGGCGTGTTTGTCGAGATCTGATGAATTGTGGGTTTATGATCAAGTTTATCTATGAGAAATATTTGAATCTCCTCTGAATTCTTTTATGTATGATTGAGTTATCTTTGCAAGTCTCTTTGAATTATCAGTTTGGTTTGGCCTACTAGATTGATCTTTCTTGCCATGGGAGAAGTGCTTAGCTTTGGGTTCAATCTTGCGGTGTCATTACCCAGTGATAGAAAGGGTTGCAAGGCACGTATTGTATTGTTGCCATCAAGGATAAAAAGATGGGGTTTATATCATATTGCATGAGTTTATCCCTCTACATCATGTCATCTTGCTTAATGCGTTACTTTGTTCTTTATGTACTTAATACTCTAGATGCAGGCAGGAGTCGGTCGATGTGTGGAGTAATAGTAGTAGATGCAGGCAGGAGTCGGTCTATTTGTTGCGGACGTGATGCCTATATACATGATCATGCCTAGATAATCTCATAATTACTTGCTTTTCTATCAATTGCTCGACAGTAATTTGTTCACCCACTGTAATACTTATGCTATCTCGAGAGAAGCCTCTAGTGAAACCTATGCCCCCGGGTCTATCTCTTATCATGTTTGCTTTCAATCTACTTTTATTTGCATCTTTACTTTTTGCATCTATCTTATAAAATACCAAAAATATATTTATCATACTATCTCTATCAGATCTCACTTTTGCAAGTGGCTGTGAAGGGATTGACAACCCCTTTATTGCGTTGGATGCGAGTTCTTGGTTTGTTTGTGTAGGTGCGTGGGACTTTTAAGGAGTCTCCTACTGGATTGATACCTTGGTTCTCAAAAACTGAGGGAAATACTTACGCTACTATTGCTGCATCACCCTTTCCTCTTCAAGGAAAACCAACGCAAGCTCAAGACGTAGCAGGGTACTTTCCCAACAGCAAGTGCCACTGAACAGTGGTAGTTGCCCATGAGCAAATGCCACTGATCAGTGGCATCTAGTTTTCTGCAACTGCCAGTCATCAGTGCACTATCCAAAGCATGGAAACATCTAAAAAGAGCAACAGCGAGTGCCACTCATCAATAGGATCCATGTGCACCCATGCACATTTGGCAGAATCCTAAAATGGTCCTACTACATGCACGTATAACAATCTAGAGCATTCAACACAAACCCTAGCTTCAACATGTATAACAATCTAGAGCATGCAACATGAACAACAACATGAAGGTGGTCCTAGCTTGAACATGAACATGCCATTTGCATGAACACATATCCTAGCAAGACCCTACCATGAACACAAATCGTAGCAAAGCACACTAGCATTGGGGATTCTAGCATGAACACAGCTCCTAGCATGAACACAGATCCTAGGAAAGCACTAGCACAAGAACATTATCCTAGGACACACACTGTAGCACACAAGAACAGATCGGGCAGATTGGATTCGATTGGGATCGCATCCAATCGGATCTACTCGAATCATATCGAATCCACTAACTATGAGAACATGCCTAAGAAATAAAACCCTAATCTACATCTACGGTCAAGCATTGGGGGTCTGGCTCACCGGAGCTTGCGCAGTCGCAACGAACCGAGGCCGGGGTGAAATCCCCGGCGGGAAGGAGAGAGGTGGCGGAGCAGAGGAGGAGCCGACCCTGGTGACGGCCAGCGGCATCAGCCCCGTGCTCATCGCCATGCCGAAGGTCGAGGAGGACGGCGTGTCGACATGAGAAAACCCTTGGACGGGGCTCAAGAAAACCTCACTGCCCAATGGGGTCCCAAGAAGCGATGGCGCCGGCGCCGAGCCGAGGAGCACAAGGCCCGGAATCGATGGTGGAGCAGGAAAGGCCGACACCGCATTGGCCGGCGCTCGTCGTGGCCGG
>NC_041386.1:668861314-668866590 GCF_002162155.2 Triticum dicoccoides | reverse complement strand
GGCGGTCGCAGCACCGACGCCAGGTCCCTGCCCGAGTTCTGGAGCCCGGCCAACCAGCACTCCTGGATGCTGGCGATGCGCTGGTTGACGGGGGGTCAGAGGACAGCGTGGCGGTGGGTGAGGCGGAGCCATCGGAGGAGAGGAGAGGGAGGGGCGATGAGGCAAAGAGGGAGAGGTGGGAACAGTGCGGGCGGACGGTGACAGGTGAGTGAGGGGAGTTATGAGGCGTCCCATCTGTTTCCCGCGTTGCCCGAGGCATGCAACCCCCTTGCATGCGTGGTGATACATCTCCGTCGTATTTATAATTTTTGATTGTTCCATGCTAATATTATTCAACTTTCATACACTTTTGTCAACTTTTTATACTATTTTTGGACTAACATATTGATCCAGTGCCCAGTGCCAGTTCATGTTTGTTGCTTGTTTTATGTTTCGTAGAAACCCTATATCAAACGGAGTCCAAACGAGATAAAAACAGACGGAGAATATTTTTGGAATATTTATAATTTTTGGGGTAGAAGAATCAACGCGAGACGATGTCCGAGGGGGCCACGAGGCAGGGGGGCGCGCCCCTGACCCTTTTGGGCACCCTGTAAGGCGGCTCGCACCCATATCCGTATGGGAATGGGAATGGGACCTTCCTACGGCGCATGTCGCCACCATGATCGCGCGCGCGTGTCGCCATCCAACGAACGGTCGCGCACAAGTAACAAAAGTCACAGCTCCGCCTTCCCGATAGGATCAGATCCGATGTACGGTTGGTCTGGCGCCATCCACCGTACATCGGACCCAGTCGTCCCACGCCCATCCAGCGACCTCGCTCCCATGTGCGCACCGCCACCGCCCGCCGCCACGCCCGCAGACGAACCACGCGACGAAGCAGAGCGGCCTGCCAGGAGCGGGCGTGGTGCGCGCACCCGCGCCCTCGCCCTCGCTCGGCACGCCCGCCATGCCGACGACGGACGCTCCGGGGCTCGCGAGCAAGGAGCCCCGACTCTGCTTTGCGGCTGCATGCCGGCGAAGCAGAGCACAACACCGACACCGCTGAAACTGACAGGCATGTTCTCCCTCCGGGACGAGTGAGCACCCCCTCCTCGGTAGATTTCTGGGCGGCCTGTGAGCGGCGCCCATCCCAGCCAGGCCGGTGAGCGGCACTGAACACGATCTGGAGACGCCATTCAAATGGAAAGCGGTTGCGCACCGTCAGGGGCGGAGAAGCTAGGCCCGGATACGGTGCCTTGGACGCTGGCTCGAGGATGAAGCTTTGCGGCGTCAAGGAGCTACCCTCTTGTCTTGTGCCCCGCGCCCCCGACCTGCGGCGCCAGCGGATGAAGGCCTAAAACATCAAAGGGGTGGTGTGGCAGAGCATGTCCTGCTGTCGAGCTTGGGCGCTGCTCTCTATCTCCGAGCGCCATCGTGGACCGGTTGGTGGTGGAGAGACGGTAGTCGGTCCGTCGATCGGTGGCAGAGGTAGCTTGCTCGTTGACCAAAATATGTGCATCCAGATTTGTATGTCGGCATCGTCTATTTGGCGTTTTCCCGTTTGGCCATATATATCTATATATTATTATATTTAAAAAAATGCCTCTACATCAGTGATGCGAACGTGGCAGAGTCGTGTGAATAGTTGGAGATGGTCTTGCATATATATTCCCCTCCAGTATCAATCTTGGATCAATTCGAGCAAGGAAGCAGTACCACCATTTTGGTTTCTTTCTAGACTCTCCAATGATTTGTATATATAGCTTATAATGGCCATACAAGATCATTATCCATCAGAATATAAGGCCTACCACCAAGTTCAACTTCTGAGTGTAGCTTCCAAAGCAAAACCTTTCCCCCAAATTGGAGCCTTGTGAACACAAGGAAGTGCTATTATATAGACTTATCCATTTGGGCTCGAACCTTGACACATCGTTGCTTCAGGGTTCATGAAATTAGAGCACCTCAGTTACCTCCATGTACCTCATAACTTTGGATGTTCTAGTGCAATTATTGAGCAAAACATTCAAACCCAACATTTTACAACATTTATGCCTTTGAACTGGAAGTAGTACCACTTTGCTTGTTCCTATTGTGCTGAAAACTTGCCATGTCATTCATTTCAGTGTCAGATCAACACCCATAAAATTTAAGACAGTTCACCAAACCTATCTACCACCATCCATCACCAACGCCTACTTGTCAGATTGGCGTTTTGCTCACTTTGCTGCACTCCTTGGCCCACTGGCTGTCAAATGTTCCAGGATATCTATTACGACACTGGTCAGACATGGTCATGGAGCCATTCAGTGCCGAGGCCACGCAATGCCCATGGTGACCACCCCTTCAGCATGCCAAACCTGTGCTCTACGAGCTCCCACCTGCTGCCCTTCGTTATTTATCACGGCCTCCACTGCGTCCCCAGATCATCATATATCTCACTCAACCCCTCTGAAGAGCTCCCCGATGCCATATACCCTTCACAGCTTTGAGTTCGAGCACACGAGCGGCATTCAGAGAGTTCGGCCGGCCACCGACGCTCCACCCCCTATTTAAACCCCTTTCCGAGGCCACCTGCGCGACTCTAGGATCCTCCAGTATTCCCCGGCAATCTCCTGGACAAGATAATTGAGATCCCGTGCTCCCTTTGGGCTGCCATTGCTCCCGCCCGTGCCTCTGTCCAATCCGAGCTTCCAGCCCTCCCCGGCCCTTTCCATTAAACCGCTCCAGAGAATCATAAACATCACCTTAGAGATATCCCGAGATCCCTACCCTCCTTCCCGCGGTTGAGGCGAGCTCTCCATCATCACCGTCGCTGCCATCCGCCTCGGTCAACGGTGCTCTCACCATCGAGCTCGACGGCGACTTCCCTCACCCCCATCGGACGCGCATTTCTCCCTTGAAACACTCCGGTGCGCGTTACGTCGGCAGCAGCACCTCCACTCGCTGGAATGGCCACCGCATGCATCGACTCTGTCTTCGGGCGCGAGGTTGAAGACACAAACATTCGACCTTGACAGATGGGCCCGCGCCGTCAGCCTCTCAAGCCTTCCCTCCAGTAGCGGAATGATGGAGTACACCAGTTTTTTAGGGGAGTACACCGGTGTGCGCCTCCTGCAGAGCAGCTGGGCCGGCCTCGCTGTCGCGGCCCAGAAACGGCCATAGTCCAGCCCCTTTGGCCCAGCCGGCGTATCTCATTCATTTCGCAGGAAAAAAAATTGTCAAGACTCGAATGTAGTTATATTAATTACAGACTAGCATCGCATCATTCATAACTTTCGCTCGTTACTCCGATCGAGATGATCCCAACACCCATGTTCTCCATTCAAAGAGAATGTTCTAACCGTGTCATTTTCATGATGTTTATACAAACTTAAAATGTCGTTTGTTATTCTTCTTCATATATGTTTTTTAGAAAAGGTCTTTTCCGATGAATCCTTTCCGTGAGATGACCACACTTCGTTCCGGAGAATCCTTTACCCCAAGGCCCAAGCCAACCAACTAATATATGTCCCAAACCATTTTTGCTAGGTCTATAAGAATTTATACGTGACAAATGTGTGTGTGTTTACTTGTGTGCACATGTTGGTCGAATGCATTCTCATTTTGGAGTTACTATTCGACCCAATATAATTTAAAACTTGCAGACTTGCACGTGAATGAAAATGATCTCGAATGTGTGAAATAGTTTTAGAATAACCTTAATAAATTTGACATGATTCACATGAACCTTTGTTTTGTCTTATGTTGGCACTTCTCCCAGGTTTCGTGTGGCAAGAGCTCCTCATAGCCAACCGTCTTGGGCAACTACTAGCTTTATTTTTCCCGACGCTGCTCCCAAGTCCTGTGTGATAAGAGCTCTTCGCAGCCAACCATCTTGGGGCAATTGTTGAGTTTCTCATTTCAACACTGCTCCCAGGTTCTGCGAGATAAGAGCTACCCATGGCCAACCGTCTTGTGCAGCTATTGAAATTTCTTGTTATTAGCACTATTCCCAAGTTCTGCGTGATAAGAGATCTTCGTAGCCAATTGTTTTGGGTATCTAGTAACTTTATTTTTCTCAACACTACTCCCAATTCATGTGTGATAAGAGCTCTTCGTAGCCACCGCCTTGGGCAGTTGGTAACTTTATCGTTCTCAACTCTACTCCCAACTTCTGTGTGATAAGAGATCTTCGTAACCAATCGTCTTGGGCCATCAAGTTCTTCTTATCAACACTACTATCGAGTTCCGCGCGGTAAGTGTTATGCTACCCCGGCCCATATAGCCAACTGAATTGGGGTAGTTGTTGAGCTATTGTTGAACTGTCGTTCTGGTGGCTATCCATTTATTTGCCAGTTTTCCAGCAAAGGTTCAGAAGATCATTAATGCCAACCAAAATGAGATACATTAACTTCGACTTGCTTGTGCATGTGTATGTTATATCTTTGTCATGTTGCATGTGATGGTTATTGAGAGCTTGCGAGAAACTTCCATGGTTAGCCATTTCATTAAAATCATCATGCCTGAATGACTCATGTGGTATGATGGAGTCGATTGTTACACTTTTGCGTTGGTGCGCCTTGTATTTATCACGAATAACATTCTTATGCAGGTGACATTTTTTAGTATTAGGTGTTACAATGATAAAGAATGTGGTAACATACTTCACCATTGGCTAGATCGAGTGATAGTGCCACCAAGCCGAACTAAATAACATGCAACCACACTTGCCTTACCATGAAAAGTTCGTAGCTTATTATACTAAAGCCCCCCCCCCTTTAGTCCCGGTTCTTTTACGAACCGGGACTAAAGGCCCTCCACGTGGCCGTTGTATGGACACCAACCGGGACTAAAGGAAATTTTACGAAATTCTATTTTTTGAATTTTTTATTTTAATTTTTTCCGATTTTCAAATTTCCGAATTATTTTACAATTTAATTCTAATCACCACTCATCACTGCTCAATTATTTAGTAACACTAATATTTTTGAATATTTATTTAGTACCACTAATACTTCTTGAATAAGTAGTTTGACCAGATTTAACCAAAATTCAAATAAAAAACTGAAATTTGGGCTTAACTTTTTTCCTTTTAGAAATTTGGGCCTACGGATGTCAAAATCGGATGCGTATTTTCATGCTGAACATTTTGATATTTTATACGTTGTTTTCCGACATCGTATGCAAAAGTTATAGCCGTTTTACTCATTCATAACACTTTTTTGCAAAACATGTCCAAATTTAAGTTAACTAGTAGATGTAGTAATATAACTACATCTCAAAGGATTTTATTTTTTGAAGTTTTTGTCATG
>NC_041386.1:668847303-668860829 GCF_002162155.2 Triticum dicoccoides | reverse complement strand
GCTTCCAGTTAGCGGGAAAAATGTGTCCGGGTCGGTCGACGAACCAATACAAGACCGCATTTAATGACAAAACACTTACGGACCACGCGGGCCGAACGGATACGGGTGGTTTAAGGATCCGCTTTGAAGATTCCCTTACACCAAAAGAAAGCAGTCGACTTAAACATAGTTGTTCCTATAAAAAGGACACAAAACCAATTTTCAGTCGACTTGCACAAGTGTTGAACAAAAGAAGACTAAACCTACCTCTAAAATCAACGCTCGAAGTGAATAACAGCAAAAGAGAGTGATGGTAGTAGTATTCACAGAAAAAAAAAATCTCCCCATTATTACACTATACATTGGCCCTCCTTCCTTTGGCTCTCCCCCCTCCAGGCTAGGCTACCAAACCCACTCGCGTCAACCGGCATGGGCCGCGCCGCCGCCGTCCTCCCCGTCATCTCAGCCCGCGGCAGCCGTCGACGGCAGCAGCCGTATCCAAGTAAGTTAAATTCTCTTGGCCCCCCATAAGCTGCTGCTCCATCATTGAATATTTCCGTCCACCCCCTTGTCCCCTACTTGATGGGGATTTTATCTGGTGGAGATTTGGTGGCGTGCATGCTACTCCCTCCGTTCCAAAATATAGCGCGCCCACGCTTTTCGAGGTTCAACTTTGACCATAAATTTAACCCACGAGACCGACTGCGGCGGGATCAAAAATTATATAATTAAAAACTTTTTTTGAATACGAATTCATTGGTATAATTTTTTCGCCCGCCGCAGTCGGTTTTGTTGATTAAATTAATGGTCAAAGTTGAAGCACGGAAACCGAGGACGCGCTATATTTTGAAACGGAGGGAGTATAATACTCCATCTGGTTCCAATTTTGGTGGGGGCGAGCGACCCAAGTGGGTTTGTCTTGTAGGAATTCGTCGGCGCGTGTCCCGTGCTTCTGGCTTTTATTCACAAGATCCAAAGCTACTGGCTTTGTATTATATTAGCGGGTAGTGCGCGGCAGCACGCCGCGTCACACGGACTAATTAGATATTTAGTTATTTTGTAATTTTTAATAAGTTTGCTTGAAATATTTGTTTAGGATAAAGTAGTTCATAGATGAAACGATGCATTTAGTTGATACGTAGACGGGTAACAATTACGAAGTAGTGCATACAAGGAAATAACACATATAAGTGGTGCATACATAGGGGGTCTATAGTACATATTGGAAAACTCTTCGTCATTTCTTACACCTCGGATGTCGACCCTCCAGCTGGATTTGTCTCGGTAACATAATGGTAGAGTGAGGAAGCTTGCTCTTCTGCTCGTGTTGTCGGTGGTTTGTTTCCAGTGTAAATGATGTTGAAGCTTGAGAATGCACATCCTGGCTCTCAAAGAATGGGTAGGATATCTTGAAATTGGAGGCAAATTTTCTTGAGAATTCTTGTTCGTCTTGACTTGTCTCATTGAAAAATTGTTTTCTGCCGTGTTTGTATCTGTAACTCCTCTTCTTTGATTTTGCTCCATTCCTGTGCGGCTGAACAGCTCCTGTACATTGTCTTGAGAGCATTGTAGTTGTGGTCATTAATGGCTATGTTGTGACGATTGCAAAGCTGGTACACAGCAGCTTCGACAGCTTTCTCCTTTGCTGTCTTTTTTTGTTGAATATATGGTTTGTGCATGTATATTGTATAGTCTGGCCCACCTCCTAGTCTTTGTATAGTTGAGGTTGTGGCCCACTTTGTACTCCATATATACGTGCGCTTTGCACCGATCAATACATCGTGAAGCATTGCCAAAACAATCGTTTCCAACATGGTATCATACCTACGATCCTAACCCTAACCCGTGCCGCCGCCGCCGCCGCGATCTCATCGCCGCTGCCGCCGCCGCCGCCGCGAACCTCCACCGCCGCGCCGCCCGCGCTTCCGCCCGCCCCCGTCGCGCCGCCCCCAAGCAGCGCCACCTTCTTCCCTGTCGCGCCGCCGCCCAAGCGCCGTCGCACCACCCCTTTAGGCCATGACCTCCCCCGGTTTCACCAGTACCACCCGCAGCCGTCGCACCAACCCGTTCGAAGGTCCCGATCCCGTCGTCATCCGCGACCTCAACATCCTCGCCCAGGTTCCCGTCGTCCTCGACCACCTCACCTCCATGTACCATGCCTGGAAGACGTACTTCTCCCTCGTGTTCCGTGAGTACAATCTCCGGGATCACATCGATGGCTCCGTGGACTCCCGCTTCATGGAGGATGATGAGGAGTGGACGGCCATCGACGCCACTCTCATCCGTTGGTTCTACACCACCATCTCGAAGGACCTCTTCCACACGGTGGTCTCCGCCGACGATGACGCTCACGCCGTTTGGACCAAGCTCAACGGCCTCTTCACCGACAACGCGCTCCAACGCAAGGTCTTCTTGCACGGCGAGTTTTTTGGGTGCCAGCAGCTTGAGTCGTCTGTTGACGATTATTGCATGCGCCTCAAGAAGCTTGTTGATGAGCTCCGTGACCTCGGCGAGAAGGTCTCTGATGAGCTTCTCCTCAGCACCCTCATCGCCGGCATGAACGACGACTTCGGGAACGCCGCCTCCAACATCCCCCTCATCACCAACCCGACCTTCCCCAAGATCGTCGCGTACCTGAAGCTGGAGGAGCGGCGGATGCGGATGTCGCGCACCCGGGCCACCCACACGGCTCTCACCGCCGGTACCCGTGGCGGTGCGCCGCCCACCGCCCCGGGCCCCTTCCAGGCGCCGCCACCGCCCGGGTTTCCCTACCCAGAGCCGCCGAAGGCCCTTCCGCCCCCCGCCGAGCAGTAGCAGCACCGGGGCAGGAGTCGCGGCCGAGGTGGCCGCAAGCAGCAGCAGCCGCAGCAGCCGGCTGCCCACGACGAGGCGCCCCGCCAGCCGCAGCACCAGCTACCGCCGGATCCCTGGCAGGCCGGCCAGAACCCTTGGACGGAGGTTGTGCACGCTTATTCCATGCCTATTACTGCGTGCCCCCGTCCCCGGCTCCTTCGGCGCCCGCCCGACCCATCATCAGGCCCTGTATGCGGCCCCCCAGGTGTACCAGCCCGCGCCGCTCTACGGCCCCTCGGGCTATGGGTTTGTGGCGCCACTGCCTCAGCCGGCGCCGTCCGCCCCGGCCCTCACACCAGCGCCTTGGGATCCCGCACTCCTAGCGGCTCTCCACACCGCCCCCACACCACAGCAGTACACTAACGGTGGCGACTGGTATATGGACACCGGAGCCACGGCTCACATGGCCGCCAACCCTGGTAACCTTCTTGCCGCTCATCCCGTTCACACCGCTGCCCGCATTACCGTGGGTGACGGTTCTTCCATGCCCATTACTCATGTCGGCCATGCTGCTTTTCCTTCTAACTCCATGCCATTATGTCTTTCTAATGTGCTTGTTTCTCCTGACATCATTAAAAATCTTGTTTCCGTTCATTCTCTTACACGTGAAAATCCTGTTACCGTCGAATTTGACATGTTTGGTTTTCTGTCAAGGATGCTCGTACCCGGATGGTGCTCCAACGATGTGACAGCCCTGAGGAGCTCTACCCGGTCCACTCACCTACCTCATCCGTTGCTGCACCCATGGCGCTTTCCGCCAGAGTGGACCTTTGGCACGCTCGTCTCGGTCATCCCAACATCGCCACCCTTCGTCATATTCTTCAGAGTTTTTCATTCACGTGTAATAAGATCGACGATCACACTTGTCATGCTTGTCGCCTCGGCAAACATGTTCGTCTTCCTTTTATCAATTCCTCGCATGTCGCATCATACCCGTTTGAGTTAATTCATAGTGATGCCTGGACCTCTCCTGTTGCAAGTAACACGGGCTATCTTTATTACCTTGTCATACTTGATGATTTTTCGCACTATGTGTGGACCTTCCCGTTGCGGCGAAAGTCGGACTCTGTTGCCACTCTCACCGCCTTCTACTCCTATGTCTCCACGCAGTTTGGACATCCCATTCATGCGTTGCAAACAGACAACGGGAAGGAGTTCGATAACCTTGCGATCCGCAACCTTCTCGCCACACACAACACGATCTTTCGTCTCACTTTCCCATACACTTCGCAACAAAACGGCTGCGCTGAGCGCATGCTTCGCACTCTCAATGACTGCGTTCGCACCCTCCTCTTTCACGCCAACGTGCCCCCACGTTTTTGGCCCGACGCGCTTGCCACCGCATCACTACTCATTAACATTCGTCCTTGCCGCACTCGCGGGAATTTTGCACCTCATCACCTCTTGTTTGGCACGCCACCCTCCTATGCTGAGCTCCGCATCTTCGGTTGCCTGTGCTACCCTAGCATCGCTTCCACTGCTCCTCATAAGCTCGCACCTCGGTCTGTGGCCTGCATCTTTCTCGGCTATCCTCCTAACACCAAAGGCTACCACTGCTATGATCCTATCTCTTATCGGGTGATCAATTCACGACACGTTTACTTTGATGAGATGGTTTTTCCGTTCCAGCAGGTACCTTCGGATGTTGCGGCCTTGCCCGCTCCCGGTGATGGCCGCCCACGTGCCTCTCTTGGGCCGCCTCCCTGCTTTGAGGGTGCCCCCCGTGCCACGGGTCGAGCCTCTCCCCGATTGGCTGCCGTAGGGGCCGCACCTCCCTCGACGCCCGCGACGCCCCCGGCGTCCCCGGTCTCGACCCTGCCGGCGGGTTCGCCCGCCGCCTCGCCCGCGCTGGCCTCGCCCGCCGCCACGCCGGCGGCCTCGCCCGCGGCGGCCACATCGGAGGTGGGCTCGTCTTCGTCCTCGCCCGCCTCCCCTTTGGACCCGCTGCCCCGCCCGATGACTCGCTCTCGGGCTGGCACCCTTCGCCCGAGCACGCGGTACCCCAGTGATGTGTATCTTCTCGCTGCTTCCGCCTCCGAGCCGTCTCCTCTCCCATCGTCAGCTCGAGCCGCCCTTCGGGATCCTCATTGGCTCGCTGCGATGCAGGAAGAGTTTGACGCGCTCCAGCGGAACCATACCTGGCAGCTCGTCCCTCGGCCGCCCCGTGCCAACATCATCACGGGCAAGTGGGTCTTTCGGCACAAGACTCGTCCGGATGGCACTCTCGAGCGCTATAAAGCTTGCTGGGTGGTTTGGGGTTTTCGGCAACACGCGGGTGTGGACTTCACCGACACATTTGCCCCGGTTGTTAAACCGGGCACGATCCGCGTCGTGCTCCAGCTAGCCGTGTCCCGAGCATGGCCTGTGCATCAGCTGGACGTGTCCAATGCCTTCTTGCACGGCCACCTGGCTGAGCAGGTGTTCTGTGAGCAGCCCACCGGCTTCGTCGATGCCACGCATCCAGATGATGTGTGTTTGCTCTCCCGTTCGCTCTACGGGTTGAAGCAGGCACCTCGAGCCTGGTACCAGCGCATAGCCGCCTTCCTGCAGACGCTCGGATTTACATCGACTCGCTCCGATTCGTCTCTCTTCGTGTATCATCATGGAGTTGATACAACCTACTTGCTGTTGTACGTCGACGACATCATTCTGACGGCATCCACTGTCGTGCTCCTCCAGCTGCTTACTGCTCGTTTTCGTGATGAGTTTGCCCTGAAGGACTTGGGTCCTCTGCATTATTTCCTTGGCATTCAGGTGGTTCGACGGCCAGATGGGTTCTTCCTACATCAGCAGCGCTATGCCCATGAGCTTCTCGAGCGAGCTGGCATGCTTAACTGCAAGCCCGCTCCCACGCCAGTCGACACCAAGGCCAAGGTCTCCGCTTTGGAGGGTTCGCCTGCATCTGATGTGGCCTTCTACCGCTCCATTGTGGGCGCCCTACAGTACCTGACCCTGACGCACCCTGACTTGCAGTATGCCGTTCAGCAGGTCTGTCTTCACATGCATGCTCCGCGCGACTCTCACTGGACTCTGGTGAAGCGTATCCTCCGATACATACGCGGCACCCAGTCCTTGGGACTTACGTTGACAGCCTCCGCCTCCACCGACCTCGTCGCCTACTCTGATGCGGACTGGGCTGGCTGCCCGGACACACGGCGCTCCACCTCGGGTACCGTGTCTACCTTGGGCCATCCCTGATCTCTTGGTCTGCCAAGCGACAGCCCACCGTCTCCCGCTCGAGTGTCGAGGCTGAGTATCGAGCAGTGGCTAACGGCGTTGCTGAATGCTCTTGGCTCCGTCAGCTGCTCCAGGAGTTGCTTTGTGATGTTCACAAGGCTACGCTCGTCTACTGCGACAACGTCTCCGCCGTTTACCTCTCCGCCAACCCGGTCCATCATCGTCGAACGAAGCATATTGAGCTCGATATACACTTCGTTCGTGAGCAGGTGGCCCTTGGGCGCATCCGGGTCCTCCACGTCCCGACGGTGCAGCAGTTCGCCGAGGTCATGACGAAAGGACTGTCTACTTCTGTTTTCGAGGAGTTCAGGTCCAGTCTTTGCGTCTCCTGCGACGCTTCGACTGCGGGGGGTGTTGAATATATGGTTTGTGCATGTATATTGTATAGTCTGGCCCACCTCCTAGTCTTTGTATAGTTGAGGTTGTGGCCCATTTTGTACTTCATATATACGTGCGCTTTGCACCGATCAATACATCGTGAAGCATTGCCAAAACAATCGTTTCAAACACTTTTGTTGGTGCTGGAAGTCCACGAAACACATACACCTGAGGCTGTGTTTCTCGTGGGCCATAGGAGCACTCATCTTGATCCAGGCTCCAAAGTAGCCTGTGGGGTAAGCATCACAACCCTCCTTATAGATCATCAGCTTGGCTTTGAGGATGATTGCTTCGAGGAGCAGACGTTTGGGGATCGAAACGATAATAGATGCCTACATGAGTATTTTGTTTGTAGTTAGTAGGAGGACGATTCACATTGCAAAGCATGGTCTTTAGATGTATTTATCTGGCGCTCAGGTGTTGTTGGATGCGTAGCCATGAGTGCCTCTCTTGCTGTTGTTAGTTACGTCGCTTTCCGTAGGTGACTTACTCTGCTATAGTGGCGTGTTCTTGTAAGCAGAAGAGTTGGCAGTTTTTTGTGTTGTTGGGTGTGGGCGCGGTCCTTCATTATATAGAGCCGCTAGCTGGTGCGTGAGTGTGTGCAGTTTCTTTGCCTGGACGGCTGGGTTGATGCGTGGTGTGCTTGCATTCATTTTTTTTTAACATCAGTACAGACACAAGCGCTCATATATACGCGCATACACTCACCCCTATGAATGCACACACGCACACCCTACCTTTATGAGCACCTCCGAAAGACTGAGCCGGCATATCATCTTGAGATTTACAAAGTCACCGTAGGCGCCTCATCGTCGACGGAAACGTCTCCTCCCACTGAATGCACATCGCCGGAAATTCTAAAATAAATATAGGAATAAATGCAAGCACCAGAATTTAAATCCTGGTGGGCTGGGGATACCACGATCCCTCTGACCATCCAACCACAGGTTGCTTCGCGTGCTTGCATGCATTTGCATGTACGTGGTGTGCTTGCATGCATTTGCGTGCTGGCTGGGTTGCCTTTGTGGCCATGTGCTGCTGCATGTAAATTTGGTGGACACACGTATGGCGTTTGCATGCATGCATGCATGCTTGTTAGTCTATGTGGTATTGATGCATGTATTTGCACATGTGAATAGTGTTGAGTAAATAGGCAATTTCTCGATTAAATTAATCCACGAGTAATCACTAGCATGACATTGACTAAGTTGATAACGTACTGACTTTGATCTAAACATGCACGTACTAAGCAAACAGTAGACAAATCTACACATACTACTAGTACTGCTAATATGAAATTAATCAGGAGCGGGATAAACGAGTTATACCCTCCAGTAGGCCATGCAGAGGCCGCGGCTTTAGTGGCAGCAGCGGCGTCCTCGACGGCCTTCTTGTCGGCTTCAGCTTTCTCGGCGGCGGCACGGTCGGGGTCGGTGGACATGGTGATGATGAAGGCGACGCGGACGTAGAGGAAGTAGACGATCGGAAGCGAGCAGTCGCGTAATCGCTGCCCAAAAACCTATTCGCCCCTCATTCCGTACAGGAACCAGAAGGGCGTAGTTTCGGAGACCTGCTCTCCCGTCGACCTTGTACGCGGCGGACGGGATGGAGTCACCGGCGGCAGCAGCAACAAAGGAACGACCGTGGGCGTGCGCGTGAGCAGATGTGATCTGTTCGTGGCGGCTAGGGTTAGGGGACACCGCACACTTATATAGACGCAGCCGCGTGGAGAGACGTGGGCTTGACCCACGTCCGAGTCCGTGACAGCCACGTCTCAGATCGTGGCCTTGCTGTCAGAACCTCTCCGTTAGTGACTGGCAAAAATAAGCGCATAGATGTGAGCTCGGCTCGGCTCATTCCCGCAACCCGCGGCGCGGCGCGGCGCGGCGCGGCGCGGCGCGGCGCGGCGCGGCGCGGCGCGGCGCGGCGCGGCGGAGGAGGAGCGCGCGAGGGCCTCTTCTTTTCTCAAGCTCCAATATCATGTAGAAGAGCCACCCTTATAAACCACTCCAACTTTCCTTCCATTAGCATGATGGGACTAAACTTTCCACCACCTTGTTATGACACCTACATGGGCCCTTAGAGATCAAATCTGAAATTGTCATATGGGCTCTAGGCCCATCTCACATTTCAACAAATAGTGTGTGATTTCATGCCTGTAAATTTGATGGGGACAGGTATACTCTTTTCATGCATGCATGCTTATTTGTTAGTCCACGTGGCATTGCTCCATGTATTTGTACACGTGCATGGTGTGAAGTTTGACACTTGTGAATCTGGTGGATACACAGTCAAACAAAGCGCTCATTTATTTACCATACAGATGGTAGTTGATACACAGTGGTCTTAAAGGATCTGATGTACATATATAGTACTCCCTCCGTAAACTAATATAAAAGTGTTTAGATCACTACTTTAATAATCTAAACGTTTTTATATTAGTTTACAGAGGGAGTAGCTTTAAAGGATCCAACGCTTGCTCGGCAGCACATGATACTTTTCTTGGACCAGCTCGTGGTCCGAGATTTTCCCTGCATTGCCTCAAGAGTTATTAACATAGTGTAATCGGCGACAGGAAGGTAGATGGTTTGAATAGTTGCTATGTGTTGCTTTACCGTTTGTTATTGCAGCGTATATGCTAGTCGACCTCTTCCATGCTTGTTTCTGGTTTGACTTTGACGTAATCTGGCCCGAGGACTTCGTTCAAGAGAAACCATGCGAGATTTTCTACTCTTGTCTCTGGAGGGTTTTTCCCTGTGTATCTTGACTCTCCGGTAAACATTTGCGCTTCTTCGGTGGGCGGTGGAATTATTTCTATAGGGAGTGTGTCATCGTAGCTTCCTAGCAGATGTGCGAGGCGTGACAGTGTTGTATCTTGCTGCCGACGCACGATCTTGTTTTCATAGAGCAATTGGATATTCTCTTGGTGGAAATGCTCCAGCGTGGCAGTAGCGCTGTGCAGCTGGGTGTGTGCTTTGTTCAATGAGTGGTAGTTTGCATCGTCGATAACTATGTCCTTGCTTTTGGCGATAGTTTTGATTGCGTCTTCTGCTGCCTCATCTATGGCCTCGCTTTCGTTATTTTTCCTATTGCTGAATAGAAAGTGTTTGGTAGGAGTGTGAAATGCGTCTGAAGCTGGGATTAATATTTCATACCAGCGTACATATTTGTTGCTCTCCCGTGCCGCGGCTCCGCTTGAAAGGATGCAAGTCTGAGTTGCGGCGCATATTTCTTCGAGCATTTTTTTTCCTGGAGAGCTTGAGTACCTGCAGCAGGATTTGTGAGGTGCGTGGAGTAATAATGGTACAGCAGAATATAGAATTGTATGGGAGTACCTTGTAGTGTGATGGATTGTCCATCGGGTCGATGCATTTTAGTGTTCTTGCTATCTCTTGGAGTATTTATAGTGGAGTGGCAGCATGGTGGTCTTTTGTTTGTTCTGCATACGCATAGCCAGCTGTCATTTATGAGCGGCCATGTTGTGTACGCGTGTTGTCATCGTTGGCTGCCGTGTTTTGTCCATAAATACATAAAAAGAGAGATGTAGGTATATAACAACAAAAGGAGGGACGCACGTGCTTTCTTGACAGATCATAAGATACGAGTACATGCATGGATAGTACAAGGAGGGGATACAACTACGACGGGATTACATAGCTACTGATTACAGATGGTGCACGGAGTCGATCTTTAGTTGATCGTCATCATGAAGAGAGCTGGTTCTTGAGATGTCCTTGTGCTTTATTTATAGTGCACGAAGGACCGTTTGGTTTAGTCGCCGAGCTAGTTGCTCACTCCTTTCCGTCGGTGTCATTGTCGTCGGAAGATGAGATCTCAATTGCTTCTTCGGCACTTGTACCTTTCTTTGCTACCTTGTTGATCGTCTTGCTTATCTTCATACACTAGTAGAAAAGGGGGCATTTGTCCCGATTCGTAAGGGCCTTTAGTCCCGGTTCTTGAACCGGGACTAAAGGGTCGTTACTAATGCCTCCCCCTTTAGTCCCGGTTCTAACACCAACCGGGGCCAAAAGACATCCACGCGTCAGCAGCTGGCTGGAGCTGATGTTTTTTTTTTAAAAAAAAGTGGCTGCTTTAGGGGTTTTGGGGTTATTTTTAGGTTGTTATTAGCTAGCTAATAGATAGAAGTGTTCTCTCTTATATCTTCGTCCTTGGTTTACCAGCGTTGCTGCTATGTTCATTTCACCCGCTCATATAATAACTCATGCATGCTCGCATCATACATCATCATATATAATAACAAGTCCTACTAATCATGCATCATCATACAACTTCTACTCGTTATTAATAATAAGTCATACGATCATCATCCTCATAGTAATCGAACCCAACCCTACATAATTGTTCTTAGCACATGATCATCAGTATTAGGTAGGACCTAAACACCCTTAAGGTAAAATAGCATAAAACAATATAGACCCTGACTCTCCATTATGAAGAATGAAGATCATCCTGTCTCCAATTCTTGCGCTTCGCTGCCTTTTGATTCCAAGAAGCTCCTTACGACTGTTCATACATTTTTTCCATTCTTTGATTATCATGTCTCCACTTCTTTTAGAAACCCGGTATGGACAGTTGAGATTCGTAGGAAGACCTGGTTGTATGTTCAAAACATGAAGGCTACCGTGCGTATACATTAGATGAGGCACACAATCATTCGGGATTATCTGTTGAAAAACATAGTAATAACTTGGTAGTTAGCGATGATGTACTAGTTTTAGAAGTGTGCAAAAAGAAGTACGGATGTTGTAATAGTAAAAAATCTTACTAGGGTATCTCCATGGTAGTTACCGTAGTTCAACACGTGCACTAGTGGCACGTATTGACCATAATGTTGAGGAGTTCGATTGTAGACATTGTAATTCTTAAGATCAGTACAAAATGCGATCAGATGATTTTTCTCTCTATAAGTTAATTCGGAGCCATCGGTGTAGTGGGTTTTGTCTACCATCTTCTGCATATTCTTTGAAGAATGAAAATAAGCTGTCACTGGAAATAAGCTATCAACTATTTTGAAATAAACAATATAAATTACTTAATAACTATGTTAAGCTCACATGGGGGAAAAATTGGAGGTGTATCCACAAGGACCTAAATTGAAGGTCTGTCTTGCTCGATTGTAGGATCGCCAAGATCCATGGTGACAAGCATACCCTCATCAAAACCATACATCTTGCAAAGTGCTTCCCAATTTTTGCAACCAAAATGGGTTACACAATCAGCATTGTACAACTTTACTTGAAAATACACACCGTAATAGGTCTTTAGGAGAATTTTTTTGGTTTCCATACTTTCATGGTCTTCAAAACCCATCCTCTTCAAGACATAGCATCTTGCATAGCATGGGATAAGCTAGTCGAATTGGAAAAGATGAAAAATACACGTTAAAATAGTTGAAGTCGTGCTTAATTATGAAAAAAAACTATTGTCGTCGTTGTGTACCGTATGAACATCGAAGGTCTCCTCGAGCTTAATGCTGAAGCGCCGATCTTCGTCCAGCTCAATGAACCTGTCGCACATACCTCGGTCGTCGTGGCACCAGTCGCACTCCCCCGGGCGGTTTTCATCGTCCGAGTACGACATTTCCGGCCTATGTTCATAATTCAAATATTAAACTTATACAATTATATATATGTACTAAAAAACCTAAATTAGATCATTATTATTAATCACGAGTTGACTATCGGTGATGGTATGTAGCTCCTCCTTTCATTCCCGAGTGCATTATTACACCAAATTGTCTAGCACACGGGAATGAAGGAGAAGCTAGCTACCCCCACGACGGAGTGGATGATGGAGGGGGCTCCTATATTTCTGCATAAGCTCTCCAATTTTAGCATTCAAAGTAGGAGTACTTTTCCAATATGAGCATTCAATAAGCAAAACCAAATCATAAAATAAAGTAGTATTCAAATTAGCATGCATTCAATTATAAGCAAAAGTACATCATCTCTTGTGTCCGTACATCGTCAAATATTATCACTAATACTTCTCAAATACTATCATACATATAGTATCACTAATACAACTAGAACCGTAGCGCCCGACGGGTATCGTCACGGGCGGTGGACACCCAAAGATAAGGAACCATCACAGGATCATAGCTCCAGTGAGATCCCTGAAGAACCTGCCAGGTATTATCTAACCTGCCCTCCAATGCAACCATGTAGCGACGGACATGCTCGTCCTCCTCGCTGACACGGTGACGTACCACCTCCGCGGTGTCCGGAAGCCTCGGCACCATCACTGGCCCACGCGACCGCCACCAAACAAGAATCAGGTCAACAACGGGCTGCCTCCTCACCAACCTACGTCCCCCAGAAGGTAGCACCTCCCAATACCAGCCCGGCGGAGCCCAGTCCCGAACATGGCCCTGATCAAACAGGCCTCCACCGCCGAGTCGACGACAACGAGGATGCGGGATAGGCATCTCCGACGTCGATGCGGGAACTACTTCTATATATAGTTAAATAAAGTAGTTTATTAAATCAACTAGCTAGTTCAACTATATATGAAGCACTTACTATAAATAAAATAAAGTAGTACTTACTAAAAATAAACTAGTTTAACTATAGTTCTATCATTTTTCTAACTAATTATATTAAACACTTTCTCTTCTTATTGTTCTTCCTTTTTCCTCTATTCTAAATATGAACATATTCATAAATGACTTATATCATTCACAATTTTCCTATACATACACAATAAATTGACAAAGAAAATACTATGAACAAAAAAATCATTAAAATTCTATGAACAAAATTACAACAGAAAAAAATCATAAATATTCTATGAACAGAAAAAAACATAAAAATTTGACATCTAAATTACTTACACAATATGAAAAAAATTGACATCTAAATTACAACAGAAAAATCTATGAACTACACATCTAATAAAAAAATCTATGAATTACAAAAAAATCTACAAAAAAATCTAACAAAATCAAACTCAATTAACTACTACTAACATCAAATTTAAATTAGTTGCTCACGGCGACGGTGTCGGGGACGGCGACGGCGACGGTGACGGCGGGGTGCGGCGCGGTGACGTGCAGGGGC
>NC_041386.1:668825588-668846816 GCF_002162155.2 Triticum dicoccoides | reverse complement strand
GCGGGGAAGAATGAACTGAACGAAATTTTCGCGAGTGCCAGTTATGTAGGCAGATCATTGGCCCGGTTCGTGAGACAAACCGGGACTAATGCGACCTTTAGTCCCGGTTGATGCCACCAACCGGGACTAAAGGCCTCTGCTTCCCGCCTTTTGGGCTGCTGAAAAAAGGCCTTTGGTCCCGGTTGGTGGCAGCAACCGGGACTAAAGATTGTCATTGGTACCGGTTGGTGCCACCAATCAGGACTAAAGGCCTTGCGCTGGCGCGGTGCAGTGGGATGTTAAGTCCCACCTCGCTAGCTGAGTAGCGGACGCACCTGTTTATAAGTGCAACTCTGCCCTCCCATTTGAACTCCTCACTATTGCAGGCCTACTGGCCTAAACTTGTGTCTCTGCCTGTGGGCCTGCTGGGCAGTCTGCGGGCCTGAATCCTGGCCCAATAAGGTTTCTAGTCGTATTCAGGCCGTGGTGGCCCAGTAGGTGGCAAATTTTTTATTTTTCCCCATTTTTTGTTTTCCTTTTTGCTTTATTTATTTTACGATAATTCTTTTTGATATTAAAGTTTGTAACAAAATTCTAATTAATTATTTATTTTCTTTTATGATAATTCTTTTTGCTTTTAATGTTTGAACAGAATTCTAATTACTTATTTATTTTCTTTTATGATAATTCTTTTTGCTTTTAATGTTTTGAACAGAGTTCTAATTACTTATTTATTTTCTATTATGATAATTCTTTTTGCTTTTAATGTTTTGAACAGAATTCTAATTACTTATTTATTTTCTTTTATGATAATTCTTTTTGCTATTAAAGTTTGTAACAAAATTCTCATTACTTATTTATTTTCTTTTATGATAATTCTTTTTGCTTTTAATGTTTTGAAAAGAGTTCTAATTACTTATTTATTTTCTTTTATGATAATTCTTTTTTACTTTTAATGTTTTAAACAGAATTCTAATTACTTATTTATTTTCTTTTATGATAATTCTTTTTGCTATTAAAGTTTGTAACAAAATTCTAATTACTTATTTATTTTATTTTATGATAATTCTTTTTTGCTTTTAATGTTTTGAACAGAATTCTAATTACTTTTTTTTGATGATTCTTTTTGCTATTAAAGTTTGTAACAAAATTCTATATAATTTTAGTTTCAATAATACTAGAGGTTTATAAAAGCTTTTTAGTTGATTCCTTCAGTACCAGTTCTAAGGCTGTTACAAATGCATTTTACTTTGTATAGGTTTTAAGGCGACCTTTTAGTACCGGTTCGTGGCATGAACCGGTAAAAGAGTTTTTTAGTTGATTTTTTCTGCAGCTATTTTTTAGTCCGACCTCGCCAAGCGAGAGGCACTCGCAGCGGTTTATAAGCCCTGAGTGCAGAGACGATCAAGGGAGAAGCGCAGTGCTCACCTGCACGTTGACCTGAAGATAAGCAACGTGCAGATGAGCATTGCGCCTCTCTCTCATTTTGGCATGGTATATATAGGCATATCATTGTTTCCGGTTGGTGCCATGAATAGTTAAAATTTGAATTCTTTGAAATTTGTGTGAATCACAAGTTTGTGATTAACTTTACTAAAAAAATGAGCATATATGCGCCTATACAGAGAATTCAACCTAAATTCATATTAAATTTCTATGAACTTCAGAGAAATTCAGTATGAATTTAGGTCAAATTCCCTGTATAAGGGCATCTATTTTCACTTTGAGAGGAGCTCAACAAGGCAGAGAGGGAGGGGCTTATAAACCGGTGTCAGCGCCCTTCGGTTAGCAAGGTGGGACTAAACTCTGACCGCAACGAGGACCAACCTTTAGTCCCGGTTGGTGGCATGAACCGGGACTAAAGGGCAGCCTTTCGTCCCGGTTTAAGCCACCAACCGGGACCAATGGTGGTGGGCCTCTCAACCATTGCCCCTTTTCTACTAGTGATACATGGTTGAAGCGCGCCTGCCTTGAACTCTCTTGCTGGTGGGTAACTCTGGCCTCTCAACTGGTCTATTTCTTCTAGCCAAGAGAGGTCATCGTCTCTTTCCTGCTGAAAGGCTTTGTCTTCCTAGGCTTCATTGAGTTTGTTCTGTGGGTTGGCTTTCTCATCGTCGGATGATACAAGTTGGTAGATCAGTGGCGAGGGCTTCCTTTTGGCTGGAAAGGAGGGAGAGATAGGTGAGCTGTTGGGGTAGTCGAGGTAGTCGGGCACGAATGGTTCTGGTGGAGAGAGTGCCTTTGGGGACAGAGGCTTGGCATCCTTATTGGGCTCCTTCTAGACGGTGCCACGGTGAGAGTTGTTGAGGGGGAAAGGAGCCTTTTTATAACGGAGAGAGGTGGACAGTAAAATTTTGTATGAGTGGACGTGTGAACACGTGTGAGTCTGTTGCTGATGTGTGTACATATGCATGGCTGATGTGTGTGCGTAGACAGATCTTCATAGCCACGCCACGAGTGCATACGGTTTAAACAAAGTTACTGAAGCTGGGGCATTGTTTTACTTATTGCATGCAGGCCCTTGTTGCTACCTTGAGCGGGTTGGTTACGCAAAATAGTATAAGTGCACGTCAGTCGATGTGACTAGAGGCTTAAGAAGAGAGATAAAGCTTCCGTTAGCCACTTGATTTTTATTCACGTTACATGGTCTAAACACATTGTATGATACAGGACCCAGGGCAGGCTAAGCCCACTGCATACTACAGAATCTAAGGCGGTCTAAACGCATTGCATGCTACAGAACTGAAGGCATGGAGAGCCTTCTTATTTTACACAAGAGCAGAAAAAGCAGGAGGAGTCTAAAGTTTTTTTATTCTGCACGCGAGGGGAAAAGCTAAAGGGTATTAAGTCTTTTTTTAGGCTCGCATGCATCCATTCCTTCTCTTCGCATGCTTTAGAGCAAGTACAACAATGCCTAGTCAGCAGGCTATAACAGTTACCAAGGAATGAGAATCCTACGTGGAAGATAGAGTAAAGAAGAGAGAGAGAGTGGAGCCGGCGCTTGGGCTATCGCCCGGCTATAGCACAGCACACGAGAAAAAGAGCTTTGAATGCAGCCTTAACCCAATAGCATGCATGCTTTAAATAAGTAAATACTAATTGAAGCCACGGGGCAGACGGTCTAATAGCCAGTCTATTGTACTAGTGGGCTTTTATGATGGTTTTAAGTGACATGGCACATCTATATAGCCAGCAGCAGGTTCTTTTATTAACCATGCCCTTATGCCATACAATGTGCCTAGTCCTTCTCGGTGTACTCGGTGCCAGTGTGGGCTGGCTGCTGGCCGAATAGGTCTTTCTTTGTTCTGAAAAGATTGGATATTAAAATTAAGTTAGTCTTGAAATTCCATATGGATAACTCTGTACGTTTCTGTAAGAGATAAAAGATGTGCGCGCCCTCTTTTGTTTTTATTGGAAATGTGGTCGTTGCGTTTCCTTCTCTTGCCTGTTGAGTCGTTTTCTTCTTCCTGTCAAGAATAATTTGTCAGCTAGGTACTATATGTAGAAGGGTGAAAAATTGTTTTCACAAAAAATACCTTTGCAGCAGAAGGAGAAGGTGGGGGTGTGGCCCCAAGCGTGTTGTGTTGTGGTTCATTTTCGTGCTGTGTTTCCTCGATCGGTGCCTGAGCGTTCTCTGGGTTTGCTGGCTCGAGCAGTGGTTCGGTACTTTCTACCTGGTAAAACATATGCTCTCCGTCGAGGGAGTCTCTAGTAGGTGTTGCAATGACAGTAATTTTTTTGCCAATTAAACCGGTCAGTTTTGTTGGCGTATGCTCCGCTTTGCTGTTGGCTTCTGCTACTAAAATCAGTACTTGCTTTCCTATGAGGATTTCTCCGTGCTGGCCCCAAAATATGAATCGAGCAAATGGCGAGTCCTCGTGCCTTTATGCGTCTGCATCGATGGCATTTAGTGATATTTTGTATCTGCATGTTCTGGTAGTTTAGGCAGGGATTGTTAATGAGTAATTACTACCTGTGAAAGGTTAATGGTATACCTCGGCATAGGAACAGTGGTGATGCAACGTGAACATTTATATGTGTCGCCTTCCATTTGAACTTTCTTCCGACAGTCTTTGCAACTTTTGTACCACCAGTCACTTGATAGGATAACTTCAGTGACAAGAACTGAAAGTCTGTAGCGTTCGACCTACGTAGATGGCGGTAAAATTGTTCCGTGGATAAGCAAATTTGTTAATTATGTAAAGGAGTAGTAGATGCATTTTCTTACCATGATGTGGTTGGGTTCAAGCTCAGCAATTTGTGCTATTCTTGCATCTACCGGATCTTTTCTTGCTCGATGGTTACCAGACCATTCAATCTGGGACGGAATACCTGTCACGCTGTAAGTTTATTTCATGTTAGGCAGAAATTGATACGTGATACAGCTGCACTAAGAAAATTAAATGCTGAGTTGTTTACTTGTGCCTGACGGTCTCCATTTCTGATGTTGGGATGTTGACATATAATCTGGTCACTGATGTCGATTTGAAAGCGAGTAAACCTGCGTAAATCGATCTGTACCATGTTACCAAAGTTGATGGAAGGAAGAATAGGCGAAAACTCGTCATTACATTGGCTGGCCTGAATAGTGACTCACTGTAACACCTACAAAAAGAGCAACGATATGCTGCGTGGCAGAGCTCTCCACGAGGCCCGCGGCGTTGAAAGTAGTGGCGTGTGTCCCCCAAAGTCTCACCACAGCCCGCTGGCTGTCAGACAATAAGAAGAGCAAAAATTATTGGCGAAACAGATTATGATTGGTGCAGTGGCAGGAAACGATAGTGTTTGCCTACTTTCCATCAGTGATGTAGATCTGACAGCGATCATCAGGGTTTGTGCTGGAGCCTGGCAAGAGTTCTGTAACTTGCATGATTACTCCAATAACATCTGTTTTGCAGTTGTGATCTATATTAGGCTATGGAATGTGACGGGGCGGCATGACGAAATGTTATGTATTGTCACCTGATCAGATGTGGTTTTGATCAGCAAGCACGGAGAATAGCCTGGCGTTGTGGGCAAATATTGGGAAATTCACGGGTTGGGGCTCCACTTTTTTAAGCTTAATGCGAAATGTGAAACATACCCTGAGGGGGTGATCTGAAGATCTAAACCTGCTCTTGGCATCATATAGATTCAAGTCCTCAATTGTATAAATTGTTCCCTCGGTGATGTGCTTCGTAAATTGGGCCAATCTCTTCTTTGGAATCAAACCTTCCATTGTGCCACCCTGCATTTATGAAGTAAAAACTGTAAAGGTTTAGTGTTCATATTTACAGTAAGTAGGTAAAGATGAGTCAGATGGAAGCAACCTGTCGATCAAGCAGTAGGAAGTCCACCTCATAGGTAGTTCCTGTGTCTTTTCTTTTGAGCTCCCTGACTCTTGCAATCATGGTCATAACTTTCCATCTAAATGATTGCTTGTTGATATATTTCAGGAGAGGCAAGTCCATCTTGCTGTGTGCTCAGAGACCGTGGAGCATGCGTTGATGGTCCAGTAACTATAGGAACTGATTGCAGAAGAGGGGGACCTCCCCTATTTATTGTGTTTAAGCAGTAGGAGAGGTTAATAGGATGCCCCATCAAAGAGACACGTAGGGTCCATTTGGATCATTTGTTAGTCTCGCCTAGCCAGGCTAAGTTAAGCTTGCCCTTTTGTGGCATAGCCCAAGGAGTTAAGCAAGTTTGGTTGTATTGCCCCGGGTTATAGTTACATAGTACGATGTGCTAGTTTGCCGTCGCGAGCCAGGCAAGGATTTAGCTGCAGTTACGAGCTAACTTGCCTCAAAAAGCAAACAAAGTATGACTCTACCAAACGCATATCCTTGCTAGGCAAGGCTAAAACTGTCCTTGCCTTAGAACCAAACACACCCGTATTTGCTACGTGTTGGCTTACAAAATAGGCAAGCGTCACCTAAATATAACAAAAAAGTGGGCCTTCTAGAGAGAGGGAGGTGTGCATCCCTAGAATAGTGCTTGCATGCATGCCCCACACAAGGACGCGTGCACTCCCGAATATCCATGCTAAATTAAACGTACAAAAATCTACTGGTTGCATTTTTGGAGAGACCATTCGGCATTTTTCCTATTTTGAGTTATAAAACAATAGGTATTGTAAGACTTTATCATATAGTGGTTGTGCATAACATATATTTTTACTTAACGAAAATTGGGCACACGCAGAGCTAGAAGGCATTTATTTATTTATTCCTGGAAATGAGTTTGATATTCAAATGGCCTTCTTGTGAGTTTGATATTCAAATGGCCTTCTTGTCCTTGCATGCATTTCAGCATTTGCAATCGATTTTCTAGCGTGAAGCCGGGTGGGTATTGTTCATCTTTTACGAATATGCGTTCGCCATAAGGTCCTAGCATATATCGCTCAGATTTTCCCAGGTTGTTTCGAATCCTGCATTTGGAGCATTCCTCACATGTAGCCTACAAAGGAAGTAGTGCAAATTAGAACAGTTATGGTACACCTGCAGTTTACTGTTTATCTGTACTTACTTGGTTTGGTTAGTCCGCGCTACAAGGGATGCGGTCTGGAAATCTGCCGCCTGGGAAGAATGCTTCCGTGGCAAGAGATTTTTTGGGATGCCTGGTTGGTTCTGGTCTTGCATGGTCGCAAACAGTCACTTATTGCTGGTTGATGGAGTTAATTGCACAGAAGTACCACAACTAAGGCATTACATGCAGATTGGTACAAAGTTTGGTAATTTTTACATGTCAGTACCAAGTTTGAGGCCAGCCGTTATAAAAAGGTCTAAACCGCGTATAAGCACGTATTGACGTTGTTCTAACCGGCGGGGCCCGTCTGTCAGGTGCTGACATGGCATACTTTTTGCAGAAAACTCCTTTGCTTCATACATAATCACATAAGTGCCCAATTTTTTTTGCCGGAAAAAGGTTCTTATGATATGCCGGAAAAAGTGTATTCGTCATCTTTTACGAATATGCGTTCGCCATAAGGTCCTAGCATATATCGCTCAGATTTTCACAGGCTGTTTTGAATCCTGCATCTGGAGCATTCCTCACTTGTAGCCTACAAAGGAAGTAGTGCAAATTAGAACAGTTATGGTACACCTGCAGTTTACTGTTTATCTATACTTACTTGGTTTGGTTAGTGCGTGCTACAAGGTATGCGGTCTGGAAATCTGCCCCCTGGGAAGAATGCTTCTGTGGCAAGAGATTTTTTGGGATGCCTGGTTGGTTCTGGTCTTGCATGGTCGCGAACAGTCACTTATTGTTGGTTGATGGAGTTAATTGCACAGAAGTACCACAATTGAGGCACTACATGTAGATTGGTACAAAGTTTGGTAATTTTTACATGTCAGTACCAAGTTTGAGGCCAGCCGTTACGAAAAGGTCTAAACCGCGTATAAGCACGTATTGACGGTGTATCTTACCGGCGGGGCCCGTCTGTCAGGTGCTGATGTGGCATATTTTTTGCAGAAAACTCCTTTGCTTCGTACGTAATCACATAAATGCCCAATTTTTTTGCCGGAAAAAGGTTCTTATGAGATGATTTTTTTCGTTCCTGATTTCCACAACCGAGTCGGACTTGTTTGAAAATTTGCGTCAGCTTGAACAAATCTTTACCTAGTAATAAAGAAAATGGGGTTTCTTCCGACCGTCATGGCATTTTTCAAAAAAGTCCCTCTATTTCAGAGAATTCAACCCGCAGTCCTGTTTTAAGTTAAAACGAATAGTTTTTTCATATTTTACACAAAAGTCCATGTGTATTGTTGAAATCAACCCGTAGTACGGATTTAAGGCACACCCGAATCGTTATTTTACATTTTTCGAAACCCCCCTGATGTTTTAGGTAATTCATCCGCGGATCATATTTAAGTCAAACAATGTTTTTTTAAATCATCCATATCTTTTTAAACCGTAACTCCGATTTGAACATGTTATATATGAAATTTTATTATAAAAATATGTAGAATATGAATATGAGATTATTTTCACATGTTAATTATTTTTAAATATTATTTTGGAATATATTTAAGTCAAATAAATGATTTTCTAAATTATCAGTATCTTTTAAACCGTAACTTCGATTTTAACATATTATATATGAAATTTTATTAGAAAAATATGTGGAATCTAAATATGATGTTAATTTTACCTGTTAAATATTTTTAAAATATCGTTTTGGGAGCAAATTTATAATTTATAGCGTATGATCCGTTTTCCTGTCGTACCGGCGGCGACCCGGATTGCAAATAAACACCCCACTATAACAATATAGGGAAAAGAAAACATCGATAACTACACATGCGTACCTCTGAAAAATGTCGCCGGGGAAAACAACAGATTTTTCATCGCGAGAGTGAGTGAGTGAGAGAGAGAGAGAGAGAGAGGGGAGGGAGGAGAGAGGGAGAGAGACGCCTTAGGATTAAACATATTCAAATACATTTTTGTTTTGTTTTGTGTGAACACCGAGACCATCGCAGGTGAGGGTGACAAGGAGGATAAGCGGCAACACAAATATGATGCCTCGCAAAAATAAAGGAGATGGACCTATTGTGGTCTTGGGTGATGGTTGTTGGGTTAAAAGTATGTTATGTTTTCTCTCCCGTTGCAACGTACGAGCTCTTTCGCTAGTAAATAAAATGTCCGAAAACCGAAGCCCGCGCAGGATTTAATCAGCGCCTCGCGATAGCGACCCCGCCACAGCAACACTTGTGACGTAGAGTAGGCGAGGTTCCTTTTATACTATCCAGGAAGCGCTGGGCCGGCCCACCGAGGCCTGCATTGTTTTTTTCATTTCGCACTTAGGCGCGCCTATTGGGGCTCGTTCGCTGCCCAGATTTCTTTACGTTTCATCTCTCTTACTTATTAATTATGCTTTATTTTTGTTTCTGGTTTTGGCTTATTTTTATGTTTTTCTTTCTTCTTTTTTCATTCACTAGATTTGTTTTTCTCGTGGATGTTTTAACATATTTTTTATGATGGGTTTCAGTATATGATGAACATGTTTTCAAATATGCATGAACATTTGTTAATGTACGCTGAGCACTTTTTCTGCTTATAGTGAACACTTTTCAATGCACGATGAATTTTTCTTTACAAATGGTGAACATTTACTTAATGTAATGAACTTTTGGTAATAAACATTGGGCATGTTTTAAATGCAAATTTAACATTTTTGGAATATATGTTGATTTATTTTCTTAAGATATGATATACATTGGACATGTTTTAAATGCGAGGTGAACTTTTCGTCATTTGTGGTGAACATTTTCTTAATACACAAAGAGTTTCAAGAAAATTATTATTCCACAATTTCTTCATTGTAGTAAACATTTTTAATGCATGATGAATATTGTTTTTACAAACAGTGAACATTTTTCTAATATAATGAACGTTGAACACATTTTAAACGCAAATTGAACATTTTTGTAATATATGTTGAAATATTTTCTTAAGACTTGATGAACATTTCAAGAGACATGTTGATTTTTTAATAAAAGTTGAACAGTTTTAGTACATTTCAAAAATTTATTATGATTGCATATTTATTTTTAATACATGCTGTCAACTTTTTAAGTAACAGTGCATTTAAAAAATACAATCAATATACGAGTAACTCAAACAAAAAACTATGTGTTGGGCATATTTTTTTAATAGTTGTGTTTTTGAATAATATAATGTTAATATGGACCGTGCCTATGTTCTTGTCTGGTGCTTGACACTTAATAGTGCTAATATGTCATCGCAAAAATAATAATATTAATATCATGATTAAAAACACAGCAAGTCAGAGCGCAGCGCACCCTCGTTGGGCCAACCGCCGGCCCAGCGTTTCTGAGCTAATATAATATGCTCACGCCTCATCCATGTCGCAACCGATGCCGTCGCCGGGTGGCTATTTCGTGGCGTTGCTGAACAGCAGGTCGTGGTTTCGATTCTTCCCTGTCTTCAATTTTCGTTTGCTTTATTTATTTGTTCAAACCGACGCACATTTTTATTCTTCCGTGCAATTAACTCTGGTTGATGGGACGTATGGTCTGGCTATTTTATAGCTTGGCAGATCATGGACGCCTAGGTTGGACATGGCGAGGTGAGCAGGGCCACATTGACACGTAGGTCGAATGTGGAAAGGAGGTGAGGAGGCACTGGAGCGTGGGCAAGACGTGGCTAGGTCCAAAAGGCCATGGCGACACATGGATTACATGTGGCGACGCCTGCACTGGACGTGGCGATGTGAAGAGAGGTGTGCTATCGCATGAGCTGGCGTGCATAACCCAAAGAGCTGCAAGGTGTGTGGATGGGCATCCACGAATGGAGAGTTGGTGAGTTGATGTGAGTCATATTATTATAAGCATGAACCATGCAGTGGTGGCTACGGAGAACGTGACCACGTGCGTAGGCACAAAGCGACGCGTTCAGCGAGTTAATCACATACGCTGATGATTCTTGAGAGGTGGATGCATGTGTAACCATCCAATTAAGCCATGTCATTTCGCCTATTTATTAAGAACATGACAGTTTGTGTTTGGCAAGCCTTGCTTTCGTTAGACCTTTCCATACAGCTAGCTTCTAAGTGCCATGAGTGGGGGAAGAGCCCGGATCGATGATATCGTTCGCAGGAGACGAATCAACAATTGGTTTCAAGAGGAGTCCTGGACCGTGGCGATCCTGAGTTGCAGCCGGAGAATGGCCGTATTTTTCTCCCTCAGACTTCTGGAATGGAGGAGCCAGAGAGGTAGTTCCGTGGCTACGTGCTTTTTGCTACGGTCCATGGCGGTCACTCGCCTGTCACGCCCGAAGACATGCTGCGGATCATCAAAGCGCGATGCGGAAGGGTCCAAGGTACGTTGAGGATTGAGCGAGCCTGTCGACCTTATCATTTCTTTATGAAGTTTTTCCTCTGATGATTTCTGCACGGCGGTTTTACTTCTATCACGGGAACTGCTGTGTGGCTCTGCCTACATCTCTTTCTGCCGTTGGAATTATGGTGCCCGGTGTTCATATGGGCAGCTTGAGTATCGGACAAACCTTGGTTTTGAAGGTCTACCAGAAACTGCCTGGGAAGAGGAAGCAATGAGGTTTATTGTTGCAGGTTCGAGAGGTGATCTCATTGCGATATTGCCGTCCGACGATCGGTGGGTAATTGAAGTAGCTACATGGCTTGCCAATCCTAACAAGGTACCTAAATCAGTAGAAATAGAGGTGCCGACGCCACCTCTGCCGCTTTGGAAGCCAGATTCTGACGATGAAGGAGAATCGCCACCACGTCCATCATCACCTACCAGTAGGAAAGCGATGGTTTTCCCTTTGATTATTCATGTGAAAGAGGTCTTGGACCGTGGTCCCTTGATGTCTGAATTGCCATCTAAATATCTTCCTAACGAAGGCGTGGATCTATCTCGAATCCATGTGTTCGACACTTGGCGTGGAAAAGTTGATGGCAGTGGCCCTGATGATAATGGAAAGGCGTAGATCATGTTCTAGCAAAGTTGCTAAATAGATGTAGCTTCTTTCTTTCCTTTTTCAATAAAATTGTCAGTTGTATGATGTATGGTTGTATGCTGCCTTATCTTGTCTAATTAAGAGTGTTATCTTTCTAATTTATGTACTTCATTATTATTTTTCACGACATTTTTCCTCTCCTTGGTTTTGGTTGCCAAGTGATGCATGCACTTTCCAGTCCGCACAATAAACTTAGATTACGCTGCTAGGAGAAACCAAGGAGTAATTCACAATACAGGTGCCGAGATTTTACAACACATCTAGTTACTTACTGCTAAAAGAGGTTAAAAAAGAGAGAAACACGGATCACCTATTTTTACAAGTCCGAACTTGAACGTGAGTAATTCACAATATAGGTGGAGTAATTTACAATATAGGTGGCAAATTTGACAGCACATCTAGGTACTGCTGGTAGAATAGGTTAAAAAAAGAGAAACACACATCACTTATTTTTACAAAGTCCCAACTGGCCCATTTTCTGATGACAACTACTTGTTCAGTTGATCCATGCCTTGATGGACACTTCCATCTTCGTGAATTGCATGTACGTCGCAGCACTTACTTTTACAAAGTCCCAACTTGCACATTTTCTGATGACAGCTACTTGTTCAGTTGATCCATGCCTTGATGGACGCTTCCATCTTCCTGAATTGCATGTACGGCACCATAAAAGGCCGAGTCAAGTCTAGTAGCTCGATTGGCACTTGTCTCATCTTGATTTGGCATGGGATGAACCTCGCTTCTTCGCACCAAGCAGTGCAATCGTAGGATGAAATGATGTTCTCCCGTGGTCCTCCAGTGAATCATCAATGATAGTCTTGTGCTGCTTCACCATGCAATACGGGCTAAGAAGGTACTCGATTATTGGTGCCAGGTAAAAACTGCATGGCATGTCATGGATCCTGAGCTCCACTGTGCGATTGATTGGAAACCCAAATGATCCAAATGCTGGTGTCCATGGCTGGATGTCAACCTCACCAGAATGGATCTCAGCTTGAAATATGGCACGTACAATGTTTTTTTAGAAAAAGAGGAGGACCCCCGGCCTCTGCATCTGGGCGATGCATGCGGCCACTTTATTAATTATTCTCAGAAGACCTTACAAAGTCATACAATAGTAAGACTAAAGCCACTGTCTAAGCAACAATTGTCGCTACTCCGGTCCAGTTGATGAAGGGGCACTGATAGTCTGGGCTTAAGACCAAACAGACATCGCAGCCAAACCTAAACATCTAAGACCTGAGGTCCCAACTAGGACGCATGCCGGGTATGGGGCATCTACCAGTCTGGCACACTCCTCAACTAGGATGCTTGCCGGGTATGAGGCCGCCACAGCCACTTGCCACCAGTCCATCTTCAGAGCTATACTGTTGCATCTACCGTGCCAGGTCTCTCTACCATCGACGCCACCAGGACGCCTGACAGCGTCGTCCTCCTGCGCGAGTCCATCCTCGCACATCAAACTCCGAATCTGCACTGCGCCACGCCGTCGAGATCCGTCGCCATCAATGTGTAGGATAAAGCACCGCTCCACCAAAGATGTCGTCCGCTGGTCCCGCGAAGCCGAGTGCACCTCCAAGAATGCCGCCCCAAGGGGGTAACGACACGTGCTTGCCGCCAACATCCGATCAGCTGATCTAAGGTTTCCCCCGGAGGTATTGTGTGGAGTTGGGAGCTTCACCTCGATGATTCGTTCATGAAGGAAACGATGATAAGGGCATCGTCATCACCGGCTCTGACCATCGACCGAAAACCAGGTTTTCACCCGGATCCGTCCCAAGAAATCCACCCGACAACATGTGCACCGTCTCGACCGCCTTCAAAGCCCCAGATCCAGCCGCCTAGATCTGGTGACCAACCGCAAAAACAGTGCCACCATAGGAGCCCTGCCACACCGGCCACAGCCTGAGTGTACCACCACTAGAGCGTAGGAGGAGGGCTCCCACCCCGCCTCGCCACGCCGCGAGAGCCACCGAGATGGATCCCCTGCGCTCGTCACTGTCTCCGATCCGAACCAATCCATAGCAGATCATCGTCACAGTTCTGCCTTGGACAGGGACACCACGCCATGCTGCCGCGGGTAGCCCTAGCTTCACCAGCCGCCCAACTGCAGGGCTGCCGCCCCGGGATCCAGACAGAACATCGCCACTGCCACCGGCCATGTTCCGCCGCCGCCGACCGGCTAAGCCGCCGGCGACTGCGGCCTACGCCGCCATGACCAAGCATGCCCACTAAGCAGCCGACACCACCAGATCTTCCACGAAGCCCGCCGCTCCGCCGCCTCCTCCCATCACCATGCCGCCAAGGCACCGTCGGCGCCCTCAGATTGGCCGCGCAGCCGCGACGATGACTTAGATCGGGGAGGAGGGACCTTGCGCCCCGGGTTACCCGCCTCACCCAAAGGAACGCGGGAGGGAAGGGAGCCTCCGCCGCCGCCGTCAGCCGCCCGGGGCTTTGCTCGGTAGCCTCCTCCAACGACGGTGGAGGGAAGGGAAGGAAGGGGTTGGGAGCCCGGCGGCGGTGGGGGTAGGGTTCCGCCCGAGCCTCCCTAGTGGTACGTATAGTGTGATAGAGCGAGCGACCCGTAAGAACAATGGAGGTTGACAATAAATCTGACGTCGTAAGCTTTCTGGCTTTAATTTTGATGGATCTTACATCATTCAGATAAGTCTTAAGACTTTCAAAGGATGAGAAATAGGTTTCATTGGATCGACTGGCCCATGCGTAGCATGTAAGTTATTTCATGTTTCATTGATACCATCATTACAATCAAGGGCCTACAATCCATGGAAATCCCTATTCGGATCACTGGGAAAGAAGAGCAAGTAGGAAGTGGATGGATATACTATTAAGCGTGAGTCATGTGTGACGTAATCTAAGGAGCAATATGGACTGAGGATTTGCTCTACTATGATACTCTTCCATAGATGAAGTGGCAGATTTTCCATTGAGATAACAATGTACCGATGGGTAGAGATTCTTCCTAGATGGAGCAGTGCGTCATCTATAATAAATCTAGATGGAGCAGTGCGTCATCTATAATAATAGTGGAATGTTTGCTAGAGAAATTGTAGACACGGTTTCCAGTGGTGTGGTGGGTGCAGGTCATGACAATCCTATTGTCGGTGACGTCATAGAAGTGCAGTTTGTAGTGCTTGGTGAACTGAGCGATGAGAGCAGCAACTACATGCTGAGACGGAAGAGCATTAGATGGAGAAAATGGGGTGACTATATAATTACGCTGGAGAGGCATGCAACTACGGGTTGCGAGCTGGATCGCTCCAATGAAACATTTTTCGGCGTTTGGGCGATGGAAGCCCACATAGTTGGTAGAAGAAAGCTCGTCGTCCATATGAAGAGAAATGCCTGAAAGGAAATGACAAAAAAATGAAACCATAAGGCATCAGTAAGTTACAAAGCAAGATGACCAAAGAACAAAAGGATTTAGTAATCTATCTCTCCAAAAGCGTGCCCACCGATGGTCAGAGGGGTGGCAAAGTGTCTCAGGGCACCATAGTTTATTCACACAGGCTGTAAAGGTTTGGGGGCATGTGAACCCATAGCATGGACCGGCCTCTTTATATAGCAACTGGCCGTATGTACTGTAGAACTACTGTCACCTGCATGCGTGTCGTCCCATGGTAGATCGTTTGCATGCAGTAGCTGTAAAACGTCTCATGCGTGCCATAGCCATGGTAGACCGCTCGCATGTAGAACACTTGTTGGCTAGTAATCAGAGATGTGCTTCCGGTCATCGGTGGGGCGAGAAGGCATGGATAGCCATGTGTACCGACTCTGTGCATGGTGCAGTGACATGCTGTTAACGTATTGCACAACATGCAAAAGATGACTGTAGTCTACACATACCTGTCTGAGGTATGTGCAAAGCAGTCTACGCATGTCTAGTTCAGAAATATATTTTTAACTACAATGCATAGTCATACACATCTTCTATTTGTCTTGTTGGTATGTTCACGGGTACACAGTAATAGGAAGAGGCGGGGATTACTGTCATTTATGGAGAAAGATGCACAACTACATGTCAGCTATAGGTACAGCTACAGCTGCGCTACAGTGTACTAACTTACACTGGTCAGGCAGCTACATATGTGTTACAGTGGATTAATTGGTCAGGTAGGCACAAGTACATCAGTGCTTAACCTGGGCGCGACAAGGTAGGCATGTTTGGCCAGGCGAGGTGAGTGAGAGCATGCTTGCGCGTGGGCTGGACATGACCATATACGTACATGTGACACGTGGGTTGGTTATGTAATGCTTAAGTTGTTGCTGTCATGAGGAAATAAAAAGGTATATATTTTTTAATTCTATTTTTGGAATTGTAACCTTGTGTATGTGTTATAAATAAATGCAAGTTTGTTGTATATTGGCAAGCGTACACAATTGCTAAGCTAAATACTGTAAGCCAGTGTAATCATATAAATTTCTAGGTGGCAAAGAAATCACCACATAGTCTATCATTCGAATGTATGCATTGTGTACATGGGCCAACGAAAGTTGGACCTTATGGTCCATATCAGAATGTTAAATATTGAGCGGACCAATGCTTGAAGTAAAGTGGGATGGTTGAAGCCAGATGGGCTGGTTTAATCTGTAAAATATAGTGAACAAAAATGCTTTAAAAAAAGAGAAATTCAACCATATGGTATGGAAGCAAAAACAAAACAGGTTGCAAGCACACGCATGTTATTTTTGATCCAGCCTAACTTCAACTATTTACTATGAATGAAAAAAAGCATAGTAAATCAAGAATATAATTCAATACATAGAAGGAAATTAAAACAGGCAAACCTCTTTAAATTTAAATACGAAAGTACAATAGATGAACATTTTCTTCATACACTACACTCCTTATAATGACCATATGTACTCTGTGCTCATCCTCAATTAAAAAATTTAACCAAAAAAACCTACAAAGACAATGCATTAACACAGAAGTAACCTGCATAGACAATGAAGCAACACAATACCAAACAAACCATTTTATTCAGCTAGTCACACCTGGCGTACCTACCACAAAAAATAAAATGGAACATAAAAATTTATTTAGTTAACTTTTTTAAGCAATTTTACATTTTAGAGGACAACCTATTAATTATTTAAATAAAGAGTCACTTTCTTTTTAAGAAAAAAATTATTTAGCATCCACACCTGTGGGCTAAGGCAACTGAATAATTCCTATCCAGATTCTCAAAAATGTAAAAGGAGCGAAAATTTTAAATTCTAAATATTTAGTTGGTACACTCAAGTGAACAGTTCTCCCTTGGGTTGATAGGGTGGACCCAAGACTTATTGCCAGTCGCTCCTTCTTTCCCGTGTTTGATCTCTCTTCTCTAGCACGCTTTCGGCAGGCCCCCTACTCGTGGCGTCTAGCGTGTAGAGTATCTAAGGCAGTACCACTATAATGCAGGCGTCTTCTCTGCATTTCTCGCAGGTTCGTCTATTGAACACCTATGATGGAGCACCGAAAAACCTATTTCTAAGCACCGCCCCCTCTGATGATCAACTCATAAATCAGAAAGATACATACCTATAACAATTTCACATATTAAAGTTCAGTAAAGAATTGGGTCAAGCACATGTTTTATTAATTCTATTTGTAAATAAATCACATATTGCAGGTAGCGATTAGCACCCTGAACACAGGGCTCTAGTTCACCAGCCCCTATCTACTCCTCTCTCGCGCACTTTCCCGCAGGTCCTCTACTCATCGCGTCTAACACGTAGAGCATCTAGAGCAGTACCGTGATAGTGCAAGGCGTACTAGGTGCAGCGACCACTCACCTGATGGACCGGCACCTTTTCGGCACTGATTGCAGACTCGCCTCCTCGAGACCGACGACCGAGCACCGAAAAATCTATTACTACGCATTGTTCTGACCCGATTCTGTTTTTCTGGAGGAGCCGTTCAGACGTTCAAATGATCTAAAAATTGGAGTGGACCTCACGCATCAAATTGTCTACCACACAAAAAAATGATTTTTTCTTAATTTTCCTAGTATCGTTTTCTTTTTTTTCTGATTAGGTGCAGATGAGTCTCGGCACCAAAACACCGCACTTGCCAACTGTTAGATAGCATCATAGCAAGTTCCTCGTAAACATCTTGTGCACTCTACACCTTTCTAGTTGTGTATATATAATCATAAAGACACCACTATCAAGATACTTTCTATGCCATACACTCTACAAATCCATATTAAGATTTTAATGATACGAATATACAAATGCACCATTAAAGCAATGTCACTGGTTAATCCAAGTAGACATGTATTATGTCGCTTCTTATTTTCTAGCATTTAAGTGGATTTGATTTAAATATGTTTTAAGATGTCTGTTTTTAAAAAACAACTTTTATCACAAAAGCAATTTGAATTTTCCACGATATAATATCTATGGTCGTGATTTGGCAAAATACTTACAAATAAGTATTAAAGCTTAGTATAAACAACTATAGCAATCACACATAATAAAGTTTAGAAAAGAAACGGGTCAGGCAGTTGCAGTTAGTTTTAAACTGCAAGCTTATGATCTGAATCGTTCGAACTACGGTAGCCTATCGCCCCTGTTCCCCCCTCTGTTCTCTTCTCCCTGATCATGTAAGTGTGTGTGTTAGTGCGTGTGTGTCGTCCAAGAATGAGCTACATCTGGCATGGTTTGTGGGCATGAGCGACTAACTAAAAACTTACACAATATGTTTAACAATCCAAACATATAGACTTATTTTGAGAGGAAGGGTGGCCAAACCTAGCAGATTTTGCAAAGAATCATTTGAAATCTGGCTTGCAAAAAATCATGTGTGTTCAACTATCTGTATGCAAACAAGCACTGAAATAGACTGGAAATATTAGTTGGCAGGCAGGAAGGTCCCTTGGACTTAGATCACGGTATCCGGAAGAAATCATCCATCCATCCCTCCATGCCCCTTGCCAGCTCCCGCGATACAATCCTCTCGTCTCAACGAGCATCACAATCTCCTCACTCTGGCCACCAATCCAGAGCACCCGAACGGTCAAAATGACAGCGCCCCCGATCCCATGTCCCCGTCGCGGCCGTGCGCCGGTGAGGCGCGAGCGGAATCACGTCAATAGCTTGGCTCAAGGCTTCCTGTCTCCCACATCTGGCCGCCTCCAAGGTGAGGCCGAGCGGAATCTCGGGGTGTCGTGCCCATGACACACACGGACACCGTGTCCGGACGCGCCTTGGAGACGAGGCGGCGGCAGGCAGATCAAGGGAGAATTATGAATTTGACGCAGGGGCGCGCTGGGACGCTAGAAATTTAAGGGCACCACCAAACACAGCAGCCTCCTCCCCGCCCACCGCGCGGTTCAGCCCGCGGAAACCCCGGCGTGGCGCGGAGGGACCCGCATGCCGCCGGCGGTTGATCGACAGGCCAACGAAGCAGGATCTATGGACGGATCGACCGCCGAAGCGAGGAGGCTGTCGGTCTCAGCGGAGTACATGATGGATGGATGGGCCTGGTCGAAAGGGCAAGGAGATTTTCCGGTTGCCCAGCCATGTAGGAGTATCCCACTATAGGCGGCTCGCACCCGTATCCATATGGGAATGGGAATGGGAATGGGACCTCCCTACGGCGCGTGTCGCCACCGTGATCGCGCGCACATGTTGCCATCCAACAAACGGCCACGCGCAAATAACAAAAGCCGTGGCTCCGCCTTCCCGATCCGATCAGATCTGATGTACGATTTATCTGGCACCCGTCTCATCCACCGTACATAGGATCCGGTCGTCCCACGCCCATCCAGTGGCCTCGCTCCCGTGCACGCACCGCCGCCTGCCGCCACGCCCGCGGACGAAGCACACGACGAAGTAGAGCGGCCTTCCAAGAGCGGGCACGGTGCGCGCGCCCGCGCCCTCACCCTCGCTCGTCACGCCCGCTGCACCGACGACGGACGCTCCGGGGCTCACGATCAAGAAGCCCCCACTCTGCCTTGCGACTGCATGGTGGAGAAGCAGAGCACCACACCGACACCGCCGAAGCCGGCAGACATGTTCTCCCTCCGGGACGAGTTAGCTCCCCCTCCTCGGTAGATTTCTGGGCGGCCTGTGAGCGGCGCCCATCCCAGCCAGGCCGGTGAGCGGCGCCGAACATGATCTGGAGATGCCGTTCAAATGGAAAGCGGTTGCGCACCGTCTGGGGCGGAGAAGCCAGGCCCGAATACGGCGCCGTCGTCGCCGGCTCGAGGATGAAGCTCCGCGGCGTCAAGGGGCCACCCTCTTGTCTTGTGCCCTGCGCCCCCGACCCGCGGCGCCGACGGATGAAGGCCTAAAACATCGAAGGGGTGGTGTGGAAGAGCATGTCCTGCTGTCTAGCTTGGGCATTGCTCTCCATATTTCGGCACCATCGTGGACTGGTTGTTGGTGGAGAGACGATCGTCAGTCCGTCAATCGGTGGCAGAGGCAGCTTGCTCGTTGCCCAAAATATGTGCATCCAGATTTGTATTTCAGCACCGTCTATTTGGCGGTTTCCCGTTTGGCCATATATATATTATTATATTTTTAAAAATGCCTCTACATCGGCGATGCGAACGTGGCAGAGTCGTGTGAATAATTGGAGATGGTCTTGCATATCCCTCCAGCATCAATCTTGAATCAATTCGAGCAAGGAAGCAGTACCACCATTTTGGTTTTTTTCTAGCCTCTCAAATGATTTGTATATATAGCTTATAATGCATTACTAGGAAAAAGCCTACTAATGACGCACTGGTTTTGCCTACTAATGGCGCATTACCAGTGCGCCATTAGTAGCACGCCACTAGTATTTTTTACTAATGGCGCACCACTGGTGCGCCATTAGTATCTGGTATACTAATGGCGCACCAGGCAGTGCGCCATTAGTTTTGCCCATAGTGCGCCACTAGTGTCTTCTATACTAATGGCGCATCACATGGTAGTGCGCCATTAGTAACAATTTTTTTAATTTTTTTTTCTTAATCTCAGGTCACTATTTCACCTATGAGATATCCAACACATATATATACAACAAGCATCCATATAACAATCATAGCCAACACACAAGTTCTATCATATATACATACATAGCCAACACACAATTTCCATCATATATACATACATAGCCAACACACAAGTTCCATCATATATACATACATAGCCAACACATAGTTCCATCGTTACATATTACAAAAGTTTCACATTGTTCATCCAACACCGTTATCCATCAATTCACAAAAGTTTCACATTGATACAAAATAAAAACACAAATGGAAAAGAAGCACTCCATCCATGCAAGCTTCCGTCAATTAAATCAAATCTGCAAAATGATAAACAAAAAGTTAGAAGAAGAAAAAGAAGAAGACTAGAAGAATACTAGAAGAAGAAGAACACTAGAAGAAGAATAAGAAGAATTTTGGAAAAGAAGAAGAATAAGAAGAAGACTATAAGCTTATTATGTAAACTTGATCATTTTGTGCTAACATAAGTTATTTTGGAGCTAACCTATAGGAAACTAAGCATATAAGCTCTAAGTTAGTATATTAGAGCCAACTTAGGTAAAATGAAGCTAATCTATGTCATTTTGGAAAAGAAGAAGAATAAGAAAAAGACTATAAGCTTATTATGTAAACTTGATCATTTTATGCTAACATAAGTTATTTTGGAGCTAACCTATAGGAAACTAAGCATATAAGCTCTAAGTTAGTATATTAGAGCCAACTTATGTAAAATGAAGCTAACCAATGTCATTTTGGAAAAGAAGAAGAATAAGAAAAAGACTAT
>NC_041386.1:668820886-668825001 GCF_002162155.2 Triticum dicoccoides | reverse complement strand
ATATAAGCTCTAAGTTAGTATATTAGAGCCAAATTAGGTAAAATGAAGCTAACCTATGTCATTTTGGAAAAGAAGAAGAATAAGAAAAAGACTATAAGCTTATTATGTAAACTTGATCATTTTGTGCTAACATAAGTTATTTTGGAGCTAACCTATAGGAAACTAAGCATATAAGCTCTAAGTTAGCATATTAGAGCCAACTTAGGTAAAAATGAAGCTAACCTATAGGAAACTAAGCATATTAGAGATAACATAGGTAACTAAGTATATATATATCATTTTGGATAACTAACCTATAGGAGATCTGACATACCTGACAAAGTTCAGTTCTCATGCATTGTTCTTCTCCTTCTCCTTCCTCTCCCTGATGCGCCAAGAGCGGCGAGGCGGTGGAGGCAGTGGAGGCAGTGGGATGTAGTCTTCTACCACAATTGGCGTGGTCATGTCGCCCAGCTGTGGGTTCGCATGGCGCCACCACCGGTGCGTGGTCATTGTCAGGCACCACCACCATCGCGAGGCCACCTTCAGGCACGACCACCGCTAGGTCATCCTCAGCCACCTCCATCTATTGCCCATGGTCAGCCACCACCATCTCTTGCCCTTGGTCAGCCACCACCAGCGCTAGGTCATCCTTAGCCTGATGCCCATCGTCATCCTGCAGCTCCTCATCCTCACTCTGCTCCTCTTCTCCCGCACTCCAGTCCAGATCATCCTTCTTGTTGTCTATGCTGCTGCCAGAATTGCTGCTGCTTTCGCTACAGCCAGAATCGCAGCTGCTTTCGCTATAGCCATAGTCGCTGCTGCTTTGGGTGTAGCCAGTGTCGCTGCTACTGCTCCCATTACCTGTCCAAAATGCAACAATGACCATTAACAATCGATGTGAGACAAAGCCAAATGTAGAGGAATAAGAAGATCCAGATCGTACCGGCATCATCATTGGCAGCATAGCGCATGCGACACATAGTCGTGTTGAACACATTCACGATGAGCATGGTGGCGTCGTCGTCGTACCTGAAGAGAAGGAAGTACCCCAGCCGCAGGTCGTAGGTACGGTAGAACTTCTCCCACCCACGAGACAAGTACATGTGGCCCTTCTTGATCACCAACTCCACATCCCACTGCCTGCGAAACCCGCTGCCGTCCTGTCGCAGCTTCACATTATTTGGCGGATCTTCACCCATCAGCATGTTCATAAAACTATCAGGCAGCCTCTGTAGTTTGGGACAATGAGTGATGTGGCAAACAACAGATATCATAATGAGATGGGTGAAGGGGAGATCTCTCGTTTTATATACCTGCGTCATGGATGGTACTAAAGTCTCAAGTATGATAGTGAAGAACTCGGAAACATCCAACTCGTACTGCGGTGTCGCAGATCGGTGCTGGCTGCTTCCCGCCATCTCTGATAAGCAGCAGAAGAGACCAATTAGTACCCTTACAACAGATCATAAAACATGCATGATAACAGGCATTAGTCGCAAGTACCCCATATGTCCTATTTTTAGCAAAGTCATGCTAAAATTCACGGAAAATTTCAGCATTACCTTTGCTGAAAATAGGACATATGGAGTACCCGAATTTGCCAGAACGGAAGTTAACCGACATTCCGGCAAACTCAAGGGCCTCTCAGGGTACCTACAACATCATCACAAGTACAACAGCAGCAGCAGTGAATACAGGCATAACAGCAGCAAAACTATATATTTTTATGCCAATAAAACAACTCATGGAAGTAAACTACTAGCAGGCTCAAAAGTCAAGTAAACTGAAGATTATGACAGCTTGCAAACACAGGACCATGTCATTATCATGGCAGTCCACTATATATTTTTATGACAAAATACATCATTATCAAGGCACATTATGGCCATTTTCTTACATGATGTTAACTGTACCTAACTGGATTTTTTGACAGTAGCTCAAGTTTTTGACAGTAGCTCCTCACTTTCTGTTGCCTGCAACACTTTTTATGCTAGCAGCTCAAGTTTGTGCCATTGGAGCAAATAAGCAGGAACCAACATATGTAAGGTTTCAACAAGACTCATCATCAGTATATATAAGGAGGATCTTTGTAAAGAAACGAACACTAAGAGCAGAATGTTCTTGCAACAAACATTATTGTGTGACATCGAAAGGCATCACTCTGCTTAAAGGGAAGGATGACTTAAGTGGCAGATGTATATGATTGCACCACTTGATCTGCACTTCTCTATATTATATGATGTACTGAAGAACTTGAGCAAAAAAAGATAAATAGGAACATATTTCTCACCTTGGAGGTGTTGCTGCTGCTGCACTGTCTGAACTTCACTTCCTTTACCTCCTCGGAAACCTGAAATATGCAGATGTTAGAAAGGTTAATGAACCAACATATGCCCTAATGGAAGTAATAACAACATGATAGCAAACAACCAACAAACATGATGGGCTTAAGATTAATGAACCAACATCGACAAACCAGATGGACAGAGATGTAGTGAGAGGAAAATTCTTTTCTGAATTTTTTATTTGTCTTTGAATCTGTTCCCAAAGTCAGCCAGAACAAACACATCATTATTATATATGATGCGCTTGCTCCTTGCTGCCTTGTACACTTAGGAGCTCACTGAAAAGCAATGACATATTCATGATCTAGTTTAGCAGCAGGTTGCAATATTCCCCCTAATTTCAAGATGCATCATTTCTAATTAATTAGGAGAACCTACCTAGCGAGTCTCTGATTCGTTTATACCGTCAATAAAAAAATTCTACAAGAAAAAAAAGGTAGGCCAAATATTCATGTCACTTCTATTAGGGCATCATCTTCCTACAACTACTCATCTTCAGCAGCACATGATACTACTACTGTATCTAATACAACAACATGACACTTGTTACTGTATCTAATGTTCCTACAACTACTGTATCTACAATAGTAGCACATGATACTGCTACTGTATCTACAACTACAACTACTACAACAACATAAAACTACTATGCATCATCTTCCTACTATAAATGCTACTCATCTTTAGAACCAAACACCAGCAAAAACAGAACCAAACTACTATCCATCCATCTAGCAAGCAACTAGCACAACTCATCCATCCATCCATCAAGCATCATATACCTAACTAACATCAACATACATACATCTATCTAACATCCATTGATCCGTGTAACAAGAGAGGAACAGGGAACAGTGACATGGACAAGAAGCATAGAGGCAAGGAAGAGAGGCTCACCCCAGGCCGCGGTCGAAGGAGAGCAGCCGCTGGCCACGCGCAGGAAGAGATGGCGGGAGGTGGTGGCGAGGGTCACGGCACCGTCCTTGGCTCGCCGGCTGCTGCGGAGGTGACTGGTGGTGGAGGACGGCAGGGGCAGGCGGGGTGGGCATGTCGGGGCCGCGCTCGCCGGCTGCTGCAGGGGCCTGTACCGGAGGCGGGCCAGCGGAGGGTTCGGACGGCTGGGCGCGCCGCGGCGGCGGGCCAGCAGCGGTGGCGGCGGCTAGGAACCCTAGCTGTCGCGCTCGGGAGGGAGCTTGACGCAGGCGGGGCCGCAGGGGGAGGGGGACGGCGAGGGCGCGGGCGCGGGCGGAGGAGGGACGGTGAGGGAGGTGGTCGGCGGCGGAGGGTGGTCGGGTGCACGGCCGGGGACGGCGAGCACGGGGGAAGTGGTGGTCGGCGGGTGAGATGAGGCAGGGGAGGGATTAGAGTGTGGATTGAGGATTTTAGTGTGGGGGAGGCTTAGCAATGGCGCACCACCCAGGGGTGCGCCATAAGTACATCCATAGCAATGGCGCACCACCGAGGGGTGCGCCATAAGTAATTTAATCTAGTCCGACTTGTCAGGTTATATACCACCTAACCCTATCTACAACAGAACCCGCCCACTAGCCCGACTTGTCAGTACGCAGCACACACACCAGGAGATCCTGGGTTCGATTCCCAGGCTCCCAAATATTTTTTTATGCATTTTAAATCCTGTTTGATATTTATTTGTGTTTAAATATGTTCAAACTTGTTTAAATCATAACATTAATATTTTTTTATAAAAACAGTAATAATTTTTTAAAAAATATGTTCAAATTTATTACTTGAAAATATCATCGGCGGCGGCGGTGGAGCGGGGGGAGG
>NC_041386.1:668797497-668820405 GCF_002162155.2 Triticum dicoccoides | reverse complement strand
GGTGGAGCAGGGGGAAGGGTGCGGGGGGTGCCCGTTGGCGGCGGTGGAGCGGGGGAGGGTGCGGGGGGCCAGGTGCTCGTCGGCAGCGGTGGAGCGGGGGAGGGTTGCGGTGGGTCGTCAGCGGCGGTGGAGCTAGCGGGGGAGGTTGCGGGTGGGATCGAGATCGAGATCAAAAAGTGTCCATGAAATTTAAAAATATTCGTGATATCAAAAAGTGCCCATTAGTAGTTTAAACTAGTAACGGCGCACTTTGACACGGTGCGCCATTAGCAGGTTTGCAAAAAAGTAAAAAAAAAATAGTAAAAGCACTGTTTATAAGGTGCGCCATTACTTGTTAGAACTAGTAATGGCGCACTTTGACATCATGCGCCATTAGAATGTATGGAAAAATGGAAAAACAAAATTCAATACTAGTGACGCACCGTGTGTCTGGTGCGCCATTAGTGTCTTCCACACTAATGGCGCACCTCCAACCGGTGTGCCATTAGTATATAGTAGTGGCGCACTGCTTACCTAGTGCGCCATTAGTATCAATCCTATCTATAGCCCTTTTCCTAGTAGTGATGGCCATACAAGATCATTATCCATCAGAATATAAGGCCTACCACCAAGTTCAACTTCTGAGTGTAGCTTCCAACCCAAAACCTTTTCCCCAAATTGGAGCCTTGTGAACACAAGGAAGTGCTATTATAGACTTATCCATTTTAGCTCGAATCTTGACACATCATTGCTTCAGGGTTCGGGACAGCAGAGCACCTTAGTTACCTCCATGTTCCTCATAACTTTGGATGTTCTAGTGCAATTATTGAGCAAACCAACCAAACACAACATTTTACAACAATTATGCCTTTGAACTGCAAGTAGTACCACTTTGCTTGTTCCTGTTGGGCTGAAAACTTGCCATGTCATTCATTTCAGTGTCAGATCAACACCCACCAAAATTTAAGACAGTTCACCAAACCTATCTACCACCATTCATCACCAACGCCTACTGCTCAGATTGGTGTTTAGCTCACTTTGTTGCACTCCTTGGCCCATTGGCTGTCAAATATTCCTGGATATCTATTATGACACTGGTCAGACATGCACATGGAGCCATTCAGTGCCGAGGCCACGCAATGCCGGTGGTGACCACCCCTTCAGCATGCCAAAACTGTGCTCTGCGAGCTCCCACATGCTGCCCTTCGTTATTTATCCATGCCTCCACTGCTTCACCAGATCATCATATATCTCACTCAACCCCTCTAAAGAGCTCCCCAACACCATATACCCTCCACAGCTTTGAGTTCGAGCACACGAGCGGCATTCAGAGAGTCCGCCCGGCCATCGACGCCCCCCCTATTTAAACCCCTCTCTGAGGCCACCTGCGCGACTCTAGGATCCTCCAGTAGTCCCCAGCAATCTCCTGGACAAGATAATCGAGCTCCCGTGCTCCTTTTTGGATGCCATTGCCGCCGCCCGTGCCTTTGTCCAATCCGAGCTTCCAGCCCTCCCTGACCCTTTCCATTAAACCGCTCCAGAGAATCATAAACATCACCTCGGAGATATCCCGAGATCCCTATCCTCCTTCCCGCGGCTCAGGCAAGCTCTGCAGCATCGCCGTCGCCGCCATCCGCCTCGGTCAACGGTGCGCTCACCACCGAGCTCGACGGCGACTTCCCTCATCCTCATCGGACGCGCATTTCTCCCCTGAAACACTCCGGTGTGCATTACGTCGATAGCGGCGCCTCAAGTCGCCGGAATGGCCACCACATGCGTCGACTCTGTCTTCGGGCGCGAGGTTGAAGACGCAAACATTCGACCTCGACGGGTGGGCCCACGTCGTCAGCCTCTCAAGTCTTCCCTCCAGTAGCGGAACGATGGAGTACACTGGTTTTTTAGGGGAGTACACCGGTGTGCGCCTCCTGCAGAGCAGCTGGGCCGACCTCGCGGTCGCAGCCCAGAAACGGCCACAGTCCAGCCCCTTTAGCCCAGTCGGCGTATCTCATTCATTTCGCAGGAAAAAAAAACTATCAAGACCTGAATGTAGTTATTTTAATTACAGACTAGCATTGCATCATTCATAACTTTCACCCGTTACTCCGATCGAGATGATCCCAACACCCACGTTCTCCATTCAAAGAGATTGTCCTAACCGTGTCGTTTTCATGATGTTTATTCAAACTTAAAATAGCATATTTGTTATTCTTCTTCATATAGGTTTTTCGGAAAAGGTCTTTTCCGATGAATCCTTTCCGCTTTATGACCACACTTCGTTCCAGAGAGTCCTTTACCCCAAGGCCCAAGCCAACCAACTAATATATGTCCCAAAGCATTGCTCTTAGGTCTATAAGCATTTATGCGTGACAAATGTGTGTGTGTTTACTTGTGTGCACATGTTGGTTGCATGCATTCTCATTTTGGAGTTACTATTGGATCCAATATAATTTAAAACTTGCAAACTTGCACGTGAACGAAAATGATGTCGAATGTGTGAAATAGTTGTAGAATAACCTTAATAAATTTGACATGATTCGGATGAACCTTTGTTTTTCTTATGTTGCCACTTCTCCCAGGTTTCGTGTGGCAAGAGCTCCTCGTGGCCAACCGTCTTGGGCAACTACTAGCTTTATTTTTCTCGACGCTGCTCCCATGTCCTGTGTGATAGGAACTCTTGGCAGCCAACCATCTTGGGGCAATTGTTGAGTTTCTCATTTCAACACTGCTCCCAGGTTCTGTGAGATAAGAACTACCCATGGCCAACCGTCTTGTGCAGCTATTGAAATTTCTTGTTATTAGCACTATTCCCAAGATCTGCGTGATAAGACATCTTCGTAGCCAATTGTTTTGGGTATCTAGTAACTTTATTTTTCTCTACACGACTCCTATTCATGTGTGATAAGAGCACTTCGTAGCCAACCGCCTTGAGCAGTTGGTAACTTTATTGCTCTCAACTCTACTCCCAACTTCTGTGTGATAAGAGCTCTTCGTAACCAATCATCTTGGTCTTAAAGGATCTCATGTACATATATAGTAGCTACAAAGGATCCAACGCTTGCTCGGCAGCACATGATACTTTTCTTGGAGCAGCTCGTGGTCCGAGATTTTCCCTGCATTGCCACAAGAGTTGTTAACATAGTGTAATCGGCGACGGGAAGGTAGACAATTTAAATAGTTGCTATGTGTTGCTTTACCGTTTGTTATTGCAGCATAGATGTTAGTCGACCTCTTCCATGCCTGTTTCTGGTTTGACTTTGACGTAATCTGGCCCGAGGACTTTGTTCAAGAGAAACCATGCGAGATTTTCTACTCTTGTCTCCGGAGGGTTTTTGCCTGTGTATCTTAGCTCTCCGGTAAACATTTGTGCTTCTTCGGTGGGCGGTGGAATTATTTCTATAGGGAGTGTGTCATGTAGCATCCTAGCACATGTGCGAGGCGTGACAGTGTTGTATCTTGCTGCTGACGCACGATCTTGTTTTCATAGAGGAATTGGATATTCTCTCGGTGGAAATCCTCCAGCGTGGCGGTAGCGCTGTCCAGCTGGGTGTGTGCTTTGTTCAATGAGTGGTAGTTTGCATCGTCGATAACTATGTGCTTGCTTTTGGCGATAGTTTTGATTGCGTCTTATGCTGCCTCATCTATTTTTCCTATTGCTGAATAGAAAGTGTTTGGTAGGAGTGTGAAATGCGTCTGAAGCAGGGATTAATATTTCATACCAGCCTACATATTTGTTGCTCTCTCGTGGCGCGGCTCCGCTTGAAAGGATGCAAGTCTGAGTTGCGGCGCATATTTCTTCGAGCATTTTTTTTTCTGGAGAGCTTGAGTACCTGCAAAACAGGATTTGTTAGGTGCGTGGAGTAATAATGTTATAGCAGAATATAGAATTGTATGGGAGTACCTTGTAGTGCGATGGATTGTCCATCGGGTCGATGCAGTGTTCGTGCTATCTCTCGGAGGCTGTACGTAGTATTTATAGTGGAGTGGCAGCATGGTGGTCTTTTGTTTGTTCTGCATGCGCATAGCCAGCTGTCATTTATGAGCGGCCACGTTGTGTACGCGTGTTTGGCATCTACATCCCAGCGCGTCGGCGTGTCATCATTGGCTGCCGTGTTTTGTCCATAAAAACATAAAAAGAGAGATGTAGGTATATAACAACAAAAGGAGGGACGCACGTGCTTTCTTGACAGATCATAAGATACAAGTACATGCATGGATGGTACAAGGAGGGGATACAACTACGACGGGATTACATAGCTGATTACAAATGGTGCACAGAGTCGATCTTTAGTTGATCGTCGTCATGAAGAGAGCTGGTTCTTGAGATGTCCTTGTGCTTTACTTATAGTGCACGAAGGACGGTTTGGTTTAGTCATTGAGCTAGTTGCTCACTCCTTTCCATCGGTGTCGTCGTCAGTCGGAAGATGAGATCTCGATTGCTTCTTCGGCACTTGTACCTTTCTTTGACACCTTGTTGATCGTCTTGCTTCTCTTCATACATGGTTGAAGCTCGCCTGCCTTGAACTCTCTTGCTGGTGGGTAACTCTGGCCTCTCAACTGGTCTATTTCTTCTAGCCAAGAGAGGTCACCGTCTCTTTCCTGCTGAAAGGCTTTGTCTTCATAGGCTTCATTGAGTTTGTTCTGTGGGTTTGCTTTCTCATCGTCGGATGATACAAGTTGGTAGATCAGTGGCGAGGGCTTCCTTTTGGCTGGAAAGGAGGGAGAGATAGGTGAGCTGTCGGGGTAGTCGAGGTAGTCGAGCACGAATGGTTCTGGTGGAGAGAGTGCCTTTGGGGACAGAGGCTTGGCATCCTTATTGGGCTCCATCCAGACGGTGCCACGGTGAGAGTTGTTGAGGGGGGAAGGAGCCTTTTTATAGCGGAGAGAGGTGGACAGTAAAATCTTGAATGAGTGGACGTGTGAACACGTGTGAGTCTGTTGCTGATGTGTGTACATATGCATGGCTGATGTGTGTGCGTAGACAGATCTTCATAGGCACGCCACGAGTGCATGCGGTTTAAACAAAGTTACTGAAGCTGGGGCATTGTTTTGCTTATTGCATGCAGGCCCTTGTTGCTACGTTGAGCGGGTTGGTTACGCAAAATAGTATAAGTGCACGTTAGTCGATGTGACTAGAAGCTTAATAAGAGAGATAAAGCTTCCGTTGGCCACATGATTTTTATTCACGTTACATGGTCTAAACACACTGTATGATACAGGACCCAGGGCAGGCTAAGCCCACTGCATGCTACAGAATCTAAGGAGGTCTAAACGCATTGCATGCTACAAAACTGAAGGCATGGAGAGCCTTCTTATTTTACACAAGAGCAGAAAAAGCAGGAGGAGTCTAAAGTTTTTTTATTCTGCACGCGAGGGGAAAAGCTAAAGGGTGTTGAGTCTTTTTTTAGGCTCGCATGCATCCATTCCTTCTCTTCGCATGTTTTAGAGCAAGTACAACAATGCCTAGTCAGTTGGCTATAATAGTTACCAAGCAATGAGAATCCTACGTGGAAGATAAAGTAAAGAAGAGAGAGAGTGGAGCCGACGCTTGGGCTATCGCCCGGCTGTAGCACTGCACACGAGAAAAAGAGCTTTGAATGCAGCCCTAACCCAATAGCATGCATGCTTTAAATAAGTAAATACTAATTGAAGCCACGGAACAGCCGGTCTAATAGCCAGTCTATTGTACTAGTGGGCTTTTATGATGGTTTTAAGTGACATGGCACATCTATATAGCCAGCAGCAGGCTCCATTATTAACCATGCCCTTATGCCATACAAAGTGCCTAGTCCTTGTCGGTGTACTCGGTGCCAGTGTGGGCTGGCTGCTGGCCGAATAGGTCTTTCTTTGTTCTGAAAAGATCGGATATTGAAATTAAGTTAGTCTTGAAATTCCATATGGATAACTCTGTACGTTTCTGTAAAGAGATAAAAGATGTTCGCACCCTCTTTTGTTTTTATTGGAAATGTGGTCGTTGTGTTTCCTTCTCTTGCCTGTTGAGTCGTTTTCTTCTTCCTGTTAAGAATAATTTGTCAGCTAGTTACTATATGTAGAAGGGTGAAAAGTTATTTTCACAAAAAATACCTTTGCAGCAGAAGGAGAAGGTGGGGTGTGGCCCCAAGCGTGTTGTGGTGTGGTTCGTTTTCGCCCTGTGTTTCCTCAGTCGGTGCCTGAGCATTCTCTGGGTTTGCTGGCTCGAGCAGTGGTTCGGTACTTTCTACCTGGTAAAACATATGCTCTCCGTCGAGGGAGTCTCTAGTAGGTGTTGCAATGATAGTAATTTTTTTGCCAACTAAACCGGTCAGTTCGGATGGCGTATACTCCGCTCTGCTGTTGGCTTCTGCTACTAAAATCAGTACTTGCTTTCCTGTGAGGATTTCTCCCTGCTGGGCCAAAAATATGAATCGAGCAAATGGCGAGTCCTCGTGCCTTTCTGCGTCTGCATCGATGACATTTAGTGATATTTTGTATCTGCGTGTTCTCGTAGTTTAGGCAGCGATTTTTAATGAGTAATTACTACCTGTGAAAGTTGAATGGTATACCTCGGCATAGGAACAGTGGTGATGCAATGTGAACATTTATACGTGTCGCCTTCCATTTGAACTTTCTTCCGACAGTCTTTGCAACTTTTGTACCACCATTCACTTGATAGGATAACTTCAGTGACAAGAACTGAAAATCTATAGCGTTCGGCCTACGTCGATGGCGGTAAAATTGTTCCGTGGTTAAGCAAATTTGTTAATTATGTAAAGGAGTAGTAGATGCATTTTCTTACCATGATGTGGTTGGGTTCAAGCTCAGCAATTTCTGCTATTCTTGCATCTACCGGATCTTTTCTTGCTCGATGGTTACCAAACCATTCAATATGGGATGGAATACCTGTCACGCTGTAAGTTTATTTCATGTTAGGCAGAAATTGATACGTGATATAGCTGCATTAAGAAAATTAAATGCTGAGTTGTTTACTTGTGCCTGACGGTCTCCATTTCTGATATTGGGATGTTGATATATAATCTGGTCACTGATGTCGATTTGAAAGCGAGTAAACCTGCGTAAATCGATCTGTACCATGTTCCCAAAGTTGATGGAAGGAAGAATAGGCAAAAACTCGTCATTACATTGGCTAGCCTGAATAGTGACTCACTGTAACACCTACAAAAAGATCAACGATATGCTGCGTGGCAGAGCTCTCCACGAGGCCCGCGGCGTTGAAAGTAGTGGCGTGTGTCCCCCAAAGTCTCACCACAGCCCGCTGGCTGTCAGACAATAAGAAGAGCAAAAATTATTGGCGAAACAGATTATGATTGGTGCAGTGGCAGGAAACGACAGTGTTTGCCTACTTTCCATTAGTGATGTAGATCTGACAGCGATCATCTGGGTTTGTGCTGGAGCCTGGCAAAAGTTCTGTAACTTGCACGATTACTCCAATAACATCTGTTTTGCAGTTGTGATCTATATTAGGCTATGGAATGTGACGGGGCGGCATGACGAAATGTTATGTATTGTCACCTGATCAGATGTGGTTTTGATCAGCACGTGCTTCCAACACGGAGAATGGCCTGGCGTTGTGGGCAAATATTGGGAAACTCACGGGTTGGGGCTCCACTTTTTTAAGCTTAATGCGAAATGTGAAACATACCCTGAGGGGGTGATCTGAAGATCTAGACCTGCTCTTGGCATCATATAGATTGAAGTCCTCAATTGTATAAATTGTTCCCTCGGTAATGTGCTTCGTAAATTGGGCCAATCTCTTCTCTGCAATCAAACCTTCCATTGTGCCACCCTGCATTTATGAAGCAAAAACTGTAAAGGTTTAGTGTTCATACTTACAGTAAGTAGGGAAAGATGAGTCGGATGGAAGCAACCTGTCGATCAAGCAGTAGGAAGTCCACCTCATAGGTAGTTCCTGTGTCTTTTCTTTTGAGCTCCCAGACTCTTCCATCAAAATGATTGCTTGTTGATATCTTTCAGGAGAGGCAAGTCCATCTTGGTGTGCGCTCAGAGACCGTGGAGCATGCGTTGATGGTTCAGTAACTATAGGAACTGATTGCAGAAGAGGGGGACCTCCCCTATTTATAGTGTTTAAGCAGTAGGAGTGGTTAATAGGATGCCCCATCAAAGAGACACGTAGGGTCCATTTGGACCATTTGTTAGCCTCGCCTAGCCAGGCTAAGTTAAGCTTGCCCTTTTGTGGCATAGCCCAAGGAGTTAAGCAATGTTGTTTGGTTGTATTTCCCCGGGTTACAGTTACGTAGTACGATGTGCTAGTTTGCGGTCGCGAGAGAGCCAATTCGGCTCTCCCAGCCAGGCAAGGATTTAGCTGCAGTTACGAGCTAACTTGCCTAAAAAAGCAAACAAATTATGACTATACCAAACGCATATCCTTGCTAGGCAAGGCAAAAACTGTCCTTGCCTTAGAACCAAACGCACCCGTATTTGCTACGTGTCGGCTTACAAAATAGGCAAGTGTCACCTAAATATAACAAAAAAGTGGGCCTTCTAGAGAGGGAGGTGTGCATCCATAGAATAGTGCTTGCATGCATGCCCCACACAAGGACGCGTGCACTCCAGAATACCCATGCTAAATTAAACGTACAAAAAATTACTGGTTGTATTTTTGGAGAGACCAATCTGCATTTTTCCTATTTTGAGTTATAAAACAATAGGTATTGTAAGACTTTATCAGATAGTGGTTGTGCATAACATATATTTTTACTTAACGAAAATTGGGCACAAGCAGAGTTAGAAGGCATTTATTTATTTATTCCTGGAAATGAGTTTGATATTCAAATGGCCTTCTTGTCCTTGCATGCATTTCAGCATTTGCAATCGATTTTCTAGCGTGAAGCTGGGTGGTTATTGGTCATCTTTTACGAATATGCGTTCACCATAAGGTCCTAGCATATATCGCTCAGATTTTCACAGGCTGTTCCAAATCCTGCATCTGGAGCATTCCTCACTTGTAGCCTACAAAGGAAGTAGTGCAAATTAGAACAGTTATGGTACACCTGCAGTTTACTATTTATCTGTACTTACTTGGTTTGGTTAGTCCTTGCTACAAGGGATGCGGCCTAGAAATCTGCCGCCTGGGCAGAATGCTTCTGTGGCAAGAGATTTTTTGGGATGCCTGGTTGGTTCTGGTCTTGCATGGTCGCGAATCGTCACTTATTGCTGGTTGATGGAGTTAATTGCACAGAAGTACCACAATTGAGGCATTACATGCAGATTGGTACAAAGTTTGGTAATTTTTACATGTCAGTACCAAGTTTGAGGCCAGCCGTTATAAAAAGGTCTAAACCGCGTATAAGCACGTATTGACAGTGTATCTGACCGGCGGGGCCCGTCTGTCAGGTGCTGACATGGCATATTTTTTGCAGAAAACTCCTTTGCTTCGTACGTAATCACATAAATGCCCAATTTTTTTGCCAGAAAAAGGTTCTTATGAGATGCCGGAAAAAGGGTATTGGTCATCTTTTACGAATATGCGCTCGCCATAAGGTCCTAGCATATATCGCTCAGATTTTCATAGGCTGTTTCGAATCCTGCATCTGGAGCATTCCTCACTTGTAGCCTACAAAGGAAGTAGTGCAAATTAGAACAGTTATGGTACACCTGCAGTTTACTATTTATCTGTACTTACTTGGTTTGGTTAGTCCTTGCTACAAGGGATGCGGTCAGGAAATCTGCCGCCTGGGAAGAATGCTTCTGTGGCAAGAGATTTTTTGGGATGCCTGGTTGGTTCTGGTCTTGCATGGTCGCGAATCGTCACTTATTGCTGGTTGATGGAGTTAATTGCACAGAAATACCACAATTGAGGCATTACATGCAGATTGGTACAAAGTTTGGTAATTTTTACATGTCAGTACCAAGTTTGAGGCCAGCCGTTACAAAAAGGTCTAAACCGCGTATAAGCACGTATCGACGGTGTATCTGACCGGCGGGGCCCGTCTATCAGGTGCTGATGTGGCATATATTTTCCAGAAAACTCATTTGCTTCATACGTAATCACATCAATGACCAATTTTTTTGCCGGAAAAAGGTTCTTATGAGATGCCGGAAAAAGGGTATTGGTCATCTTTTACGAATATGCGTTCGCCATATGGTCCTAGCATATATCGCTCAGATTTTCACAGGCTGTTTCGAATCCTGCATCTGGAGCATTCCTCACTTGTAGCCTACAAAGGAAGTAGTGCAAATTAGAATAGTTATGGTACACATGCAGTTTACTGTTTATCTGTACTTACTTGGTTTGGTTAGTCCGTGCTACAAGGGATGGAGTCTGGAAATCTGCCGCCTGGGAAGAATGCTTCTGCGGCAAGAGATTTTTTGGGATGCCTGGTTGGTTCTGGTCTTGCATGGTCGCGAACAGTCACTTATTGCTGGTTGATGGAGTTAATTGCACAGAAGTACCATAATTCAGGCATTACATGCAGATTGGTACAAAGTTTGGTATTTTTTACATGTCAGTACCAAGTTTGAGGCCAGCCATTATAAAAAGGTCTAAACCGCGTATAAGCACGTATTGAAGGTGTATCTGACCGGCAGGGCCCATCTGTCAGGTGCTGACGTGGCATATTTTTTTGCATAAAACTCCTTTGCTTCATACGTAATCACATAAATGCCCAATTTGTTTGTCGGAAAAAGGTTCTTATGAGATGTTTTTTTTTCGTTCCTAATTTCCACAACCGAATCGTGCTTGTTTGAAAATTTACGTCAGCTTGAACAAATCTTTACCTAATAATAAAGCAAATTGGGTGTCTTTCGTCCGTCATGACATTTTTCAGAAAAGTCTCTCTATTTCAGAGAATACAACCTGCAGTCCTGTTTTAAGTTAAAACGAATCGTTTTTTCATATTTTACACAAAAGTCCATGTGTTTTGTTGAAATCAACCCGCAGTACGGATTTAAGGCACACCCGAACTGTTATTTTACATTTTTCGAACCCCCCCTAATGTTTTAGGTAATTCATCCGTGGATCATATTTCAGTCAAACAATGTTTTTTTAAATCATCCATATCTTTTAAACCGTAACTCTGATTTGAACATGTTATATATGAAATTTGATTAGAAAAATATGTAGAATATGAATATGAGATTATTTTCACATTTTAAGTATTTTTAAATATTATTTTGTAATATATTTTAGTCAAATAAATGATTTTCTGAATTATCCATATCTTTTAAACCATAACTTCGATTTTAACATATTATATATGAAATTTTATTAGAAAAATATGTGGAAACTAAATATGATGTTAATTGTACCTGTTAAATATTTTTAAAATATCATTTTGGAAGCAAACTTATAATTTATAGCGTAAGATCCGTTTTTCTTTCGTACCGGCGGCGACCCGGATTGCAAATAAACACCCCACTATAACAATATAGGGAAAAGAAAACATCGATAACTACACATGCTTACCTCTGAAAAATGTCGTCGGGGAAAACAACAGATTTCTCATCGCGACAGTGAGAGAGAGAGAGAGAGAGAGAGAGAGAGAGAGAGAGAGAGAGAGGGAGGAGAGAGGGAGAGAGATGCCTTAGGAGTAAACATATTCAAACACGTTTTTGTTTTGTTTTGAGTGAACACCGATGCCATCGCAGGCGAGGGTGAGAAGGAGGATAAGCGGCAACACAAATATGATGCTTCACAAAAATAAAGGAGATGGACCTATTGTGGTCTTGGGCGATGGTTGTTGGGTTAAAAGTGTGTTATGTTTTCTCTCCCGTTGCAACGCACGAGCTCTTTTGCTAGTTGCTAGTAAATAAAATGACCGAAAATGGAAGCCCGCGCAGGATTCGATCCGTCGACCTGCTTTTAATCAGCGCCTCGCGATAGCCACCCCGCCACAGCAGCACTTGTGACGTAGAGCAGGCGAGGTTCCTTTTATACTATCCAGGAAGCGCTGGGCCGGCCCACCGAGGCCTGCATTGTTTTTTTCATTTCGCACTTAGGCACGCCTGTTGGGGCTCGTTCCTTGCCCAGATTTCTTTACGTTTCATCTCTCTTACTTATTAATTATGCTTTATTTTTGTTTCTGGTTTTGACTTATTTTTATGTTTTTCTTTCTTCTTTTTTCATTCACTAGGTTTGTTTTTCTCCTGGATGTTTTAACATATTTTTTATGATGGCTTTCAGTATATGATGAACATGTTTTCAAATATGCATGAACATTTGTTAATGTACGCTGAGCACTTTTTCTGCTTATAGTGAACACTTTTCAATGCATGATGAATTTTTCTTTACAAATGGTGAACATTTAGTTAATGTAATGAACTTTTGGTAATAAACATTGGACATGTTTTAGATGCAAATTTAACATTTTTGGAATATATGTTGATTTATTTTCTTAAGATATGATATACATTGGACATGTTTTAAATGTGAGGTGAACCTTTTGTCATTTATGGTGAACATTTTGTTAATACACAATGAGTTTCAAGAAAATTATTATTCCACAATTTCTTCATTATAGTGAACATTTTTAATGCATGATGAATATTATTTTTACAGACAGTGAACATTTTTCTAATATAATGAATGTTGAACACATTTTAAACGCAAATTGAACATTTTTGTAATATATGTTGAAATATTTTATTAAGACTTGATGAACATTTCAAGAGACACGTTGATTTTTTAATAAAAGTTGAACAATTTTAATACATTTCAAAAATTTATTATGATTACACATTTGTTTTTAATACATGTTGCCAACTTTTTAAGTAATAGTGCATTTAAAAAATACAATCAATATACGAGTAACTCAAACAAAAAACTGTGTGTTGGGCATATATGTTTTTTAATAGTTGTGTTTGAATAATATAATGCTAATATGGACCGTGCCTATGTTCTTGTCTGGTGCTTGACACTTAATAATGCTAATATGTAATCGCAAAAATAATAATATTAATATCATGATTAAAAACACAGCAAGTCAGAGCGCAGCGCGCACCCTCATTGGGCCAACCGCCGGCCCAGCGTTTCTGAGCTAATATAATAAGCTCACGCCTCATCCATGTCGCAAGCGATGCCGTGGCCGGGTGGCTAGCGCGTGGGTCGCCGGTTCAATTCTTTCCGGTCTTCAATTTTCGTTTGCTTTATTTATTTGTTCAAACCGACGCAAATTTTCAAACGAGTCCGATTGTGTGGTGGAAAATACGAACAGAAGAAAAATAACTCTCACAGTAGCTTTTTTCCAGTAAAATAATCGGGCATTTATGTGATTACCTACAAAGCAAGGATGTTTTCTGCAAAAAACATGCCACGCCAGCACTTGACAGGCGGGCCCTGCGTGTCAGATACATTGTCAATACGTGATTATACACGGTTTAGACCTTTTTGCAACGGCTGGCCCCAGACTTGGTACTGACATGCAAAAATTACCAAAAGTGGTATCAATCTGCATGTAATGCCCAATTGTGGTACTTCCGTGCAATTAACTCTGGTTGATGGGACGTGCGGTCTGGCTATTTTATAGCTTGGCAGATCATGGACGCCTGTGCTGGACATGGCAAGGTGAGAAGGGCCACATCGACACGTAGGTCGAATGTGGAAAGGAGGTGAGGAGGCACTGGCACGTGGGCAAGACATGGCTAGGTCCAAAAGGCCATGGCGACGCATGGATTACATGTGGTGACGCGTGCACTGGACATGGCGATGTGAAGAGAGGTGTGTTATCGCATGAGCTGGCGTGCATAACCCAAAGAGCTGCAAGGTGTGTGGATGGGCATCCACGAGTGAAGAGTTGGTGATTTGATGGGAGTCATATTATTATATGCATGAACCATGCAGTGGTAGCTATGGAGAACGTGACCACGTGTATAGGCACAAAGCGACGCGTTCAGCGAGTTAATCACATACGCTGATGATTTTGGAGAGGTGGGTGCATGTGTAACCATCCAATTAAGCCATGTCCTTTCGCCTATTTATTGAGAACAGGACAGCTTGTGTTTAACAAGACTTGCTTTCGTTAGACCTTTCCATACAGCTAGCTTCTAAGTGCCATGAGTGGGGGAAGAGCTCGGATCGATGATATCGTTCGCAGGAGGCGAATCAACAATTGGTTTCAAGAGGAGACCTGGCACCGTGGCGATCCTGAGTTGCAGCCGGAGAATGGCCGTATTTTTCTCCCTCGGACTGCAGGAATGGAGGAGTCAGAGAGGTAGTTCCGCGGCTACGTGCTTTTTGCTACGGTCCATGGGGGTCACTCGCCTGTCACGCCCGAAGACATGCTGCACGTCATCAAAGCGCGATTCGGAAGGGTGCAAGGTATGTTGAGGATTGAGCGAGCCTGTCCACCTTATCATTTCTTTATGAAGTTTTTCCTCTGATGATTTCTGCACGGAGGTTTTACTTCTATCATGGGAACTGATGTGTGGCTCTGCCTACATCTCTTTCTGCCGTTGGAATTATGGTGCCCGGTGTTCATATGGACAGCTTGTGTATCGGACAAACCTTAGTTTTGAAGGTCTACCAGAAACTTCCTGGGAACCAGAAGCAATGAGGTTTATTGTTGGAGGTTCGAGAGGCGATCTCATTGCGATATTGCCGTCCGACGATCGGTGGGTAATTGAAGTAGCTACATGGCTTTCCAATCCTAACAAGGTACCTAAATCAGTAGAAATAGAGGTGTCGAAACCACCTCTGCCGCTTTGGAAGCCAGATTCTGACGATGAAGGAGAATCACCACCACGTCCATCATCACCAACCAGTAGGAAAGTGATGGTTTTCCCTGTGATTATTCATGTGAAAGAGGTCTTGGACCGTGGTCCCTTGATGTCTGAATTGCCATCTAAATATCTTCCTGACGAAGACGTGGATCTATCTCGAATCCATGTGTTCGACACTTGGTGTGGACAAGTTGATGGCAGTGGCCCAGGTGATGATGGAAAGGCGTAGATCATGTTCTAGCAAAGTTGCTAAATAGTTGTAGCTTCTTTCTTTCCTTTTTCAATAAAATTGTCAGTTGTATGATGTATGGTTCTATGCTGCCTTACCTTGTCTAATTAAGAGTGTTATCTTTGTAATTTATGTACTTCATTATTATTTTTCGCGACATTTTTCCTCTTCTTAGTTTGGTTGCCAAGTGATGCATGCAGTTTCCAGTCCGCACAATAAACTTAGATTACGCTGCTAGGAGAAACCAAGGAGTAATTCACAATATAGGTGGCCAGATTTTACAACACATCTAGTTACTTACTGCTAAAAGAGGTTAAAAAAGAGAGAAACACGGATCACCTATTTTTACAAGTCCGAACTTGCACAGGAGTAATTCACAATATAGGTGGATTAATTCACAATATAGGTGGCAGATTTTACAGCACATCTAGGTACTGCTGGTAGAAGAGGTTAAAAAAATAGAAACATGTAACACTTATTTTTACAAAGTCCCAACTTGCCCATTTTCTGATGACAACTACTTATTCAGTTGATCCATGCCTTGATGGACGCTTCCATCTTCCTGAATTGCATGTACGGCGCATCACTTACTTTTACAAAGGCCCAACTTGCACATTTTCTTATGACAGCTACTTGTTCAGTTGATCCATGCCTTGATGGACGCTTCCATCTTCCTGAATTGCATGTACGACACCATAAAAGGCCGAGTCAAGTGTACTAGCTCGATTGGCACTTGTCTCATCTTGATTTGGCGTGGGATGAACCTCACGTCTTCGCACCAAGTGTCACGACCGGTTTTCTGGGTAATAAATTTCCAGAAAAGACCGTCGTGCTCATCAGCCCCAGGATTACTGTTAGCTGATGAGGCTCCAACTTGATACAGAAATTCCAAGAAGAAAACAAAATATGAAGTACAAGGCCATTCTGGCCTGTGAGTACAACAAATGGTTTCTAGTGGTTGATGGCGGAAGCGGGTTGTGAAACATATGCGTCTATGGGACTCCATTTCCCACGGGAACAGCTGACCAGGTTAACTTCTATCTTCGCGAGGCTGCTATCTCCATTACTTAGGTTCCGGGGCTGTCATCACGTAGCTTCTCTTCGTGCAAGAAAATCTGGCCAAGACAATAGCCAGGGACAAGCCAGTGAGTACTTTGAATGTACTCGCAAACATTATGAACACAGGTATAATATAACAATGATGTGCTGAAACTATTTTATGCTCATGACGTCAGTCACAAAAGATAAATAAATCTCTGATGCATGCAAGCAAGTTATTTATAAAATTGCAATAACATAGTAGTATTAAAATTTATGAAATAAATAACAAGCAAAGCCACAGTCGGGCGTCTTAGCGACACCACATAAAGGGCTTTAAAAGAAATGCCACAGTCGGGCGTCTGAGCGACACCACATAAAGGGCTTTAAAAGAAATGCCACAGTCGGGCGTCTGAGCGACACCACATAAAGGGCTTTAAAAGAAATGCCACAGTCGGGCGTCTGAGTGACACCACATAAAGGGCTTTAAAAGAAATGCCACAGTCGGGCGTCTGAGCGACACCACACAAAGGGCTTTAAAATAAACAATCATAGTGAATATCCCGGAGGTAGAACCATCCCAGAGATACTCGATAATAACAATAATATCACGGGTTAGTCAATAATAATAATAATCATAATTATCACAAGTCACAGGTAGTAGTTCCAGTTCTGGTTAACAGTTTCACCTCCGAAGACCGACACTAAGACCGACACTTGACCCATCCCAGACTGTAATCCTTAACCATGGACACGGATATTCGAATAGGTTTAATCTCTGCAGAGGGTGTACTCTTTACCCACGAGTAACGGATTTCTTTAGTCCATCGGGACTAATTCCGTCTACGGTCTTTTTGTTGAAAACACACCTAACTTGCACACACCAGCTTATCTCACACGTGTCTGGAATCACCCACGACACCTGTTAAGCAAACTCTAAGTGGGGAGGCTACAACCTCGCGTAGCATGGGATCAAATTTATATCGCGCGCTCTAAGGGGTGGCCTCCCCTCTCGGTCCCAACCGGAAACACCCATGCCCCCGGACCAGGTGGCCTGCCTACCAGCTACAACCGGTATCTTCCACCATGGCCTCTCTGTACGGTGTGTGCTAGAAAGAGGTTGACTACTTACTGAACCGTACTCTACTTGCTGTAGAGACGAGTGGTAGTACGAAACAAGTATGGGGGTTACTGGCACAAGACCCGATCTACGGTCGACTCAGGAGGTTTAAGTATTCCCTGCATGATTAGCATGACGAATATATTTCAACCAACAGAGTCACCGCTCATATCACCTTGCCATGCCATACCAAACATAACCGTCCCGACGGAGACCGGCGACAAACTCATGCCTACCCAAGGCAGAGGTTTTCCCGGGTTCCTGCCGGTATGCATGCAAGGCACATGAGGGTGATTATCATCACAAGTGTGTCCATTTCCAACAGCATGGAAATCAATAACATGCACCCATGCATATGATCATATCACATGAAATAACAAGTTTCTCCAAAGTGAGGTGATGTTATGAACGTGTCATCGAACACACAAAAATATTATGCCGGGGTTCAGAATGCTTGCCTTCAATGTGTGGAAAGGCAGGGTGCACTCCAAAACTTGAAACATTTCTCCTCTCTGCAAAAATCCTATTTTAGCAATATAAAAGAATTAACACACAAAATAAAAACAGCACCAAAAGTTGTTCTGAATTTTTTTCAAATAAATCTTAAAATAAACTAGGTGAAATTTGAGAGAGGTAGAAAAAGAATCATTTCATTTGGAGTTGTATTTAAGAAGATATAACCAGTCAAAGTTTTGGTCAAATTCTGTTTTTAAAAATAAAACAAAAGAAAACGTTTCAGCCATGAATACGCTTTCTAAGTAGGGGTTACGTACTTGGGGTTTTACGCTATCACTTAACACGCGTGGCGGCGGAGTGGGTCACTGACAGTGGGTCCACGGGGCCCACTAGTCAGGTTTGACTAGTCTTTCTCCCTCTCCTTCCTCTGTCCCGAGCGGAGGCGGAGCTCCGGCGATCGTCGCCGGCGACTGGCGGCTCCTCGTGGGGCCCCAAGGGCGGGGATGGATCCGCCACTCTAGGGCGGTCATCCCGGTGGTCGACAGGTAGGTGGGGGGGGAGGGAGCTGCCGCGGCGAGCTTCGCGGCGGAGGAGGCTTCGGTGGCGAAGTGGTTTTGTGGCGGCGATGGCTCCCGAACCAAATTGAGTAGGGGGATCTGTTCACGGGAGGAAGAGAGGACTTCTGGTGAAGAGAGTGGAGAGGGGGAAGCCCTGGTGGCGCCGGAGTGAACGAGATAGTGGCGGCGGCAGGAGTTGCCGGAGACGAAGAAGGCGGCGTTTCCCTGACGATTGCGGGCTATGGGGGTTCCATGGGGTAGCCTGAGGTTGCGTGCGTGGTCAGAGGGTCTAGGGGTCCCTTTTTATAGCGTGGCAAGGCGGTTCCGCGGCGGCTGCGGATAAGGTCGCCGGTGACCGCCATTCTGTAGCTAGGGCGTCGTGGCGGCGATGAGCGCTAGCGGACACACTCGTGGATGAGCTCGCGCTGTTCCAGGGGCCAGGTGGCGAGCGGAAGAGACTTGGGCGGCGCTGAACGGAGCAGGGGCTGTCGGCGGCCATGGCGGCTAGCTCCTGGCCTGTCGGGGACGTGGCGAGGGGCGGCTTGGCGTGTTGCGGTGAGGAGGGACGTGCGTGGCGTGGCTCTGAAGTGGAGGCAAGGCCAGGGGCGCGACACGTCGGCTCGGGCGCGGCACGTGCAAAACGCGTGCCAAACGCATGCTCTGCTCGCGCTCCGGGCGTGCACGGGACGTGCTCGACGTAATGCCAGAGCATGCTAGAGGTCGCGGTTGAGGCTGGGAAGAAACAGGGCTAGGTTAGGGTTAGATAGAGGGTGAATGGGCATTGTTGTTAGGTCAGGTGACCAAGTTCATAGTGTAAACTTGAATCCATGCCAAATCTGGCTATGCTCTCCAGGTGTTTGACAAAATGCCACAGGCACCTAGGCTCTTCTTGGGGTGACCAAATCCTCCAGATCAGGGTCTCCTTAGATGCAAGAGAGAGTGGTGAGGTTAGTTTGTGAAAAGCACAAACTTGTTAGTGCAAGTTTTGCAAAACTACAATTCTGGACAGGAAATAAATGACATTATTTCATGAACCAAAATTAATCCAATGGGTGTATGCTCCCGGATTTAGGGGTTTGGTAGGGCTGTCTACAAGTAGGAGAAAACACAAGATCTTTGGAGCAAAATTAAATAGGGTTGCAGTAGAAATCACAAGGCTGGACCAGAATGAAAAAGAGGATGATTCACTCAATTTTTTTCAAAGAACATAAATAGGTTTTTGCACAAAGTGGAATAATATGCTCCTACTGACCTCCCCTAATTTTGGTAGAAGTTTTAAATAAATATTTAAATAGGTTGTAGTGTAAAATTGCCCACTGGACCAGATTTGAAAACTTGGTGTAGAACTCAAAATATCCAATGAATGAAATATATTATTGCACAAAAGTGATTTAGAGACATCACATGATATCTCCAAACATTGGTGAAATTTTTAGTTAAATATATCAAATGGTTGTAGTTCAAAAAGAGCTCCAAATTTTAAAACAAGTCATTTAATGAATAAAGCTCAGGGTGAAATAATTTTATAAATAAATCTCCTGATTGAGAGATGTTTTTTTAAATGAGAGGGAAAATAAGTCCAGTATATTTTGGAAGGATCCACTTGGGAAAAATTTCTTAATATTAAAAGAAAAGTTTTGAAATCAACAGAGATATACTTGCAGGCAAAAAATTTAAACTCTTGGCAAAATTTTAATAACTAAAACCTGGTTAAATTTTTGGGGTGTTACAATACTACCCCCCTTAAGAAAAATCTCGTCCTCGAGATTTGCTAAGAGCCATTGTGAAAAACAAAAGTTCCATATGCGTTCGAGCGGTTGTGAGACTGCTGCCGTGGTGCTGCGTGAATAAAAATAATAATAATCCACGTAGTGAGGAGATAAATGATGCAGCAATTCAGTAAAAAGAAAACTCATACTAGGATCTTTCGCGGTTACACAAGTTAATCACGAAGAAAAATTACTCATACCCGTAGAAACTAAATACTCGACTCGTCGCACAAATTTGGGGTTCCATGCATAAGATACACGCAAATATAAATGCTGCAAAAATAAATACAGTAGTGACGTCTAAAATGAAAACGGTAACTGGGTGGGGTCCTGATAAAATGTCTCTGGTAAAGGGATACACTCCTCTTCTATCGGAGGAAGTGGATTGACCAGTCGATGTATGCGTCTCTCCGGTTCGGGCCTCAGTGGTCTGCCGATGGCAATCTGAGGATTCAGATCAGTGAGATTCTGGAGATAATCCATCACTCGTTGGTTCAAATGCTCTTGAGCGATGATGTACTGGATACGGTTGGCCAGAACTGGGTCTCTCTCAATACGCCCACCGGGAAAAGACGTTACTTCTCCGGGTGCTGCACGGCTCGGAAAGTAATAATATCCTCGTTCGCGGGCATAGGGTACTGCGGATCGAAGACGAGCAATCACTTCTTTCGCAGCAGCTTCTATGGCCAGGTGTGGGGTTGGCATAGATTTCCCCACGAAGGAAACTTCTGTTGGATCTTGGTTGGGGTCTACAGGAGGAATGTGTACTGCTGCCCAATATTCCGAGGTGGATGGGGTGATTCTAGATTTGAACAGCTCGTACTGGGGTGGCTGGGTAGAACCCATGGTACTGCGGGTAAAGTCCCACAATATTTTGACAAAGCTACCTGGGGTTGCATCTGGGGTTCTCAGGTGAATGCTGAGGCTCGGCATGATAGGAAAAAGTTGTGAGTGTGGTGCACAAGGTGAGGGTTGCTGGGTAAGGTCACAAGGTGGCCTTTATATATCAATGGATCCGGATTCGTTTTACCGTGGTGAAAGGTAATAAATTTGCCAGCTTAGCTCCAAAGGTCAGGTCAGTGTCAGAGATACACATATCTCATAAAGAGACGTGTTACTGTGGTTGTCGTCGGGTTGGTTTTGGTAGTTGTGCCCGGAAAATGTGCAACTATGTGCTGACAAAGAAAATACGCAAGGCTACCATTAAAGCAGAGGCACAACGACAAGCTGCGTTAATATACATGGTCGCACGATTACAACGCGAGGATACACTGAAACTCGGTGCTACTCATACGGCTTAGTCTACCTCGTTTATGTCTAAACGCGCGTGCCTGGTGGATGTCGAGGCTTCTCCACGTGTCTCACTGCCGGGATTAGTCGGAGATGGCGGAGGAACTGCAGGGTCGGGGTAGTGATGATGACCATCGCGGGGATTGTTGGCCACAACCCCGTTGGAGTGTGCTCCCAAAAGGCGACGAAGCACTTCTGGGGTCATCAAAGCATCTCGGCTGATGGCTGGAGCTGATCTCGGGGTCCCGATCGGTTGTCCAAACAGCACGACTGGGTTGTCGGCGTTGGGATCGTTTTCTTCTCTCGCCGGGGCTCGACGAACCAGCTCTCCACGAGCTGCAATTAAATCAATAGTGATTTGATCGCACAGTTCCTCTAGTGCACTTACATAGCGCACCAGGTGCAACAATGCAGGATCTGTCTCGTGATCTCCGTTGGCAACTTGGGGTGGTCTACCATACCCTTCACATCTGGGGTAGTAGTGGAACGAGCGACAGTTAACTCTGGGCGACAAGTGCCTGAGATGAACTATAGCCTCTCGAGCAGCTAGTTGTATGGCTTGTGGCTCAAAGGAAGTTGTTCTTCCGGTGAACCTGTAGGGGCGCTCGGGTACTATACCCCTACCGTAGATGTGTACAGTGGCCCAGAATTGACGTTCTTCACCGCTCAAGGGTCCTTGGTACACAACATATTCTGGTGGCTCCTCTAACGCATAGGCACGATGGGTGAGGTTTGCGAGGATGGTCACAAAACCTCCAAGGTTGGTTGCTGTGGTCTCGTTGTGCACTATGGGGCCAGGCATTGTGGCTGGTTGGGGAAGAGACTGTGCTGTGCTGGATTGAGGCTAGCGTGCCCTTTTTATAGAAAAGGGAACGGAGTCTTCCTTCGCACGCTTGGGAATGAGACATTTTTGCCATTGGTCACTGGTGTGCGATCGACAGACTAGGCTGATAGGTTGGGCACCGACTGCCAAAAGTGTCGGGATTACTGTGTGGCTATCTTGCACGAGAAGCTTGGCTGGGGTTTGGCTAAGGTCTAGTGGGTTGGTTTGCCTAAGTTTTTCGACCTGGCTAAAATAGGATTAGCCAATGGTCAGCCTGGCTCTGATATCAAGTCTGTCACGACTAGTTTTCCGGGTAATAAATTTCCAGAAAAGACCGTCGTGCTCATCAGCCCCAGGATTACTGTTAGATGATGAGGCTCCAGCTTGATACAGAAATTCCAAGCAGAAAACAAAATATGAAGTACAAGGCCATTCTGGCCTGTGAGTACAACAAATGGTTTCTAGTGGTTGATGGCGGAAGCGGGTTGTGAAACATCAGTGTCTATGGGACTCCATTTCCCACGGGAACAGCTGACCAGGTTAACTCCTATCTTCGCGAGGCTGCTATCTCCATTACTTAGGTTCCGGGGCTGTCATCGTGTCGCTCCTCTTCGTGCAAGAAAATCTGGCCAAGACAATAGCCAGGGACAAGCCAGTGAGTACTTTGAATGTACTCGCAAACATTATGAACACAGGTATAATATAACAATGATGTGCTGAAAATATTTTATGCTCATGATGTCAGTCACAAAAGATAAATAAATCTCTGATGCGTGCAAGCAAGTTATTTATAAAATTGCAATAACATAGTAGTATTAAAATTTATGAAATAAATAACAAGCAAAGCCACAGTCGGGCGTCTTAGCGACACCACATAAAGGGTTTTTAAAGAAATGCCACAGTCGGGCGTCTGAGCGACACCACATAAAGGGCTTTAAAAGAAATGCCACAGTCAGGCGTCTGAGCGACACCACACA
>NC_041386.1:668773929-668796946 GCF_002162155.2 Triticum dicoccoides | reverse complement strand
ACACCACATAAAGGGCTTTAAAAGAAATGCCACAGTCGGGCGTCTGAGCGACACCACATAAAGGGCTTTAAAAGAAATGCCACAGTCGGGCGTCTGAGCGACACCACATAAAGGGCTTTAAAAGAAATGCCACAGTCGGGGGTCTGAGCGACACCACATAAAGGGCTTTAAAATAAATGCCACAGTCGGGCGTCTGAGCGACACCACACAAAGGGCTTTAAAATAAACAATCATAGTGAATATCCCGGAGGTAGAACCATCCCAGAGATACTCGATAATAACAATAATATCACGGGTTAGTCAACAATAATAATAATCATAATTATCACAAGTCACAGGTAGTAGTTCCAGTTCTGGTTAACAGTTTCACCTCCGAAGACCGACACTAAGACCGACACTTGACCCATCCCAGACTGTAATCCTTAACCATGGACACGGCTATTCGAATAGGTTTAATCTCTGCAGAGGGTGTACTCTTTACCCACGAGTAACGGATTTCTTTAGTCCATCGGGACTAATTCCGTCTACGGTCTTTTTGTTGAAAACACACCTAACTTGCACACACCAGCTTATCTCACACGTGTCTGGAATCACCCACGACACCTGTTAAGCAAACTCTAAGTGGGGAGGCTACAACCTCGCGTAGCATGGGATCAAATTTATATCGCGCGCTCTAAGGGGTGGCCTCCCCTCTCGGTCCCAACCGGAAACACCCATGCCCCCGGACCAGGTGGCCTGCCTACCAGCTACAACCGGTATCTTCCACCCTGGCCTCTCTGTACGGTGTGTGCTAGAAAGAGGTTGACAACTTACTGAACCGTACTCTACTTGCTGTAGCGACGAGTGGTAGTACGAAACAAGTATGGGGGTTACTGGCACAAGACCCGATCTACGGTCGACTCAGGAGGTTTAAGTATTCCCTGCATGATTAGCATGACGAATATATTTCAACCAACAGAGTCACCGCTCATATCACCTTGCCATGCCATACCAGACATAACCGTCCCGACGGAGACCGGCGACAAACTCATGCCTACCCAAGGCAGAGGTTTTCCCGGGTTCCTGCCGGTATGCATGCAAGGCACATGAGGGTGATTATCATCACAAGTGTGTCCATTTCCAACAGCATGGAAATCAATAACATGCACCCATGCATATGATCATATCACATGAAATAACAAGTTTCTCCAAAGTGAGGTGATGTTATGAACGTGTCATCGAACACACAAAAATATTATGCCGGGGTTCAGAATGCTTGCCTTCAATGTGTGGAAAGGCAGGGTGCACTCCAAAACTTGAAACATCTCTCCTCTCTTCAAAAATCCTATTTTAGCAATATAAAAGAATTAACACACAAAATAAAAACAGCACCAAAAGTTGTTCTGAATTTTTTTCAAATAAATCTTAAAATAAACTAGGTGAAATTTGAGAGAGGTAGGAAAAAGAATCATTTCATTTGGAGTTGTATTTAAGAAGATATAACCAGTCAAAGTTTTGGTCAAATTCTGTTTTTAAAAATAAAACAAAAGAAAACGTTTCAGCCACGAATACGCTTTCTAAGTAGGGGTTACGTACTTGGGGTTTTACGCTATCACTTAACACGCGTGGCGGCGGAGTGGGTCACTGACAGTGGGTCCACGGGGCCCACTAGTCAGGTTTGACTAGTCTTTCTCCCTCTCCTTCCTCTGTCCCGAGCGGAGGCGGAGCTCCGGCGATCGTCGCCGGCGACTGGCGGCTCCTCGCGGGGCCCCAAGGGCGGGGATGGATCCGCCACTCTAGGGCGGATAAGGTCGCCGGCGACCGCCATTCTGTAGCTAGGGCGTCGTGGCGGCGACGAGCGCTAGCGGACACACTCGTGGATGAGCTCGCGCTGTTCCAGGGGCCAGGTGGCGAGCGGAAGAGGCTTGGGCGGCGCTGAACGGAGCAGGGGCTGTCGGCGGCCATGGCGGCTAGCTCCTGGCCTGTCGGGGACATGGCGAGGGGCGGCTTGGCGTGTTGCGGTGAGGAGGGACGTGCGTGGCGTGGCTCTGCAGTGGAGGCAAGGCCAGGGGCGCGACGCGTCGGCTCGGGCGCGGCACGTGCAAAACGCGTGCCAAACGCACGCTCTGCTCGCGCTCCGGGCGTGCACGGGACGTGCTCGACGTAATGCCAGAGCATGCTAGAGGTCGCGGTTGAGGATGGGAAGAAACAGGGCTAGGTTAGGGTTAGATAGAGGGTGAATGGGCATTGTTGTTAGGTCAGGTGACCAAGTTCATAGTGTAAACTTGAATCCATGCCAAATCTGGCTATGCTCTCCAGGTGTTTGACAAAATGCCACAGGCACCTAGGCTCTTCTTGGGGTGGCCAAATCCTCCAGATCAGGGTCTCCTTAGATGCAAGAGAGAGTGGTGAGGTTAGTTTGTGAAAAGCACAAACTTGTTAGTGCAAGTTTTGCAAAACTACAATTCTGGATAGGAAATAAATGACATTATTTCATGAACCAAAATTAATCCAATGGGTGCTTGCTCCAGGATTTAGGGATTTGGTAGGTCTGTCTACAAGTAGGAGAAAACACAAGATCTTTGGAGCAAAATTAAATAGGGTTGCAGTAGAAATCACAAGGCTGGACCAGAATGAAAAAGAGGATGATTCACTCAATTTTTTTCAAAGAACATAAATAGGTTTTTGCACAAAGTGGAATAATATGCTCCTACTGACCTCCCCTAATTTTGGTAGAAGTTTTAAATAAATATTTAAATAGGTTGTAGTGTAAAATTGCCCACTGGACCAGATTTGAAAACTTGGTGTAGAACTCAAAATATCCAATGAATGAAATATATTATTGCACAAAAGTGATTTAGAGACATCACATGATATCTCCAAACCTTGGTGAAATTTTTAGTTAAATATATCAAATGGTTGTAGTTCAAAAAGAGCTCCAAATTTTAAAACAAGTCATTTAATGAATAAAGCTCAGGGAGAAATAATTTTATAAATAAATCTCCTGATTGAGAGATGTTTTTTTAAATGAGAGGGAAAATAAGTCCAATATATTTTGAAAGGATCCACTTGGGAAAAATTTCTTAATATTAAAAGAAAAGTTTTGAAATCAACAGAGATATACTTGCAGGAAAAAATTTTAAACTCTTGGCAAAATTTTAATAACTAAAACCTGGTTAAATTTTTGGGGTGTTACAATACTACCCCCCTTAAGAAAAATCTCGTCCTCGAGATTTGCTAAGAGCCGTTGTGAAAAACAAAAGTTCCATATGCGTTCGAGCGGTTGTGAGACTGCTGCCGTGGTGCTGCGTGAATAAAAATATTAATAATCCACGTAGTGAGGGGATAAATGATGCAGCAATTCAGTAAAAAGAAAACTCATACTAGGATCTTTCGCGGTTACACAAGTTAATCACGAAGAAAAATTACTCATACCCGTAGAAACTAAATACTCGACTCGTCGCACAAATTTGGGGTACCATGCATAAGATACACGCAAATATAAATGCTGCAAAAACAAATACAGTATGGACGTCTAAAATGAAAACGGTAACTGGGTGGGGTCCTGATAAAATGTCTCTGGTAAAGGGATACACTCCTCTTCTATCGGAGGAAGTGGATTGACCAGTCGATGTATGCGTCTCTCCGGTTCGGGCCTCAGTGGTCTGCCGATGGCAATCTGAGGATTCAGATCAGTGAGATTCTGGAGATAATCCATCACTCGTTGGTTCAAATGCTCTTGAGCGATGATGTACTGGATAAGGTTGGCCAGAACTGGGTCTCTCTCAATACGCATGCGGCCACTTTATTAATTATTCTCACAAGACCTTGCAAAGTCATACCACAGTAAGACTTAAGCCACCATCTAAGCAACAATTGTCGCTACTCCTATCCAGTTGATGAAGGGGCGCTGATATTCTGGGCTTAATACCAGACAGACATCGCAGCCAAACCTAAACATCTAAGACCTGAGGTCCCAACTAGGACGCGTGCCGGGTATGGGGCACCTACCAGTCCGGTGCACTCCTCAACCAGGATGCCTGCCGGGTATGAGGTCGCCGCAGCCACTTGCCACCAGTCCATCTTCAGAGCTATACTGTTGCATCTACCGTGCCAGGTCTCTCTACAATCGACGCCACCACGACGCCTGACAGTGTCGTCCTCCTGCGCGAGTCCATCCTCGCACATCGAACTCCGAATCTACACTGCGCCATGCCATCGAGATCCGTCGCCATCAATGTGTAGGATAAAGCACCGCTCCACCAAAGATGTCCTCCGCTGGTCCCGCGAAGCCGAGTGCACCACCAAGAATGCCGCCCCAAGGGAATAACGACACATGCTTGCCACTAACATCCGATCAGCTGATCTAGGGTTTCTCCCGGAGGTATTGAGTGGAGTTAGGAGCTTCACCTTGATGATGCATTCATGAAGGAAACGATGATAAGGGCATCGTCATCACCGGCTCCGGCCATCGACCGAAAACCAGGTTTTCACCCGGATCTGTCCCAAGAAATCAACCTGACAACATGTGCACCGTCTCGACCGCCTTCAAAGTCCCAGATCCAGCCGCCTAGATATGGCGACTAACCGCAACAACAGTTCCACCATAGGAGCCCTGGCACATCGGCCACAGCCTGAGTGTGCCACCACTAGAGCGTAGGAGAAGGGCTCCCACCCCGCCTCGCCAAGCCGCGAGAGCCGCTGAGATGGATCCCGCGCGCTCGTCACTGTCTCTGATCCGAACCAATCCATAGCAGATCACCGTCACAGTTCCGCCTTGGACAGGGACACCACGCCATGCCGCCGCGGGAAGCCCTAGCTTCACCAGCCGCCACACTGTAGGGCTGCCGCCCCGGGATCCAGACAGAACATCGCCACTGCCACCGGCCATGTTCCGCCGCCGCCGACCGACCAAGCCGCCGGCGACTGCGACCTACGTCGCCATGACCAAGCATGCCCACCGAGCAGCCGGCACCACCAGATCTTCCACGAAGCCCGCCGCACCGCCGCCTCCTCCCATCACCACGCCGCCAAGGCAACGTCGGCGCCCTCAGATCAGCCGCGCCACCGCGACGATGGCTTAGATCGGGGAGGAGGGCCCTTGCCCCCCGGGTGACCCGCCTCACCCAAAGGAACGCGGGAGGGAAGGGAGCCTCCGCCGCAGCCGTCAGCCGCCCGGGGCTTTGCTTGGTAGCCTCCTCCAACGATGGTCGAGGGGAGGGAAAGAAGGGGTTGGGAGCCCGTCGGCGGTGGGGGTAGGGTTCTGCCCGAGCCGCCCTAGTGGTACGTATAGTGGTACGTATAGTCTGACACCGTAGGCTTTCTGGCTTTAATTTTGATGGATCTTACATCATTCAGATAAGTCTCAAGACTTTCAAAGGATGAGAAATAGGTTTCAGCATGCAGAGAAAAAATGACCATGCTAGAGAAACTCTGGATCTGGGCGGGATCGATAAACCTCTAGGAAATAAAGCATTGGATTGGTTTGCTTGCAGAACTGGTTATGGGCACAGTTGGGCAGTAAGGCAGTCTGGCTGGGTGGGGCTCAATTCTGTGCTCGCTGGTAAACTGATTTACATTGTATGCGCTAAAGAAGGCCATTTGTTAGTCTGCGGTGTACGCGTCCTCGTCGGACACGTTCACTTGTATGGTTGGAGGCACTGCGATGGATCAACTGGCCCATGCGTAGCATGTAAGTTATTTCATCTTTCATTGATACCATCATTACAATCGAGGGCCTACAATCCATGTAAATCCCTATTCCGATCACTGGGAAAGAAGAGCAAGTAGGAAGTGGATGGATATTCTATTAAGCGTGAGTCATGTGTGACATAATCTAAGGAGCAATATGGACTGAGGATTTGCTCTACTATGATGCTCTTCCACAGATGAAGTGGCAGATTTTCCATAGAGATAACAATGTACCGATTGGTAGAGATTCTTCCTAGATGGAGAAGTGTGTCATCTATAATAAATCTATAGCGGACACCTTGGATAATAATAGTGGAATGTCTGCTAGAGAAATTGTAGACACGGTTTTCAGTGGTGTGGTGGGTGCAGGTCATGACAATCCTATTGTCAGTGACGTCATAGAAGTGCAGTTTGTAGTGCTTGGTGAACGTAGCGATGAGAGCAGCAACTATATGCTGAGACGGAAGAGCATTAGATGGAGAAAATGGGGTGACTACAAAGAGTATAGTTTTGGATTTGTGTTTGAAAGAGCTTTTCGAAGGTACAATTTACATGACATATAATTTACATTTTATTAGTTAAATTTGTTGGTCAAATTTTAGCCCAAAATGAGAGGGGGCCTAATAAACTCGGACAGAGGTAGAAGTAAACCAACCGGCCCTAACAACCTGGAATTTTTATTGAGGAAAACTGTGTAAACATTTTGTTTGTTGCCGTGGATTCGGCGGTTGCTGGAGGGAAGATGTCTAAATCTTGTAATGGAGTCAGCTATTGGAGTTTTAATGATGGCATCATTTGTTTCGCTGGGATTGAGATAGACATCGCCCCTATCAGCAGACGCATCGATATTTTTGTCCTCTGGCCAACTTCTCCTCCGGTAAGCTGATCATACGTCACCGGTGCCACAATGAAACATTTTTCAGCGTTTGGGCGATGGAAGCCCACATCGTTGGTGGAAGAAAGCTCGTCGTCCATACGAAGAGAAATGCCTCAAGAGAAATGACAAAAAAATGAAACCATAAGGCATCAGTAAGTTACAAAGCAAGATGACCGAAGAACAAAAGGATTTAGCAATCTATCACTCCTAAAGCTTGCCCAGCGATGGTCAGAGGGGTGGCAACGTGTCTCAGGGCACCATAGTTTATTCACACAGGCTGTAAAGGTTTGGGGGCGTGTGTACCCATAGCATGGACCGGCCTCTTTATATAGCAACTGGCCGTATGTACTGTAGAACTACTGTCGCCTGCATGCGTGTCGTCCCATGGTAGATTGTTTGCATGCAGCAGCGGTAAAACGTCCCGTGCGTATCATCCCCATGGTAGATCGCTTGCATGCAGTAGCTGTAAAACATCCCGTGCTTGCCATAGCCATGGTAGACCGCTCGCATGTAGAACACTTGGCTAGTAATCAGAGATGTGCTTCCGGTCGTCGGTGGGGTGAGAAGGCACGGATAGCCATGTGTACCGACTCTGTGCATGGCGCAGGAACATGTTGTTAACGTATTGCACAACATGCAAAAGATGACTGTAGCCTGTTCAGAAATATATTTTTAACTACAATGCATAGTCATACACATCTTCTATTTGTCTTGTTGATATGTTCACGGGTACACAGTAATAGGAGGAGGCCGGCCTTACTGTCATTTATGGAGAAAGATGCACAGCTACATGTCAACTATAATGGACGCAGATAGGTACCGCTACAGTTGCGCTACAGTGTACTAACTTACACTGGTCAGGTAGCTACAGATGTGTTACAGTGGATTAATTGGTCAGGTAGGCACAAGTACATCAGTGTGATCCTGGGCGCCACAAGGTAGGCAGGTTTGGCCTGGCGAAGTGAGCGAGTCCATGCTTGCGCGTGGGCTGGACATGACTATGTACGTACAGGCGACACGTGGGTTGGTTATGTGTAATGCTTAAGTTGTCGCTGTCATTAGGAAATAAAAAGGTATATATTTTTATTCTATTTTTGGAATTGTAACCTTGTGTATGTGTTATAAATAAATGCAAGTTTGCTGTATATTGGCAAGCGTACACAATTGTTAAGCTAAATAGTATAAGCCAGTATAATCATATAAATTTCTAGGTGGCAAAGAAATCACCACATAGTCTATCATTCGAATGTATGCATGGTGTACACGGGCCAACGAACGTTGGGCCTTATGGGCCATATCAGAATGTTAAATATTGAGCGGACCAAAGCTTGAAGTAAAGTGGGATGGTTGAAGCCGGTTGGGCTGGTTTAATTTGTAAAGTACAGTGAACAGAAAATGCTTTAAAAAAGAGAGAAATTCAACCATATGATCTGGAAGCAAAAACAAAATAGGTTGCAAGCACACGGATGTTATTTTTTATCCAGCCTAACTTCAACTATTTACTATGAATGAAAAAGGCATAGTAAATCAAGAATATAATTCAATACGTAGAAGGAAATTAAAACAGAGCAAACCTCTTTAAATTTATATATGAAAGTACAAAAGATGAACATTTTCACACTACACTCCTTATAATGACCATATGTACTCTGTGCTCATCCTCAATTAAAAAATTTAACAAAAAAAACCTACAAAGACAATGAATTAAAACAGAAGTAACCTGCATAGATAATGAAGCAACACAATACCAAACAAAACATTTTATTCAGCTAGTCACACGTGGCGTACCTACCACAACCTATTAATTATTTAAATAAAGAGTCACTTTCTTTTTGAGAAAAAAATTAATTAGCATCCAAGCCTGTGGGCTAAGGCAACTGAATAATTCCTCGAAAAATGTAAAAAGAGCGAAAATTTTAAATTCTAAATCTTTGGTTGGTACACTCAAGTGAACAGTTCTCCCTTGGGTTGATAGGGTGGACCCAAGACTTATTGCGAGTCGCTTCTTCTTTCCTGTGTTTGATCTCTCTTCTCTGGCACACTTTCGGCAGGCCCCCCACTCGTGGCGTCTAGCACGTAGAGCATCTAAGGTAGTACCACCGTAATGCAAGGCGTCTTCACTGCATTTCTCGCAGGTTCGTCTATTGAACACCTATGATGGAGCACCGGAAAACCTATTTCTAAGCACCGCCCCCTCTGATGATCAACTCATAAATCAGAAAGATACATACCTATAACAATTTCACATATTAAAGTTCAGAAAAGAATTGGGTCAAGCACAGGTTTTATTAATTCTATCTGTAAATAAATCACGTATTGCAGGCAGCGATTAGCACCCTGAACACATGGCTCTAGTTCACCAGCTCCCATCTACTTCTCTCTCGCGCACTTTCCCGTAGGTCCTCTACTCATTGCGTCTAACACGTAGAGCATCTAGAGCAGTACCGTGATAGTGCAAGGCGTGCTAGGTGCAGTGACCACTCACCTGACGGACCGACACCTTTTCGACACTAATTGCAGATTCGCCTCCTGAAGACCGACGACCGAGCACCGAAAAATCTATTACTACGCACTGTTCTAATCCGATTCATTTTTTTTCGGAGAGCTGTTCAGACGTTCAAATGATCAAAAAATTGGATCGGACCTCACGCATCAAATTGTCTACCACACAAAAAATGATTTTTTTTGAATTTTCCTAGTATCATTTTCTTTTTTATTGATTAGGTGCAGATGAGTCTCGGCACCAAAACACCGCACTTGCCAACTGTTAGATAGCATCATATAGATAGCATCATAGCAAGTTCCTCGTAAACATATTGTGCACTCTACACCTTTCTAGTTGTGTATATATAATCATAAAGACACCACTATCAAGATACTTTCTATGCCATACACTCTACAAATCCATACAAAGATATTTAAAGATACAAATATACAAATGCACCATTAAAGCAATGTCACCGATTAATCCAAGTAGACATATATTCTGTCGCTTCTTATTTTCTAGCATTTAAGTGGATTTGATTTAAATATGTTTTAAGATGTCTGTTTTTAAAAAACAACTTTTATCACAAAAGCAATTCGAATTTTCCACGATATAATATCTATGGTCGTGATTTGGAAAAATACTTACAAATAAGTATTAAAACTTAGTATAAACAACTATAGCAATCACAAATAATAAAGTTCAGAACAGAAACGGGTGAGGCAGTTGCAGTTAGTTTTAAACTGCAAGCTTATGCTCTGAATCGTCCGAACTACGGTAGCCTATCGCCCCTGTTCCCCCCTCTGTTCTCTTCTCCCTGATCATGTAAGCGTGTGTGTGTGTGTGTGTGTGTGTGTGTTGAGCTACATCTGGTATGGTTTGTGGGCATGAGCGACTAACTAAAAACTTACACAACATGTTTGCCAATCCAAACATATAGGCTTATTTTCAGAGGAAGGGTGACCAAAACTAGCAGATTTTGAAAAGAATCATCTGAAATCTAGCTTGCAAAAAATCATGTGTGTTCAACTATCCGTATGCAAACAAGCACTGAACTAGACTGGAAATATTAGTTGGCAGGCAGGAAGGTCCCTTGGACTTGGATCACGGTGTCCGGAAGAAATCATCCATCCATCCCTCCATGCCCCTCGCCAGCTCCCGCGATGCAATCCTCTCGTCTCAATGAGCATCACAATCTCCTCACTCTGGCCACCAATCCAGAGCAGCCGAATGGTCAAACTGACAGCGCCCCCGATCCCATGTCCCCGTCACGGCCGTGCGCCGGTGAGGCACGAGCGGGATCACATCAATAGCTTGGCTCGAGGCTTCCTGTCTCCCACATCTGGCCGCCGCCAAGGTGAGGCTGAGCGGGATCTCGGGGTGTCGTGCCTATGACACACACGGACACGGTGTCCGGGCGCTCCTTGGAGACGAGACGGCGGCAGGCAGATCAAGGGCGAATTATGAATTTGACGCAGGGGCGCGCTGGGACGCCAAAAATTTAAGGGCACCGCCAAACATAGCAGCCTCCTCCCTGCCCACCGCGTGGTTCAGCCCACGGAAACCCCGGCACGGCGTGGAGGGACCCGCATGCCGCCGGCGGTTGCTCGGCGGGCCAACGAAGCGGGATCAACGGACGGATCGGCCGTCGAAGCGAGGAGGCTGTCGGTCTCGGCGGAGTACATGATGGATGGATGGGCCTGGTCGAAAGGGCAAGGAGATTTTCCGGTTGCCCAGCCCTGTAGAAGTATCCCACTAGAGGCGGCTCGCACCCGTATCCATATGGGAATGGGAATGGGACCTTCCTACGGCGCGTGTCGCTACCATGATCACGCGCACGTGTTGCCATCCAACGAACGGCCACGTGCAAGTAACAAAAGTCGTGGCTCCGCCTTCCCGATCGGATCAGATATGATGTACGATTTATCTGGCACCCGTCTCATCCACCGTACATAGGATCCGGTCGTCCCACGCCCATCCAGTGGCCTCGCTCCCATGCGCGCACCGCCGCCCGCCGCCACGCCCGCGGGCGAAGCATGCGACAAAGTAGAGTGGCTATGGAGAATGTGACCACGTGTATAGGCACAAAGCGATGTGTCCGATGAGTTAATCACATACGCTGATGATTCTGGAGAGGTGGGTGCATGTGTAACCATCCAATTAAGCCATGTACTTTCGCCTATTTATTGAGAACAGGCCAGCTTGTGTTTGGCAAGCCTTGCTTTCGTTAGACCTTCCCATACAGCTAGCTTCTGAGTGCCATGAGTGGGGGAAGAGCCCCGGATCGATGATATCGTTCGCAGGAGACAAATCAACAATTGGTTTCGAGAGGAGACCTGGCACCGTGGCGAGCCTGAGTTGCGGCCGGAGAATAGCCGTATTTTTCTCCCTCGGATTGCAGGAATGGAGGAGCTAGAGAGGCAGTTCCGTGGCTATGCGCTTTTTTGCTATGGTCCATGGCGGTCACTCGCCTGTTACGCCCGAAGACGTGCTGCGCGTCATCAAATCGCGATGAGGAAGAGTGCAAGGTACAGTGAGGATTGAGCGAGCTTGTCCACCTTTTCATTTCTTTATGAAGTTTTTCCTCTGATGATTTCTACACAGAGGTTTTATTTCTATCACGGTAACTACTGTGTGGCTCTGCCTACATCTCTTTCTGCCGTTGGAATTGGTGCCCGCCGTTCATATGGGCAGCTTGAGTATCGGACAAACCTTAGTTTTGAAGGTCTACCAGAAACTGCCTGGGAACCGGAAGCAATGAGGTTGATTGTTGCAGGTATGAGAGGCGAGCACATTGAGATATTGGCATCCGAAGATCGGTGGGTAATTGAAGAAGTTGCATGGCTTGCCAATCCTAACAAGGTACCTAAATCAGTAGAAGTAGAGGTGCCGACACCACCTCTGCCGCTTTGGAAGCCAGATTCTGATGATGAAGGAGAATCGCCACCACGTCCATCATCGCCTACCAGTAGGAAAGTGATGGTTTTCCTTGTGATTATTCATGTGAAAGAGGTCTTGGACCGTGGTCCCTTCATGTCTGAATTGCCATCTAAATATCTTCCTGACGAAGGCGTGGATCTATCTCGAATCCATGTGTTCGACACTTGGTGGGGAAAAGTTGATGGCAGTGGCCCTGCTGATAATGGAAAGGCGTAGATCATGATCTAGAAAAGTTGCTAAATAGCAGCAGCTTCTTTCTTTCCTTTTTCAATAAAATTGTCAGTTGTATGATGTGTGGTTGTATGCTACCTTATCTTGTCTAATTAAGGAGTGTTATCTTTGTAATTTATGTACTTCATTATTATTTTTCACGGCATTTTTCCGCTTCTTGGTTTGTTTGCCAAGTGATGCATGCGGTTGCCAGTCCGCACAATAAACTTAGATTACGCTGCTAGGAGAAACCAAGGAGTAATTCACAATATAGGTGGCCAGATTTTACAACACATCTAGTTACTTACTGCTAAAAGAGGTTAAAAAGGAGAGAAACACGGATCACCTATTTTTACAAGTCCGAACTTGCACAGGAGTAATTCACAATATAGGTGGACTAATTCACAATATAGGTGGCAGATTTTACAGCACATCTAGGTACTTCTTGTAAACGAGGTTAAAAAAAAGAGAAACACGCAGCACTTATTTTTACAAAGTCCCAACTTGCACATTTTCTGATGACAACTATTTGTTCAGTTGATCCATGCCTTGACGGACGCTTCCATCTTCCTGAATTGCATGTATGGCGCAGCACTTACTTTTACAAAATCCCAACTTGCACATTTTCTTATGACAGCTACTTGTTCAGTTGATCCATGCCTTGATGGACGCTTCCATCTTCCTGAATTGCATGTACGACACCATAAAAGGCTGAGTCAAGTGTAGTAGCTCGATTGGCACTTGTCTCATCTTGATTTGGCGTGGGATGAACCTCGCGTCTTTGCACCAAGCAGTGCAATCGTAGGATGAAATGATGTTCTCCCGTGGTCCTCCAGTGGATCATCAATGATAGTCTTGTGCTGCTTCACCATGCAATACGGGTTAAGAAGGTACTCGATTATTGGTGCCATGTAAAAACTCCATGGCATGTCATGGATCCTGAGCTCCACTGTGCGATTGATTGGAAACCCAAATGATCCAAATGTTGGTGTCCATGGCTGGATGTCAACCTGACCGGCGCGGATCTCATCTTGAAATATGGTACATAGAGTGTTTTTTTAGAAAAGGAGGAGGACCCCCGGCCTCTACATCTGGGCGATGCATGCGGCCACTTTATTAATTATTCTCACAAGACCTTGCAAAGTCATACCACAGTAAGACTAAAGCCACCGTCTAAGCAACAATTGTCGCTACTCCTATCCAGTTGATGAAGAGCCGCTGATAGTCTGGGCCTAATGCCAAACAGACATCGCAGCCTAACATAAACATCTAAGGCCCGAGGTCTCAATTAGGACGCGTGCCGGGTATGGGTCACCTACCTGTTCGGCGCACTCCTCAACCAGGACGCCTGTTGGGTATGAGGCCGCCGCAGCCACTTGCCACCAGTTCATCTTCAGAGCTACACTATTGCATCTACCGTGCCAGGTCTCTCTGCCATCGACGCCACCACGATGCCTGACAACATGGTCCTCCTGCACGAGTCCATCCTCGCACATCGAACTCCGAATCTGCACTGCGCCATGCCGTCGATATCCGTCGCCATCAATGTGTAGGATAAAGCACCGCTCCACCAAAGATGTCGTCCGCTGGTCCCGCGAAGCTGAGTGCACCTCCAAGAATGCCTCCCCCAAGGGGATAACGACACATGCTTGCCAGCAACATCCGATCAGCAGATCTAGGGTTTCTCCCGGAGGTATTGAGTGGCGTTAGGAGGTTCACCTTGATGATGCATTCATGAAGGAAACGATGATAAGGGCATCGTCATCACCGGCTCCGGCCATCGACCGAAAACCAGGTTTTCACCTGGATCCGTACCACGAAATCCACCTGACAACATGTGCACCGTCTCGACCGCCTTCCAAGCCCCAGATCCAGCCGGCTAGATCCGGTGACCAACCGCGACAACAGTGCCACCGTAGGAGCCCTGGCACACCGGCCACAACCTGAGTGTGCCACCACTGGAGCCTAGGAGGTGGGCTCCCACCTCGCCTCCCCAAGCCGCCGAGATGGATCCCGCGCACTCGTCACCGTCTCTGATCCGAACAAATCCATAGCAGATTGCCATCACAGTTCCACCTTGGACATGGACACCACGCCATGCCGCCACGGGAAGCCCTTGCTTCACCAGCCGCCACACTCCAGGGCCGCCGCCCCGGGATCTAGACAGAAGATCGCCCCTGCCACCGGCCATGTTCCGCCGCCGCCGACCGGCCAAGCCGCCGGCCACTGCGACCTACACCGCCATGACCAAGCATGCCCACCGAGCAGCCGGCACCACCAGATCTTCCATGAAGCCCGCCGCTCCGCCACCTCCTCCCATCACCACGCCGCCAAGGCACCGCTGCCGGCCTCAGATCGTCCGCGCCGCCACGACGACAGCTCAGATCAGGGAGGAGGGCCCTTGTGCCCCGGGTGACCCGCCTCACCCAAAGGAACGCGGGAGGAAAGGGAGCCACAGCCGTCCGCCGCCCGGGGGTTTGCCCGGCAGCCTCCTCCAACGACGGTAGAGGGGAGGGAAGGGAGGGGTTGGGAGCTCGGCGGCGGTGGGGGTAGGGTTCTGCCCGAGCCACCCTAGTGGTACGTACAGTGTGATAGAGCGAGCGACCCGTAAGAGGAATGGAGGTTCATAGCAAGAAATCTGACGCCGTAAGCTTTCTGGCTTTAATTTTGATGTATCTTCCATCCTTTAGAGAACTCTCAAGACTTTCAAAGGATGATGAATAGGTTTCACCATGCGGTGAAAAAATGACAATGGTAGACAAACTCTAGATCTGGGCGCGATCGATAAACCTCTGGGAAATAAAGCATTGGATTGGTTTGCTTCCAGAACTGGTTATGGGCACGGTTGGGCAGTGAGGCAGTCTGGCTAGGTGGGGCTCGATTCTGTGCTCGCTGATAAACAGATTTACATTGTATGCGCTAAAGAAGGCCATTTGTTGGTCTGCGGTGTACGCGTCCTCGTCGTCCACGTTCAATTGTATGGTTGGAGGCACCGCGATGGATCGACTGGCCCATGCGTAGCATGTAAAAGTGGATGGATATTCTATTAAGCGTGAGTCCTGTGTGACATAATCTAAGGAGCAATATTGACTGAGGATTTGCTCTACTATGATGCTCTTCCACAGATGAAGTGGCAGATTTTCCATTTTTGAGATAACAATGTACTGATTGGTAGAGATTCTTCCTAGATGGAGCAGTGCGTCATCTACAATAAATTTGCATCGGACACCTTGGATAATTGTAGACACGGTTTCCAGTGGTGTGGTGGGTGCAGGTCATGACAATCCTATTGTCGGTGATGTCATAGAAGTGCAGTTTGTAGTACTTGGTGAACCTAGCGATGAGAGCAGCAACTACATGCTGAGACGGAAGAGCATTAGATGGATAAAATGGGGTGACTATATAATTATGATGGAGAGGCATACAACTACGGGTTGCGAGCTGGATCGCTCCCATGAAATATTTTTCAGCGTTTGGGCGATGGAAGCCCACATCGTTGGTTGAAGAAAGCTCGTCGTCCATCAGAAGAGAAATGCCTGAAAAGAAATGACAAAAAAATGAAACCATAAGGCATCAGTGAGTTACAAAGCAAGATGACTGAAGAACAAAAACATTTAGTAATCTATCTCTCCAAAAGCGTGCCTACCGATGGCCAGAGGGGTGGCAAAGTGTCTCAGGGTACCATAGTTTATTCACACATGCTGTAAAGGTTTGCGGGCGTGTGAACGCATAGCATGCACCAGCCTCTTTATATAGCAACTGGTCGTATGTACAGTAGAACTATTGTCGCCTGCATGCGTGTTGTCCCATGGTAGATCGTTTACATGCAGCAGCGGTAAAACGTCTCGTGCGTATCGTTCCCATGGTATATCGCTTGCATGCAGTAGCTGTAAAACGTCCCGCGCGTGCCATCGCCATGGTAGACCGCTCGCATGTAGAACACTTGGCTAGTAATCAGAGACGTGCTTCCGGTCATCAGTGGGGCGAGAAGGCACGGATAGCCATGTGTACCGACTCTCTGCATGGCGCAGTGACATGCTGTTAACGTATTGCACAACATGCAAAAGATGACTGTAGTCTACACATGCCTGTCTGAGGTCTATGCAAAGCAGTGTACGCATGTGTAGTCCAGAAATATATTTTTAACTACAATGCATAGTCATACACATCTTCAATTTGTCTTGTTGATATGTTCACGGGTACGCAGTAATAGGAGGAGGCGGGCCTTACTGTCATTTATGGAGAAAGATGCATAGCTACATGTTAGCAATAGTGGACGCAGATAGGTACAGCTACAGCTGTGCCACAGTGTACTAACTGGTCAGGCAGCTGCAGATGTGTTACAGTGGATTAATTGATCAGGTAGGCACAAGTACATCAGTGTTTAACGTGGGGGCGGCAAGGTAGGCAGGTTTGGCCTGGCGATCGAGGTGAGTGAGAGCATGCTTGCGCGTGGGTTGAACATGACCAGGTACGTACAGGCGACGCGTGGGTTGGTTATGTAATGCTTAAGTTGTCGCTATCGTGAGGAAATAAAAAGGTATATATTTTTTATTCTATTTTTGGAATTGTAACCTTGTGTATGTGCTATAAGTAAATGCAAGTTTGCTTTGGCAAGCGTACACAATTACTAAGCTAAACAGTGTTAGCCGGTGTAATCATATAAATTGCTAGGTGGCAAAGAAATCACCACATAGTCTATCATTCGAATGTATGCATGGTGTACATGGGCCAACGAAAGTTGGACCTTATGGGCCGTATCAGAATGTTAAATATTGAGTGGACGGAAGCTTGACGTAAAGTGGGATGGTTGAAGCCAGATGGGTTGGTTGAATCTGTAAACTATAGTAAATAGAAAATGCTTTAAAAAAAGAGAAACTCAACCATATGGTCTGGAAGCAAAAACAAAACAGGTTGCAAGCACACGCATGTTATTTTTTGATCCAACCTAACTTCAACTATTTACTATGGATGAAAAATTGCATAGTAAATCAAGTATATAATTTAATACGTAGAAGGAAATAAAAACAGAACAAACCTCTTTAAATTTGAATACGAAAGTACAAACGATGAATATTTTCTTCATACACTACATTCCTTATAATGGCCATATGTCTGTGCTCATCCTCAATTAAAAAATTTAACAAAAAAAACCTACAAAGACAATGAATTAACACAGAATCAACCTGCATAGACAATGAAGCAACACAATACCAAACATACCATTTTATCCAGCTAGTCACACCTGGCGTACCTACCACAAAAACATAAAATGGAACATAAAATTTATTTAGTAAACTTTTTTGAGCAATTTTACATTTTAGAGGACAACCTATTAATTATTTAAATAAAGAGTCACTTTCTTTTTGAGAACAAAATTAATTAGCATCCACGTCTGTGGGCTAAGGCAACTGAATAATTGCTATTCAGATCCTCGAAAAAATGTAAAAAGAGCAAAAAAATTAAATTCTAAATCTTTGGTTGGTACACTCAAGTGAACAGTTCCCCCTTGGGTTGATAGGGTGGACCCAAGACTTGTTGCCAGTCGCTTCTTCTTTCCCGTGTTTGATCTCTCTTCCGTGGCACGCTTTCGGCAGGGCCCCCACTCGTGGCGTCTAACGCGTAGAGCATCTAAGGCAGTACCACTATAGTGCAAGGCGTCTTCACTGCATTTCTCGAAGGTTTGTCTCTTGCACACCTATGATGGAGCACCGGAAAACCTATTGCTATGCACCGCCCCCTCTGATGATCAACTCATAAATCAGAAAGATACATACCTATAACAATTACACATATTAATGTTCAGAAGAATTGGGTCAAGCACAGGTTTTATTAATTCTATCTGTAAATAAATCACGTATTGCAGGCAGCGATTAGCACCCTGAACACATGGCTCTAGTACACCAACCCCATCTACTTCTCTCTCGCGCACTTTCCTGCAGGTCCTCTACTCATCGCGTCTAACACGTAGAGCATCAAGAGTACTACCGTGATAGTGCAAGGCGTGCTAGGTGCAGCGACCACTCACGTGACGGACCGACACCTTTTTGGCACTGATTGCAGATTCGCCTCCTGAACACCGACGACCGAGCACCGAAAAATCTATTACTACGCACCGTTCGGACCCGATTCATTTTTTTCTGAGAGTTGTTCAGACGTTCAAATGATCTAAAAATTGGAGCGAACCTCACGCATCAAATTTTCTACCACACAAAAAATGATTTTTTTTTAATTTTCCAAGTAACATTTTTTTTCTGATTAGGTGCAGATGAGTCTTGGCACCAAAACACCGCACTCTCCAACTGTTAGATAGCATCATAGCAACTTCCTCGTAAACATCTTGTGCACTCTACATCTTTCTAGTTGTGTATATATAATCATAAAGACACCACTATCAAGATACTTTCTATGCCATACACTCTACAAATCCATACTAAGATATTTAAGGAGACGAATATACAAATGCACCATTAAAGCAATGTCACCGGTTAATCCAAGTAGACATGTATTCTGTCGATTCTTATTTTCTAGCATTTAAGTGGATTTGATTTAAATATGTTTTAAGATGTCTATTTAAAAAAAACAACTTTTATCACAAAAGCAATTTGAATTTACCACAATACAATATCTATGGTCGAGATTTGACAAAATACTTACAAATAAGTATTAAAGCTTAGTATAAACAACTATAGCAATCACACATAATAAAGTTCAAAAGAGAAAAGGGCCAGGCAGTTGCAGTTAGTTTTAAACTGCAAGCTTATGCTGTGGCCTATCGCCCCCGTTTCCCCCCTCTGTTCTCTTCTCCCCGCTCATGTGAATGTGTGTGCGCGTGTGTGTCGACCAAGAATGAGCTCCATCTGGTATGGTTTGTGGGCATGAGCGACTAACTAAAAACTTACACAACATGTTTACCAATCCAAACATATAGGCTTATTTTCAGAGGAAGGGTGACCAAAACTAGCAGATTTTGCTAAGAATCATATGAAATCTGGCTTGCAAAAAATCATGCGTGTTCAACTATCCATATGTAAGGAAGCACTGAACTAGACTGGAAATATTAGTTGGCAGGCAGGAAGGTACCTTGGACTTGTATCTCGGTGCCCGGAAGAAATCATCCATCCCTCCCTCCATGCCACTCGCCAGCTCCCATGATGCAATCCTCTCGTCTCAACGAGCATCACAATCTCCTCACTCTGGCCGCCAATCCAGAGCACCCGAATGGTCAAACTGACAGCGCCTTCGATCCCATGTCCCCGTCGCGCCCGTGCACCGGCGAGGCGAGAGCGGGATCACGCCAGTAGCTTGGCTCGAGGCTTCCTGTCTCCCACATCTGGCCGCCGCCCAGGCGAGGCCGATCGGGATCTCGGGGTGTCGTGCCCATGCCACACACGGACACGGTGGCCAGGCGCGCCTTGGAGATGAGGCGGCAGCAGGCAGATCGAGGGCAAATTATGAATTTGACGCAGGGGCGCGTCGGGACGCCGGAAATTTAAGGGCGCCGCCAAACGCAGCAGCGTCCTCCCCGCCCGCAGCGCGGCTTAGCCTGCGGAAACCCCGGTGCGGCACGGAGGGACCTGGTTGCTAGGCGGGCCAACGAAGCGGGATCGACGGACGGATCAGCCGCCGGAGCGAGGAGGCTATCGGTCTCGGCGGTGTACAAGATGGATGGATGGGCCTGGTCCAAAGGGCAAGGAGAATGTTAGGTTGCCCAGCCATGTAGGAGTATCCCACTAGAGGCGGCTCACACCCGTATCCGTATGGGAATGGGAATGGGACCTTCCTACGGCGCATGTCGCCACCATGATCGCGTGCACGTGTCACCATCCAATGAACAGCCGCGCGCAAGTAACAAAAGCTGCAGCTTCGCCTTACATCGGATCCGGTCATCCCACCGTACATCGGATTCGGTCATCCCACGCTCATCCAGCGGCCTCGCTTCCATGCGTGCTCTGCCGCCGCCCGCCGCCACGCCCGCCGACGAAGCACGCAACGAAGCAGAGCGGCCTGCCAGGAGTGGGCGCGGTGCGCGCGCCCGCACCCTCGCCCTCACTCGGCACGCCCGCCGCGCCGACGACGGACGCTCCGGGGCTCGCGATCAAGAAGCCCCGGCTCTGCCTTGCGGCTGCATGCCGGCGAAGCAGAGCACCACACCGACAGCGCCGAAGCCAGCAGGCATGTTCTCCCTCCGGGACGAGTCAGCTCCCCCTCCTCGGTAGATTTCGGGGCGGCCTGTGGGCGGCACCCATCCCAGGCAGGCCGGTGAGCGGCGCCGAACATAATCTGGGGACGCCGTTCGAATGGAAAGCGGTTGCGTACCGTCAGGGGCGGAGAAGCCAGGCCCGGATACGGCGCCGTCGACGTCGGCTCGAGGATGAAGCTCCTCTGCGTCAAGGGGCCACCCTCTTGTCTTGTGCCCCGCGCCTCCGACCTGCGATGCCGGCGGATGAAGGCCTAAAACATCGAAGGGGTGGTGTGGCAGAGCATGTCCTGCTGTCCAGCTTGGGCGTTAATCTCCATCTCCGGGCACCACCGTGGACCGGTTGGTGGTGGAGAGACGGTCGTCGGTCCGTCGATCGGTGGCAGAGGCAGCTTGCTCGTTACCCAAAATATGTGCATCTAGATTTGTATTTCAGCACCGTCTATTTGGCGGTTTTCGTTTGGCCATATATATTATTATATTTTAAAAAAATGCCTCTACATCGGCGACGCGAACGTGGCAGAGTTGTGTGAATAACTGGAGATGGTCTTGCATATATATTCCCCTCCAGTATCAATCTTGGATCAATTTGAGCAAGGAAGCAGTACTACCACTTTGGTTTCTTTCTAGCCTCTCAAATGATTTGTATATATAGCTTATAATGGCCATACAAGATCATTATCCATCAGAATATAAGGCCTACCACCAAGTTCAACTGCTTAGTGTAGCTTCCAACCCACAACCATTTCCCCAAATTGGAGCATTGTGAACACAAGGAAGTGCTATTATATAGACTTATCCATTTGAGCTCGAACCTTGACACATCGTTGCTTCAGGGTTCATGCCAGCAGAGCACCTCAGTTACCTCCATGTTCCTCATAACTTTGGATGTTCTAGTGCAATTATTGAGCAAACCATCCAAACCCAACATTTTACAACATTTATGCCTTTGAACTGCAAGTAGTACCACTTTGCTTGTTCCTGTTGGACTGAAAACTTGCCATGTCATTCATTTCAGTGTCAGATCAACACCCACCAAAATTTAAGACAGTTCACCAAACCTATCTACCAGCATACATCACCAACGCCTACTAGTCAGATTGGTGTTTAGCTCACTTTGCTGCACTCCTTGGCCAATTGGATGCCAAATATTCCAGGATATCTATTAGGACACTGATCAGACATGGTCATGGAGCCATTCAGTGCCGAGGCCACGCAATGCCGGTGGTGACCACCCGTTCAGCATGCCAAAACTGTGCTTTGCGAGCTCCCACCTGCTGCCCTTCGTTATTTATCCCTGCCTCCACTGCTTCCCCAGATCATCATATATCTCACTCAACCCCTCTGAAGAGCTCGCCGACGCTATATACCCTCCACAGCTTCGAGTTCGAGCACACGAGCGGCATTCAGAGAGTCCGGCCGGCCACCGATGCTCCACCCCCTATTTAAACCCCTCTCCGAGGCTACCTGCGCGACTCTAGGATCCTCCAGTATTCCCCAACAATCTCCTGGACAAGATAATCGAGCTCCCGTGCTCCCTTCCGGCTGCCATTCCCGCCACCCGTGCCTCTGTCCAATCCGAGCTTCCAGCCCTCCCCGGCCATTTCCATTAAACCGATCCAGAGAATCATAAACATCACCTCAGAGATATCTCGAGATCCCTATCCCCCTTCTCGAGGCTGAGGCGAGCTCTCTAGCATCGCCGTCGCCGCCATCTGCCTCGGTCAACGGTGCGCTCACCACCGAGCTCGACGGCGACTTCCCTCACCCCCATCGGACGCGCATTTCTCCCCTGAAACACTCCAGTGTGCGTTATGTCGGCAGCGGCACCTCCAGTCGCCGGAACGACCACCGCAGACGTCGACTCTGTCTTCGGGCGCGAGGTTGAAGACGCAAACATTCGACCTCGACAGGTGGGCCCGCATCGTCAGCCTCTCAAGCCTTCCCTCCAGTAGCGGAATGATGGAGTACACCGGTTTTTTTAGGGGAGTACACCGGTGTGCGCCTCCTGCGGAGCAGCTGGGCCGGCCTCGCTGTCGCGGCCCAGAAACGGCCACAGTCCAGCCCCTTCGGCCCAGCCGGTGTATCTCATTCATTTTGCAGGGAAAAAAATTGTCAAGACCCGAATGTAGTTATTTTAATTACAGACTAGCATTGCATCATTCATAAATTTCGCTCGTTACTCCGATCGAGATGATCCCAACACCCACGTTCTCCATTCAAAGAGATTGGTCTAACCGTGTCGTTTTCATGATGTTTATACAAACTTAAAATATAATCTTTGTTATTCTTCTTCATATAGGTTTTTCGGAAAAGGTCTTTTCCGATGAATCCTTTCCGCGAGATGACCACACTTTGTTCCGGAGAATCCTTTACCCCAAGGCCCAAGCCAACCAACTAATATATGTCTCAAAGCATTTTTCCTAGGTCTATAAGCATTTATGCGTGACAAATGTGTGTGTGTTTACTTGTGCGCACATGTTGGTTGCATGCATTCTCATTTTGGAGTTACTATTCGACCCAATATAATTTAACACTTGCAGACTTGCACGTGAACGAAAATGATCTTGAATGTGTGAAATAGTTGTAGAATAACCTTAATAAATTTGAGATGAGTCGGATGAACATTTTTTTT
>NC_041386.1:668761891-668772756 GCF_002162155.2 Triticum dicoccoides | reverse complement strand
ATGTTATATCTTTGTCATGTTGCATGTGATGGTTATTGAGAGCTTGCGAGAAACTTCCATGGTTAGCCATTTCATTATAAAATCATCATGCCCGAATGACTCATGTGGTATGATGGAGTCGGTTGTTACACTTCTGCGTTGGTGCGCCTTGTATTTATCACGAATAACATTCTTATGCAGGTGAAATTCTTTAGTATTAGGTGTTACAATGATAAAGAATGTGGTAACATACTTCACCATTGGCTAGATCGAGTGATAGTGCCACCAAGCCGAACTAAATAACATGCAACCACACTTGCCTTACCATGAAAAGGTCGTAGCTTATTATACTAATGTATCATTTTCTTGTCATCTTAATTACTAGGAATGTTGGACGGAGCGCTACCCTGGCCAGATAGGGGGCGTCTAACCTATTGGAGTCTAGGCTAGTGTAAAAGTTGACTAGTTAGTTATTGAATCTCGACAGGGATGTGACAAGTGCCATGTGCCATGGATATGGCAAGCGTCCAGCAGTTCTCCCTTGTGGTGTGCCCACTGGTACTATCGATGAGTAAAAATGTCATATTGGTGCAACGGCTCTGTTGGAGTGAACCTGGCTCGCCCTAAGAAATCGGCACGATCAACCAGGATAATTCCATAGTCTATTTATACAAAAAAAATTTGATGATTTAACTAGAAAAAAGAGAATTAGACTAGAAATTACCACAAAAATCTGAAATATCTGGCCATCAATTAATTTAAGTAGTCAATCATAGCCGATGGATTACTTCTTCAATGTAGACCACGTGGAGACATCAAAAGCTGCCCTAGATTAGTTTCTAAAAAAACACAACAAATCTACACCACGTGGAGACGTTGCATACTAGATTAGTTTCTCTATTCCCTCAAAAAAAAGATTAGTTTCTCTAGATTAGTTTCTGAAAAACAAATCACAACAAATTAACCATTCAATCTAGACCACGTCGAGACATCAAACGTTGCATACTAGATTAGTTTCTCAAAAAAATCATAGCTGATCGGTTAACCCATCAATCTGCACCATGTGGAGACGTCAAACACATCATATGCCCTTGAGTAGGCGGCCATGCTTCGACGGAGTGCAACGAGGACGGGGAGACGTCTCAACCGAGAAATCCTATGCAGGGACGTTGCGACCCTGTTCCAGTTCTTGCACGAGGATATGTCCGCGGGAACGCCTCCGCCAAGAATTCCTGGGCAGATGTCCGCGGAGAAGGCCTCAGCCAAGAGTTCCTGGACAGGCGCGATGTGGTACGTATGATTCATGTACTTTTCACGATGAGCCGGCCGCTTGATTCTAACACCTTGCATGATGAGGACATATGCAATGGAAGAATTCAGAGAATGTCTCGGTGAGAATTCCTGGGTGCTTCGACGGAGTGCAACGAGGATGGGGAGAACGCCTCAGCCGAGAACACCTCGGCCAAGAATTCTTGGGCAGATGTCCGCCGAAAAGGCCTCGGCCAACAGTTCCTGGACAGATGTGGTACAATTTTAAGTGCTTTTGACGATGAGACGGCCGCAAGAATCCAACACCTTGCATGATGAGCACATATGCAATCAAAGAATTCAGAGAATGTCTCGGCGAGAACTCCTGGGCGCTTCGACGGAGTGCCATGAGGACGGGGACAACGCCTCAGCTGAGAAATCATTGGCGGGGACGTTGCGGTGCCGTTCCAGTTCTTTTTTTTAAAAAAAAAGGATGATCCCCGCCTCTGCATCTAGGCGATGTATACGGCCACTTTATTAATTATTTTCACAAAACCTTACAAAATCTTACAACAACAAGATTAAAGTCATCGTCTACGCAATAATTATCGCTACACCTATCCAATTGATGAAGGGGCCTAATACCAAACAGACATCGCAGCCAAACCTAAACATCTAAGACATGAGGTCCCAACCAGGACGCCTGCCGGGTATGGGGCACCTACCAGTCCGGCGCACTCCTCAACCAGGACGCCCGCCGGGTATGAGGCCGCCGGAGCCACCTGCCACCAATCCATCTTCAGTGTTGTACTGCTGCATCAACCTTGTCCGGTCTAACTGCCATCGACGCCAACACGACGCCATACAGCGCCACCACCCTGCGCGAGTTCATCTCCGCGTATCGGACTCCGAATCTCCACACCGCCACGCCACTAAGATCCGCCGCCATCATTGTATAAGATGAAGTACCACTCCACCAAAGAAACCGTCCTCTGTTCCCCGAGCCCGTGCGTACCTACATGAATGACGCCCCCAAGGGGGAAACGACACCAGAGCGCTGCCATCATCCGATCAACTGATCTTGGGTTTCCCCCGGAGGTAGCAGAGAGTGACCTTGAACTTCTCCATGGCGATGACTTCAAGAAGGGAACGACACAGACAGCGTGCCACCGCCGGCCTTTGCAGTAGTCAAAAGCAAGTTTTCACTCAGATATGTTCGAAGAAACTTCATCTCTCGTGCACGGGCCGCCGCGTCCTACGACGTCCCCGGGAGCGGGATCACAAGATCCGCCGCCACCGACGCCGCCACAAGGACCCACCACCCGACCGTCATCCCTGAAGGGGACGACACCACCGCCGTGCTCGGATCCGGCATCATGCCAACGCCTTCAGCCGCCCCCAATCAGATCGGTGAAGGAGGATAGCCAACACGAGCGCCCACCACCACTTAGGACCGCCGGACGGCGCCCGAGCCCGACCACCCGAAGGAGAACCGATCTGGGGCGGGAAACCCCAGATCCGCCGCCGCCAGCCCCCGTAGTGCCGTCGGGATCCCATCGGGCCGCCGCCTGAGCGCGCCAACTCCGCCTCCATGCTGTACGCCCAGGGACGCCGTTGCATCTCAGTCAGAGGACCCCCTCGTGAAGAAAGGAGGAAGGCCCGCCGTTCGCCGTGATTTGGAAAAATACTTACAAATAAGTATTAAAACTTAGTATAAACAACTATAGCAATCACACATAATAAAGTTCAGAAAAGAAACGGGTGAGGCAGTTGCAGTTAGTTTTAAACTGCAAGCTTATGCTCTGAATCGTCCGAACTACGGTAGCCTATCGCCCCTGTTCCCCCCTCTGTTCTCTTCTCCCTGATCATGTAAGCGTGTGTGTGTGTGTGTGTGTGTGTGTGTGTGTGTGTTGAGCTACATCTGGTATGGTTTGTGGGCATGAGCGACTAACTAAAAACTTACACAACATGTTTGCCAATCCAAACATATAGGCTTATTTTCAGAGGAAGGGTGACCAAAACTAGCAGATTTTGAAAAGAATCATCTGAAATCTGGCTTGCAAAAAATCATGTGTGTTCAACTATCCGTATGCAAACAAGCACTGAACTAGACTGGAAATATTAGTTGGCAGGCAGGAAGGTCCCTTGGACTTGGATCACGGTGTCCGGAAGAAATCATCCATCCATCCCTCCATGCCCCTCGCCAGCTCCCGCGATGCAATCCTCTCGTCTCAATGAGCATCACAATCTCCTCACTCTGGCCACCAATCCAGAGCACCCGAATGGTCAAACTGACAGCGCCCCTGATCCCATGTCCCCATCGCGGCCGTGCGCCGGTGAGGCACGAGCGGGATCACATCAATAGCTTGGCTCGAGGCTTCCTGTCTCCCACATCTGGCCGCCGCCAAGGTGAGGCTGAGCGGGATCTCGGGGTGTCGTGCCTATGACACACATGGACACGGTGTCCGGGCGCTCCTTGGAGACGAGACGGCGGCAGGCAGATCAAGGGCGAATTATGAATTTGACGCAGGGGCGCGCTGGGACGCCAAAAATTTAAGGGCACCGCCAAACATAGCAGCCTCCTCCCTGCCCACCGCGCGGTTCAGCCCGCGGAAACCCCGGCACGGCGTGGAGGGACCCGCGTGCCGCCGGCGGTTGCTCGGCGGGCCAACGAAGCGGGATCAACGGACGGATCGGCCGTCGAAGCGAGGAGGCTGTCGGTCTCGGCGGAGTACATGATGGATGGATGGGCCTGGTCGAAAGGGCAAGGAGATTTTCCGGTTGCCCAGCCCTGTAGAAGTATCCCACTAGAGGCGGCTCGCACCCGTATCCATATGGGAATGGGAATGGGACCTTCCTACGGCGCGTGTCGCCACCGTGATCACGCGCACGTGTTGCCATCCAACGAACGGCCACGCGCAAGTAACAAAAGTCGTGGCTCCGCCTTCCCGATCGGATCAGATATGATGTACGATTTATCTGGCACCCGTCTCATCCACCGTACATAGGATCCGGTCGTCCCACGCCCATCCAGTGGCCTCGCTCCCATGCGCGCACCGCCGCCCGCCGCCACGCCCGCGGGCGAAGCATGCGACAAAGTAGAGTGGCTATGGAGAATGTGACCACGTGTATAGGCACAAAGCGATGTGTCCGATGAGTTAATCACATACGCTGATGATTCTGGAGAGGTGGGTGCATGTGTAACCATCCAATTAAGCCATGTACTTTCGCCTATTTATTGAGAACAGGCCAGCTTGTGTTTGGCAAGCCTTGCTTTCGTTAGACCTTCCCATACAGCTAGCTTCTGAGTGCCATGAGTGGGGGAAGAGCCCCGGATCGATGATATCGTTCGCAGGAGACAAATCAACAATTGGTTTCGAGAGGAGACCGTGGCGAGCCTGAGTTGCGGCCGGAGAATAGCCGTATTTTTCTCCCTCGGATTGCAGGAATGGAGGAGCTAGAGAGGCAGTTCCGTGGCTATGTGCTTTTTTGCTATGGTCCATGGCGGTCACTCGCCTGTTACGCCCGAAGACGTGCTGCGCGTCATCAAATCGCGATGAGGAAGGGTGCAAGGTACAGTGAGGATTGAGCGAGCCTGTCCAGCTTTTCATTTCTTTATGAAGTTTTTCCTCTGATGATTTCTACACAGAGGTTTTATTTCTATCACGGTAACTACTGTGTGGCTCTGCCTACATCTCTTTCTGCCGTTGGAATTGGTGCCCGCCGTTCATATGGGCAGCTTGAGTATCGGACAAACCTTAGTTTTGAAGGTCTACCAGAAACTGCCTGGGAACCGGAAGCAATGAGGTTGATTGTTGCAGGTATGAGAGGCGAGCACATTGAGATATTGGCATCCGAAGATCGGTGGGTAATTGAAGAAGTTGCATGGCTTGCCAATCCTAACAAGGTACCTAAATCAGTAGAAGTAGAGGTGCCGACACCACCTCTGCCGCTTTGGAAGCCAGATTCTGATGATGAAGGAGAATCGCCACCACGTCCATCATCGCCTACCAGTAGGAAAGTGATGGTTTTCCTTGTGATTATTCATGTGAAAGAGGTCTTGGACCGTGGTCCCTTCATGTCTGAATTGCCATCTAAATATCTTCCTGACGAAGGCGTGGATCTATCTCGAATCCATGTGTTCGACACTTGGTGGGGAAAAGTTGATGGCAGTGGCCCTGCTGATAATGGAAAGGCGTAGATCATGTTCTAGAAAAGTTGCTAAATAGCAGCAGCTTCTTTCTTTCCTTTTTCAATAAAATTGTCAGTTGTATGATGTGTGGTTGTATGCTACCTTATCTTGTCTAATTAAGGAGTGTTATCTTTGTAATTTATGTACTTCATTATTATTTTTCACGGCATTTTTCCGCTTCTTGGTTTGTTTGCCAAGTGATGCATGCGGTTGCCAGTCTGCACAATAAACTTAGATTACGCTGCTAGGAGAAACCAATGAGTAATTCACAATATAGGTGGCCAGATTTTACAACACATCTAGTTACTTACTGCTAAAAGAGGTTAAAAAGGAGAGAAACACGGATCACCTATTTTTACAAGTCCGAACTTGCACAGGAGTAATTCACAATATAGGTGGACTAATTCACAATATAGGTGGCAGATTTTACAGCACATCTAGGTACTTCTTGTAAAAGAGGTTAAAAAAAAGAGAAACACGCAGCACTTATTTTTACAAAGTCCCAACTTGCAAATTTTCTGATGACAACTATTTGTTCAGTTGATCCATGCCTTGACGGACGCTTCCACCTTCCTGAATTGCATGTATGGCGCAGCACTTACTTTTACAAAATCCCAACTTGCACATTTTCTTATGACAGCTACTTGTTCAGTTGATCCATGCCTTGATGGACGCTTCCATCTTCCTGAATTGCATGTACGACACCATAAAAGGCTGAGTCAAGTGTAGTAGCTCGATTGGCACTTGTCTCATCTTGATTTGGCGTGGGATGAACCTCGCGTCTTCGCACCAAGCAGTGCAATCGTAGGATGAAATGATGTTCTCCCGTGGTCCTCCAGTGGATCATCAATGATAGTCTTGTGCTGCTTCACCATGCAATACGGGTTAAGAAGGTACTCGATTGTTGGTGCCATGTAAAAACTCCATGGCATGTCATGGATCCTGAGCTCCACTGTGCGATTGATTGGAAACCCAAATGATCCAAATGTTGGTGTCCATGGCTGGATGTCAACCTGACCGGCGCGGATCTCATCTTGAAATATGGTACATAGAGTGTTTTTTTAGAAAAGGAGGAGGACCCCCGGCCTCTACATCTGGGCGATGCATGCGGCCACTTTATTAATTATTCTCACAAGACCTTGCAAAGTCATACCACAGTAAGACTAAAGCCACCGTCTAAGCAACAATTGTCGCTACTCCTATCCAGTTGATGAAGAGCCGCTGATAGTCTGGGCCTAATGCCAAACAGACATCGCAGCCTAACATAAATATCTAAGACCCGAGGTCTCAATTAGGACGCGTGCCGGGTATGGGTCACCTACCTGTTCGGCGCACTCCTCAACCAGGACGCCTGTTGGGTATGAGGCCGCCGCAGCCACTTGCCACCAGTTCATCTTCAGAGCTATACTATTGCATCTACCGTGCCAGGTCTCTCTGCCATCGACGCCACCACGATGCCTGACAGCATGGTCCTCCTGCACGAGTCCATCCTCGCACATCGAACTCCGAATCTGCACTGCGCCATGCCGTCGATATCCGTCGCCATCAATGTGTAGGATAAAGCACCGCTCCACCAAAGATGTCGTCCGCTGGTCCCGCGAAGCTGAGTGCACCTCCAAGAATGCCGCCCCCAAGGGGATAACGACACATGCTTGCCAGCAACATCCGATCAGCAGATCTAGGGTTTCTCCCGGAGGTATTGAGTGGCGTTAGGAGGTTCACCTTGATGATGCATTCATGAAGGAAACGATGATAAGGGCATCGTCATCACCGGCTCCGGCCATCGACCGAAAACCAGGTTTTCACCTGGATCCGTACCACGAAATCCACCTGACAACATGTGCACCGTCTCGACCGCCTTCCAAGCCCCAGATCCAGCCGGCTAGATCCGGTGACCAACCGCGACAACAGTGCCACCGTAGGAGCCCTGGCACACCGGCCACAACCTGAGTGTGCCACCACTGGAGCCTAGGAGGTGGGCTCCCACCTCGCCTCCCCAAGCCGCCGAGATGGATCCCGCGCACTCGTCACCGTCTCTGATCCGAACAAATCCATAGCAGATTGCCATCACAGTTCCACCTTGGACATGGACACCACGCCATGCCGCCACGGGAAGCCCTTGCTTCACCAGCCGCCACACTCCAGGGCCGCCGCCCCGGGATCTAGACAGAACATCGCCCCTGCCACCGGCCATGTTCCGCCGCCGCCGACCGGCCAAGCCGCCGGCCACTGCGACCTACACCGCCATGACCAAGCATGCCCACCGAGCAGCCGGCACCACCAGATCTTCCATGAAGCCCGCCGCTCCGCCACCTCCTCCCATCACCACGCCGCCAAGGCACCGCTGCCGGCCTCAGATCGTGCGCGCCGCCACGACGACAGCTCAGATCAGGGAGGAGGGCCCTTGTGCCCCGGGTGACCCGCCTCACCCAAAGGAACGCGGGAGGAAAGGGAGCCACAGCCGTCCGCCGCCCGGGGGTTTGCCCGGCAGCCTCCTCCAACGATGGTAGAGGGGAGGGAAGGGAGGGGTTGGGAGCTCGGCGGCGGTGGGGGTAGGGTTCTGCCCGAGCCACCCTAGTGGTACGTACAGTGTGATAGAGCGAGCGACCCGTAAGAGGAATGGAGGTTCATAGCAAGAAATCTGACGCCGTAAGCTTTCTGGCTTTAATTTTGATGTATCTTCCATCCTTTAGAGAACTCTCAAGACTTTCAAAGGATGATGAATAGGTTTCACCATGCGGTGAAAAAATCACAATGGTAGACAAACTCTAGATCTGGGCTCGATCGATAAACCTCTGGGAAATAAAGCATTGGATTGGTTTGCTTCCAGAACTGGTTATGGGCACGGTTGGGCAGTGAGGCAGTCTGGCTAGGTGGGGCTCGATTCTGTGCTCGCTGATAAACAGATTTACATTGTATGCGCTAAAGAAGGCCATTTGTTGGTCTGCGGTGTACGCGTCCTCGTCGTCCACGTTCAATTGTATGGTTGGAGGCACCGCGATGGATCGACTGGCCCATGCGTAGCATGTAAAAGTGGATGGATATTCTATTAAGCGTGAGTCCTGTGTGACATAATCTAAGGAGCAATATTGACTGAGGATTTGCTCTACTATGATGCTCTTCCACAGATGAAGTGGCAGATTTTCCATTTTTGAGATAACAATGTACTGATTGGTAGAGATTCTTCCTAGATGGAGCAGTGCGTCATCTACAATAAATTTGTATCGGACACCTTGGATAATTGTAGACACGGTTTCCAGTGGTGTGGTGGGTGCAGGTCATGACAATCCTATTGTCGGTGATGTCATAGAAGTGCAGTTTGTAGTACTTGGTGAACCTAGCGATGAGAGCAGCAACTACATGCTGAGACGGAAGAGCATTAGATGGATAAAATGGGGTGACTATATAATTATGATGGAGAGGCATACAACTACGGGTTGCGAGCTGGATCGCTCCCATGAAATATTTTTCAGCGTTTGGGCGATGGAAGCCCACATCGTTGGTTGAAGAAAGCTCGTCGTCCATCAGAAGAGAAATGCCTGAAAAGAAATGACAAAAAAATGAAACCATAAGGCATCAGTGAGTTACAAAGCAAGATGACTGAAGAACAAAAAGATTTAGTAATCTATCTCTCCAAAAGCGTGCCTACCGATGGCCAGAGGGGTGGCAAAGTGTCTCAGGGTACCATAGTTTATTCACACATGCTGTAAAGGTTTGCGGGCGTGTGAACGCATAGCATGCACCAGCCTCTTTATATAGCAACTGGTCGTATGTACAGTAGAACTATTGTCGCCTGCATGCGTGTTGTCCCATGGTAGATCGTTTACATGCAGCAGCGGTAAAACGTCTCGTGCGTATCGTTCCCATGGTATATCGCTTGCATGCAGTAGCTGTAAAACGTCCCGCGCGTGCCATCGCCATGGTAGACCGCTCGCATGTAGAACACTTGGCTAGTAATCAGAGACGTGCTTCCGGTCATCAGTGGGGCGAGAAGGCACGGATAGCCATGTGTACCGACTCTCTGCATGGCGCAGTGACATGCTGTTAACGTATTGCACAACATGCAAAAGATGACTGTAGTCTACACATGCCTGTCTGAGGTCTATGCAAAGCAGTGTACGCATGTGTAGTCCAGAAATATATTTTTAACTACAATGCATAGTCATACACATCTTCAATTTGTCTTGTTGATATGTTCACGGGTACGCAGTAATAGGAGGAGGCGGGCCTTACTGTCATTTATGGAGAAAGATACATAGCTACATGTTAGCAATAGTGGACGCAGATAGGTACAACTACAGCTGTGCCACAGTGTACTAACTGGTCAGGCAGCTGCAGATGTGTTACAGTGGATTAATTGGTCAGGTAGGCACAAGTACATCAGTGTTTAACGTGGGGGCGGCAAGGTAGGCAGGTTTGGCCTGGCGATCGAGGTGAGTGAGAGCATGCTTGCGCGTGGGTTGAACATGACCAGGTACGTACAGGCGACGCGTGGGTTGGTTATGTAATGCTTAAGTTGTCGCTATCGTGAGGAAATAAAAAGGTATATATTTTTTATTCTATTTTTGGAATTGTAACCTTGTGTATGTGCTATAAGTAAATGCAAGTTTGCTTTGGCAAGCGTACACAATTACTAAGCTAAACAGTGTTAGCCGGTGTAATCATATAAATTGCTAGGTGGCAAAGAAATCACCACATAGTCTATCATTCGAATGTATGCATGGTGTACATGGGCCAACGAAAGTTGGACCTTATGGGCCGTATCAGAATGTTAAATATTGAGTGGACGGAAGCTTGACGTAAAGTGGGATGGTTGAAGCCAGATGGGTTGGTTGAATCTGTAAACTATAGTAAATAGAAAATGCTTTAAAAAAAGAGAAACTCAACCATATGGTCTGGAAGCAAAAACAAAACAGGTTGCAAGCACACGCATGTTATTTTTTGATCCAACCTAACTTCAACTATTTACTATGGATGAAAAATTGCATAGTAAATCAAGTATATAATTTAATACGTAGAAGGAAATAAAAACAGAACAAACCTCTTTAAATTTGAATACGAAAGTACAAACGATGAATATTTTCTTCATACACTACATTCCTTATAATGGCCATATGTCTGTGCTCATCCTCAATTAAAAAATTTAACAAAAAAAACCTACAAAGACAATGAATTAACACAGAATCAACCTGCATAGACAATGAAGCAACACAATACCAAACATACCATTTTATCCAGCTAGTCACACCTGGCGTACCTACCACAAAAACATAAAATGGAACATAAAATTTATTTAGTAAACTTTTTTGAGCAATTTTACATTTTAGAGGACAACCTATTAATTATTTAAATAAAGAGTCACTTTCTTTTTGAGAACAAAATTAATTAGCATCCACGTCTGTGGGCTAAGGCAACTGAATAATTGCTATTCAGATCCTCGAAAAAA
>NC_041386.1:668752917-668755838 GCF_002162155.2 Triticum dicoccoides | reverse complement strand
CCTTGGGCAGTTGGTAACTTTATTGTTCTCAACTCTACTCCCAACTTCTGTGTGATAAGAGATCTTCGTAACCAATCGTCTTGGGCCATCAAGTTCTTCTTATCGACACAACTATCGAGTTCCGCGCGGTAAGTGTTATGCTACCCCGTATAGCCAACTGAATTGGGGCAGCTGTTGAGCTATTGTTGAACTGTCGCTCTGGTGGCTATCGATTTATTTGCCAGTTTTCCAGCAAAGGTTCAGAAGATCATTAATGCCCAACCTAAATGAGATACATTAACTTCGACTTGCTTGTGCATGTGTATGTTATATCTTTGTCATGTTGCATGTGATGGTTATTGAGAGCTTGCGAGAAACTTCCATGGTTAGCCATTTCATTATAAAATCATCATGCCCGAATGACTCATGTGGTATGATGGAGTCGGTTGTTACACTTCTGCGTTGGTGCGCCTTGTATTTATCACGAATAACATTCTTATGCAGGTGAAATTCTTTAGTATTAGGTGTTACAATGATAAAGAATGTGGTAACATACTTCACCATTGGCTAGATCGAGTGATAGTGCCACCAAGCCGAACTAAATAACATGCAACCACACTTGCCTTACCATGAAAAGGTCGTAGCTTATTATACTAATGTATCATTTTCTTGTCATCTTAATTACTAGGAATGTTGGACGGAGCGCTACCCTGGCCAGATAGGGGGCGTCTAACCTATAGGAGTCTAGGCTAGTGTAAAAGTTGACTAGTTAGTTATTGAATCTCGACAGGGATGTGACAAGTGCCATGTGCCATGGATATGGCAAGCGTCCAACAGTTCTCCCTTGTGGTGTGCCCACTGGTACTATCGATGAGTAAAAATGTCATATTGGTGCAACGGCTCTGTTGGAGTGAACCTGCCTCGCCCTAAGAAATCGGCACGATCAACCAGGATAATTCCATAGTCTATTTATACAAAAAAAATTTGATGATTTAACTAGAAAAAAGAGAATTAGACTAGAAATTACCACAAAAATCTGAAATATCTGGCCACCAATTAATTTAAGTAGTCAATCATAGCCGATGGATTACTTCTTCAATGTAGACCACGTGGAGACATCAAAAGCTGCCCTAGATTAGTTTCTAAAAAAACACAACAAATCTACACCACGTGGAGACGTTGCATACTAGATTAGTTTCTCTATTCCCTCAAAAAAAAAAGATTAGTTTCTCTAGATTAGTTTCTGAAAAACAAATCACAACAAATTAACCATTCAATCTAGACCACGTCGAGACATCAAACGTTGCATACTAGATTAGTTTCTCAAAAAAATCATAGCTGATCGGTTAACCCATCAATCTGCACCATGTGGAGACGTCAAACACATCATATGCCCTTGAGTAGGCGGCCATGCTTCGACGGAGTGCAACGAGGACGGGGAGACGTCTCAACCGAGAAATCCTATGCAGGAACGTTGCGACCCTGTTCCAGTTCTTGCACGAGGATATGTCCGCGGGAACGCCTCCGCCAAGAATTCCTGGGCAGATGTCCGCGGAGAAGGCCTCAGCCAAGAGTTCCTGGACAGGCGCGATGTGGTACGTATGATTCATGTACTTTTCACGATGAGCCGGCCGCTTGATTCTAACACCTTGCATGCTGAGGACATATGCAATGGAAGAATTCAGAGAATGTCTCGGTGAGAATTCCTGGGTGCTTCGACGGAGTGCAACGAGGATGGGGAGAACGCCTCAGCCGAGAACACCTCGGCCAAGAATTCTTGGGCAGATGTCCGCCGAAAAGGCCTCGGCCAAGAGTTCCTGGACAGATGTGGTACAATTTTAAGTGCTTTTGACGATGAGACGGCCGCAAGAATCCAACACCTTGCATGATGAGCACATATGCAATCAAAGAATTCAGAGAATGTCTCGGCGAGAACTCCTGGGCGCTTCGACGGAGTGCCATGAGGACGGGGACAACGCCTCAGCTGAGAAATCATTGGCGGGGACGTTGCGGTGCCGTTCCAGTTCTTTTTTTTTAAAAAAAAGGATGATCCCCGCCTCTGCATCTAGGCGATGTATACGGCCACTTTATTAATTATTCTCACAAAACCTTACAAAACCATACAACAACAAGATTAAAGTCACCGTCTACGCAATAATTGTCGCTACACCTATCCAATTGATGAAGGGGCCTAATACCAAACAGACATCGCAGCCAAACCTAAACATCTAAGACATGACGTCCCAACCAGGACGCCTGCCGGGTATGGGGCACCTACCAGTCCGACGCACTCCTCAATCAGGACGCCCGCCGGGTATGAGGCCGCCGGAGCCACCTGCCACCAATCCATCTTCAGTGTTGTACTGCTGCATCAACCTTGTCCGGTCTAACTGCCATCGACGCCAACACGACGCCATACAGCGCCACCTCCCTGCGCGAGTTCATCTCCGCGTATGGGACTCCGAATCTCCACAGCGCCACGCCACTAAGATCCGCCGCCATCAATGTATAAGATGAAGTACCACTCCACCAAAGAAACCGTCCTCTGTTCCCCGAGCCCGTGCGTACCTACAAGAATGACGCCCCCAAGGGGAAAACGACACCAGAGCGCTGCCATCATCCGATCAACTGATCTTGGGTTTCCCCCGGAGGTAGCAGAGAGTGACCTTGAACTTCTCCATGGCGATGACTTCAAGAAGGGAACGAAACAGACAGCGCGCCACCGCCGGCCTTTGCAGTAGTCAAAAGCAAGTTTTCACTCAGATATGTTCGAAGAAACTTCATCTCTCGTGCACGGGCCGCCGCGTCCTACGACGTCCCCGGGAGCGGGATCACAAGATCCGCCGCCACCGACGCCGCCACAAGGACCCACCACCCGACCGTCATCCCTGAAGGGGACGACACCACCGCCGTGCTCGGATCCGGCATCATGCCAACGCCTT
>NC_041386.1:668750718-668752418 GCF_002162155.2 Triticum dicoccoides | reverse complement strand
CTTTAAAAAAAGAGAAACTCAACCATATGGTCTGGAAGCAAAAACAAAACAGGTTGCAAGCACACGCATGTTATTTTTTGATCCAACCTAACTTCAACTATTTACTATGGATGAAAAATTGCATAGTAAATCAAGTATATAATTTAATACGTAGAAGGAAATAAAAACAGAACAAACCTCTTTAAATTTGAATACGAAAGTACAAACGATGAATATTTTCTTCATACACTACATTCCTTATAATGGCCATATGTCTGTGCTCATCCTCAATTAAAAAATTTAACAAAAAAAACCTACAAAGACAATGAATTAACACAGAATCAACCTGCATAGACAATGAAGCAACACAATACCAAACATACCATTTTATCCAGCTAGTCACACCTGGCGTACCTACCACAAAAACATAAAATGGAACATAAAATTTATTTAGTAAACTTTTTTGAGCAATTTTACATTTTAGAGGACAACCTATTAATTATTTAAATAAAGAGTCACTTTCTTTTTGAGAACAAAATTAATTAGCATCCACGTCTGTGGGCTAAGGCAACTGAATAATTGCTATTCAGATCCTCGAAAAAATGTAAAAAGAGCAAAAAAATTAAATTCTAAATCTTTGGTTGGTACACTCAAGTGAACAGTTCCCCCTTGGGTTGATAGGGTGGACCCAAGACTTGTTGCCAGTCGCTTCTTCTTTCCCGTGTTTGATCTCTCTTCCGTGGCACGCTTTCGGCAGGGCCCCCACTCGTGGCGTCTAACGCGTAGAGCATCTAAGGCAGTACCACTATAGTGCAAGGCGTCTTCACTGCATTTCTCGCAGGTTTGTCTCTTGCACACCTATGATGGAGCACCGGAAAACCTATTGCTATGCACCGCCCCCTCTGATGATCAACTCATAAATCAGAAAGATACATACCTATAACAATTACACATATGAATGTTCAGAAGAATTGGGTCAAGCACAGGTTTTATTAATTCTATCTGTAAATAAATCACGTATTGCAGGCAGCGATTAGCACCCTGAACACATGGCTCTAGTACACCAGCCCCATCTACTTCTCTCTCGCGCACTTTCCTGCAGGTCCTCTACTCATCGCGTCTAACACGTAGAGCATCAAGAGTACTACCGTGATAGTGCAAGGCGTGCTAGGTGCAGCGACCACTCACGTGACGGACCGACACCTTTTTGGCACTGATTGCAGATTCGCCTCCTGAACACCGACGACCGAGCACCGAAAAATCTATTACTACGCACCGTTCGGACCCGATTCATTTTTTCTGAGAGTTGTTCAGACGTTCAAATGATCTAAAAATTGGAGCGAACCTCACGCATCAAATTTTCTACCACACAAAAAATGATTTTTTTTTAATTTTCCAAGTAACATTTTTTTTCTGATTAGGTGCAGATGAGTCTTGGCACCAAAACACCGCACTCTCCAACTGTTAGATAGCATCATAGCAACTTCCTCGTAAACATCTTGTGCACTCTACATCTTTCTAGTTGTGTATATATAATCATAAAGACACCACTATCAAGATACTTTCTATGCCATACACTCTACAAATCCATACTAAGATATTTAAGGAGACGAATATACAAATGCACCATTAAAGCAATGTCACCGGTTAATCCAAGTAGACATGTATTCTGTCGATTCTTATTTTCTAGCATTTAAGTGGATTTGATTTAAATATGTTTT
>NC_041386.1:668747374-668749350 GCF_002162155.2 Triticum dicoccoides | reverse complement strand
CTGTGGGCGGCACCCATCCCAGGCAGGCCGGTGAGCGGCGCCGAACATAATCTGGGGACGCCGTTCGAATGGAAAGCGGTTGCGTACCGTCAGGGGCGGAGAAGCCAGGCCCGGATACGGCGCCGTCGACGTCGGCTCGAGGATGAAGCTCCTCTGCGTCAAGGGGCCACCCTCTTGTCTTGTGCCCCGCGCCTCCGACCTGCGATGCCGGCGGATGAAGGCCTAAAACATCGAAGGGGTGGTGTGGCAGAGCATGTCCTGCTGTCCAGCTTGGGCGTTAATCTCCATCTCCGGGCACCACCGTGGACCGGTTGGTGGTGGAGAGACGGTCGTCGGTCCGTCGATCGGTGGCAGAGGCAGCTTGCTCGTTACCCAAAATATGTGCATCTAGATTTGTATTTCAGCACCGTCTATTTGGCGGTTTTCCGTTTGGCCATATATATTATTATATTTTAAAAAAATGCCTCTACATCGGCGACGCGAACGTGGTAGAGTTGTGTGAATAACTGGAGATGGTCTTGCATATATATTCCCCTCCAGTATCAATCTTGGATCAATTTGAGCAAGGAAGCAGTACTACCACTTTGGTTTCTTTCTAGCCTCTCAAATGATTTGTATATATAGCTTATAATGGCCATACAAGATCATTATCCATCAGAATATAAGGCCTACCACCAAGTTCAACTGCTTAGTGTAGCTTCCAACCCACAACCATTTCCCCAAATTGGAGCATTGTGAACACAAGGAAGTGCTATTATATAGACTTATCCATTTGAGCTCGAACCTTGACACATCGTTGCTTCAGGGTTCATGCCAGCAGAGCACCTCAGTTACCTCCATGTTCCTCATAACTTTGGATGTTCTAGTGCAATTATTGAGCAAACCATCCAAACCCAACATTTTACAACATTTATGCCTTTGAACTGCAAGTAGTACCACTTTGCTTGTTCCTGTTGGACTGAAAACTTGCCATGTCATTCATTTCAGTGTCAGATCAACACCCACCAAAATTTAAGACAGTTCACCAAACCTATCTACCACCATACATCACCAACGCCTACCGGTCAGATTGGTGTTTAGCTCACTTTGCTGCACTCCTTGGCCAATTGGATGCCAAATATTCCAGGATATCTATTACGACACTGATCAGACATGGTCATGGAGCCATTCAGTGCCGAGGCCACGCAATGCCGGTGGTGACCACCCGTTCAGCATGCCAAAACTGTGCTTTGCGAGCTCCCACCTGCTGCCCTTCGTTATTTATCCCTGCCTCCACTGCTTCCCCAGATCATCATATATCTCACTCAACCCCTCTGAAGAGCTCGCCGACGCTATATACCCTCCACAGCTTCGAGTTCGAGCACACGAGCGGCATTCAAGAGTTCGGCCGGCCACCGATGCTCCACCCCCTATTTAAACCCCTCTCCGAGGCTACCTGCGCGACTCTAGGATCCTCCAGTATTCCCCAACAATCTCCTGGACAAGATAATCGAGCTCCCGTGCTCCCTTCCGGCTGCCATTCCCGCCACCCGTGCCTCTGTCCAATCCGAGCTTCCAGCCCTCCCCGGCCATTTCCATTAAACCGCTCCAGAGAATCATAAACATCACCTCAGAGATATCTCGAGATCCCTATCCCCCTTCTCGAGGCTGAGGCGAGCTCTCCAGCATCGCCGTCGCCGCCATCTGCCTCGGTCAACGGTGCGCTCACCACCGAGCTCGACGGCGACTTCCCTCACCCCCATCGGACGCGCATTTCTCCCCTGAAACACTCCAGTGTGCGTTACGTCGGCAGCGGCGCCTCCAGTCGCCGGAACGACCACCGCAGACGTCGACTCTGTCTTCGGGCGCGAGGTTGAAGACGCAAACATTCGACCTCGACAGGTGGGCCCACATCGTCAGCCTCTCAAGCCTTCCCTCCAGTAGCGGAATGATGGAGTACACCGGTTTTTTTAGGGGAGTACACCGGTGTGCGCCTC
>NC_041386.1:668741253-668743459 GCF_002162155.2 Triticum dicoccoides | reverse complement strand
GCCGCCCCCAATCAGATCGGTGAAGGAGGATAGCCAACACGAGCGCCCACCACCACTTAGGACCGCCGGACGGCGCCCGAGCCCGACCACCCGAAGGAGAACCGATCTGGGGCGGGAAACCCCAGATCCGCCGCCGCCAGCCCCCGTAGTGCCGTCGGGATCCCATCGGGCCGCCGCCTGAGCGCGCCAACTCCGCCTCCATGCTGTACGCCCAGGGACGCCGTTGCATCTCAGTCAGAGGACCCCCTCGTGAAGAAAGGAGGAAGGCCCGCCGTTCGCCGTGATTTGGAAAAATACTTACAAATAAGTATTAAAACTTAGTATAAACAACTATAGCAATCACACATAATAAAGTTCAGAAAAGAAACGGGTGAGGCAGTTGCAGTTAGTTTTAAACTGCAAGCTTATGCTCTGAATCGTCCGAACTACGGTAGCCTATCGCCCCTGTTCCCCCCTCTGTTCTCTTCTCCCTGATCATGTAAGAGTGTGTGTGTGTGTGTGTGTGTGTGTGTGTGTTGAGCTACATCTGGTATGGTTTGTGCGCATGAGCGACTAACTAAAAACTTACACAACATGTTTGCCAATCCAAACATATAGGCTTATTTTCAGAGGAAGGGTGACCAAAACTAGCAGATTTTGAAAAGAATCATCTGAAATCTAGCTTGCAAAAAATCATGTGTGTTCAACTATCCGTATGCAAACAAGCACTGAACTAGACTGGAAATATTAGTTGGCAGGCAGGAAGGTCCCTTGGACTTGGATCACGGTGTCCGGAAGAAATCATCCATCCATCCCTCCATGCCCCTCGCCAGCTCCCGCGATTCAATCCTCTCGTCTCAATGAGCATCACAATCTCCTCACTCTGGCCACCAATCCAGAGCACCCGAATGGTCAAACTGACAGCGCCCCCGATCCCATGTCCCCGTCGCGGCCGTGCGCCGGTGAGGCACGAGCGGGATCACATCAATAGCTTGGCTCGAGGCTTCCTGTCTCCCACATCTGGCCGCCGCCAAGGTGAGGCTGAGCGGGATCTCGGGGTGTCGTGCCTATGACACACACGGACACGGTGTCCGGGCGCTCCTTGGGGACGAGACGGCGACAGGCAGATCAAGGGCGAATTATGAATTTGACGCAGGGGCGCGCTGGGACGCCAAAAATTTAAGGGCACCGCCAAACATAGCAGCCTCCTCCCTGCCCACCGCGCGGTTCAGCCCGCGGAAACCCCGGCACGGCGTGGAGGGACCCGCGTGCCGCCGGCGGTTGCTCGGCGGGCCAACGAAGCGGGATCAACGGACGAATCGGCTGTCGAAGCGAGGAGGCTGTCGGTCTCGGCGGAGTACATGATGGATGGATGGGCCTGGTCGAAAGGGCAAGGAGATTTTCCGGTTGCCCAGCCCTGTAGAAGTATCCCACTAGAGGCGGCTCGCACCCGTATCCATATGGGAATGGGAATGGGACCTTCCTACGGCCGTGTCGCCACCGTGATCACGCGCACGTGTTGCCATCCAACAAATGGCCACGCGCAAGTAACAAAAGTCGTGGCTCCGCCTTCCCGATCGGATCAGATATGATGTACGATTTATCTGGCACCCGTCTCATCCACCGTACATAGGATCTGGTCGTCCCACGCCCATCCAGTGGCCTCGCTCCCATGCGCGCACCGCCGCCCGCCGCCACGCCCGCGGGCGAAGCATGCGACAAAGTAGAGTGGCTATGGAGAATGTGACCACATGTATAGGCACAAAGCGATGTGTCCGATGAGTTAATCACATACGCTGATGATTCTGGAGAGGTGGGTGCATGTGTAACCATCCAATTAAGCCATGTACTTTCGCCTATTTATTGAGAACAGGCCAGCTTGTGTTTGGCAAGCCTTGCTTTCGTTAGACCTTCCCATACAGCTAGCTTCTGAGTGCCATGAGTGGGGGAAGAGCCCCGGATCGATGATATCGTTCGCAGGAGACAAATCAACAATTGGTTTCGAGAGGAGACCGTGGCGAGCCTGAGTTGCGGCCGGAGAATAGCCGTATTTTTCTCCCTCGGATTGCAGGAATGGAGGAGCTAGAGAGGCAGTTCCGTGGCTATGTGCTTTTTTGCTATGGTCCATGGCGGTCACTCGCCTGTTACGCCCGAAGACGTGCTGCGCGTCATCAAATCGCGATGAGGAAGGGTGCAAGGTACAGTGAGGATTGAGCGAGCCTGTCCA
>NC_041386.1:668735436-668741243 GCF_002162155.2 Triticum dicoccoides | reverse complement strand
AGAGTTGTGTGAATAACTGGAGATGGTCTTGCATATATATTCCCCTCCAGTATCAATCTTGGATCAATTTGAGCAAGGAAGCAGTACTACCACTTTGGTTTCTTTCTAGCCTCTCAAATGATTTGTATATATAGCTTATAATGGCCATACAAGATCATTATCCATCAGAATATAAGGCCTACCACCAAGTTCAACTGCTTAGTGTAGCTTCCAACCCACAACCATTTCCCCAAATTGGAGCATTGTGAACACAAGGAAGTGCTATTATATAGACTTATCCATTTGAGCTCGAACCTTGACACATCGTTGCTTCAGGGTTCATGCCAGCAGAGCACCTCAGTTACCTCCATGTTCCTCATAACTTTGGATGTTCTAGTGCAATTATTGAGCAAACCATCCAAACCCAACATTTTACAACATTTATGCCTTTGAACTGCAAGTAGTACCACTTTGCTTGTTCCTGTTGGACTGAAAACTTGCCATGTCATTCATTTCAGTGTCAGATCAACACCCACCAAAATTTAAGACAGTTCACCAAACCTATCTACCACCATACATCACCAACGCCTACTGGTCAGATTGGTGTTTAGCTCACTTTGCTGCACTCCTTGGCCAATTGGATGCCAAATATTCCAGGATATCTATTACGACACTGATCAGACATGGTCATGGAGCCATTCAGTGCCGAGGCCACGCAATGCCGGTGGTGACCACCCGTTCAGCATGCCAAAACTGTGCTTTGCGAGCTCCCACCTGCTGCCCTTTGTTATTTATCCCTGCCTCCACTGCTTCCCCAGATCATCATATATCTCACTCAACCCCTCTGAAGAGCTCGCCGACGCTATATACCCTCCACAGCTTCGAGTTCGAGCACACGAGCGGCATTCAAGAGTCCGGCCGGCCACCGATGCTCCACCCCCTATTTAAACCCCTCTCCGAGGCTACCTGCGCGACTCTAGGATCCTCCAGTATTCCCCAACAATCTCCTGGACAAGATAATCGAGCTCCCGTGCTCCCTTCCGGCTGCCATTCCCGCCACCCGTGCCTCTGTCCAATCCGAGCTTCCAGCCCTCCCCGGCCATTTCCATTAAACCGCTCCAGAGAATCATAAACATCACCTCAGAGATATCTCGAGATCCCTATCCCCCTTCTCGAGGCTGAGGCGAGCTCTCCAGCATCGCCGTCGCCGCCATCTGCCTCGGTCAACGGTGCGCTCACCACCGAGCTCGACGGCGACTTCCCTCACCCCCATCGGACGCGCATTTCTCCCCTGAAACACTCCAGTGTGCGTTACGTCGGCAGCGGCGCCTCCAGTCGCCGGAACGACCACCGCAGACGTCGACTCTGTCTTCGGGCGCGAGGTTGAAGACGCAAACATTCGACCTCGACAGGTGGGCCCACATCGTCAGCCTCTCAAGCCTTCCCTCCAGTAGCGGAATGATGGAGTACACCGGTTTTTTTAGGGGAGTACACCGGTGTGCGCCTCGTGCGGAGCAGCTGGGCCGGCCTCGCTGTCGCGGCCCAGAAACGGCCACAGTCCAGCCCCTTCGGCCCAGCCGGTGTATCTCATTCATTTTGCAGGGAAAAAAATTGTCAAGACCCACGTTCTCCATTCAAAGAGATTGGTCTAACCGTGTCGTTTTCATGATGTTTATACAAACTTAAAATATAATCTTTGTTATTCTTCTTCATATAGGTTTTTCGGAAAAGGTCTTTTCCGATGAATCCTTTCCGCGAGATGACCACACTTTGTTCCGGAGAATCCTTTACCCCAAGGCCCAAGCCAACCAACTAATATATGTCTCAAAGCATTTTTCCTAGGTCTATAAGCATTTATGCGTGACAAATGTGTGTGTGTTTACTTGTGCGCACATGTTGGTTGCATGCATTCTCATTTTGGAGTTACTATTCGACCCAATATAATTTAACACTTGCAGACTTGCACGTGAACGAAAATGATCTTGAATGTGTGAAATAGTTGTAGAATAACCTTAATAAATTTGAGATGAGTCGGATGAACATTTTTTTTTCTTATGTTGGCACTTCTCCCAGGTTTCGTGTGGCAAGAGCTCCTCGTATAGCCAACCGTCTTGGGAAACTACTAGCTTTATTTTTCTCGACGCTGCTCCCAAGTCCTGTGTGATAAGAGCTCTTCGCAGCCAACCATCTCGGGGCAATTGTTGACTTTCTCATTTCAACACTGCTCCCATGTTCTGTGAGATAAGAGCTACCCATGGCCAACCATCTTGTGCATCTATTGAAATTTCGTGTTATTAGCACTATTCCTAAGTTCTGCGTGATAAGAGATCTTCGTAGCCAATTGTTTTGGGTATCTAGTAACTTTATTTTTCTACACACAGCTCCCAAGTCATGTGTGATAAGAGCTCTTCGTAGCCAACCGCCTTGGGCAGTTGGTAACTTTATTGTTCTCAACTCTACTCCCAACTTCTGTGTGATAAGAGATCTTCGTAACCAATCGTCTTGGGCCATCAAGTTCTTCTTATCGACACAACTATCGAGTTCCGCGCGGTAAGTGTTATGCTACCCCGTATAGCCAACTGAATTGGGGCAGCTGTTGAGCTATTGTTGAACTGTCGCTCTGGTGGCTATCGATTTATTTGCCAGTTTTCCAGCAAAGGTTCAGAAGATCATTAATGCCCAACCTAAATGAGATACATTAACTTCGACTTGCTTGTGCATGTGTATGTTATATCTTTGTCATGTTGCATGTGATGGTTATTGAGAGCTTGCGAGAAACTTCCATGGTTAGCCATTTCATTATAAAATCATCATGCCCGAATGACTCATGTGGTATGATGGAGTCGGTTGTTACACTTCTGCGTTGGTGCGCCTTGTATTTATCACGAATAACATTCTTATGCAGGTGAAATTCTTTAGTATTAGGTGTTACAATGATAAAGAATGTGGTAACATACTTCACCATTGGCTAGATCGAGTGATAGTGCCACCAAGCCGAACTAAATAACATGCAACCACACTTGCCTTACCATGAAAAGGTCGTAGCTTATTATACTAATGTATCATTTTCTTGTCATCTTAATTACTAGGAATGTTGGACGGAGCGCTACCCTGGCCAGATAGGGGGCGTCTAACCTATAGGAGTCTAGGCTAGTGTAAAAGTTGACTAGTTAGTTATTGAATCTCGACAGGGATGTGACAAGTGCCATGTGCCATGGATATGGCAAGCGTCCAACAGTTCTCCCTTGTGGTGTGCCCACTGGTACTATCGATGAGTAAAAATGTCATATTGGTGCAACGGCTCTGTTGGAGTGAACCTGGCTCGCCCTAAGAAATCGGCACGATCAACCAGGATAATTCCATAGTCTATTTATACAAAAAAAATTTGATGATTTAACTAGAAAAAAGAGAATTAGACTAGAAATTACCACAAAAATCTGAAATATCTGGCCATCAATTAATTTAAGTAGTCAATCATAGCCGATGGATTACTTCTTCAATGTAGACCACGTGGAGACATCAAAAGCTGCCCTAGATTAGTTTCTAAAAAAACACAACAAATCTACACCACGTGGAGACGTTGCATACTAGATTAGTTTCTCTATTCCCTCAAAAAAAAAAGATTAGTTTCTCTAGATTAGTTTCTGAAAAACAAATCACAACAAATTAACCATTCAATCTAGACCACGTCGAGACATCAAACGTTGCATACTAGATTAGTTTCTCAAAAAAATCATAGCTGATCGGTTAACCCATCAATCTGCACCATGTGGAGACGTCAAACACATCATATGCCCTTGAGTAGGCGGCCATGCTTCGACGGAGTGCAACGAGGACGGGGAGACGTCTCAACGGAGAAATCCTATGCAGGAACGTTGCGACCCTGTTCCAGTTCTTGCACGAGGATATGTCCGCGGGAACGCCTCCGCCAAGAATTCCTGGGCAGATGTCCGCGGAGAAGGCCTCAGCCAAGAGTTCCTGGACAGGCGCGATGTGGTACGTATGATTCATGTACTTTTCACGATGAGCCGGCCGCTTGATTCTAACACCTTGCATGCTGAGGACATATGCAATGGAAGAATTCAGAGAATGTCTCGGTGAGAATTCCTGGGTGCTTCGACGGAGTGCAACGAGGATGGGGAGAACGCCTCAGCCGAGAACACCTCGGCCAAGAATTCTTGGGCAGATGTCCGCCGAAAAGGCCTCGGCCAAGAGTTCCTGGACAGATGTGGTACAATTTTAAGTGCTTTTGACGATGAGACGGCCGCAAGAATCCAACACCTTGCATGATGAGCACATATGCAATCAAAGAATTCAGAGAATGTCTCGGCGAGAACTCCTGGGCGCTTCGACGGAGTGCCATGAGGACGGGGACAACGCCTCAGCTGAGAAATCATTGGCGGGGACGTTGCGGTGCCGTTCCAGTTCTTTTTTTTAAAAAAAAAGGATGATCCCCGCCTCTGCATCTAGGCGATGTATACGGCCACTTTATTAATTATTCTCACAAAACCTTACAAAACCATACAACAACAAGATTAAAGTCACCGTCTACGCAATAATTATAGCTACACCTATCCAATTGATGAAGGGGCCTAATACCAAACAGACATCGCAGCCAAACCTAAACATCTAAGACATGAGGTCCCAACCAGGACGCCTGCCGGGTATGGGGCACCTACCAGTCCGGCGCACTCCTCAACCAGGACGCCCGCCGGGTATGAGGCCGCCGGAGCCACCTGCCACCAATCCATCTTCAGTGTTGTACTGCTGCATCAACCTTGTCCGGTCTAACTGCCATCGACGCCAACACGACGCCATACAGCGCCACCTCCCTGCGCGAGTTCATCTCCGCGTATCGGACTCCGAATCTCCACAGCGCCACGCCACTAAGATCCGCCGCCATCAATGTATAAGATGAAGTACCACTCCACCAAAGAAACCGTCCTCTGTTCCCCGAGCCCGTGCGTACCTACAAGAATGACGCCCCCAAGGGGAAAACGACACCAGAGCGCTGCCATCATCCGATCAACTGATCTTGGGTTTCCCCCGGAGGTAGCAGAGAGTGACCTTGAACTTCTCCATGGCGATGACTTCAAGAAGGGAACGAAACAGACAGCGCGCCACCGCCGGCCTTTGCAGTAGTCAAAAGCAAGTTTTCACTCAGATATGTTCGAAGAAACTTCATCTCTCGTGCACGGGCCGCCGCGTCCTACGACGTCCCCGGGAGCGGGATCACAAGATCCGCCGCCACCGACGCCGCCACAAGGACCCACCACCCGACCGTCATCCCTGAAGGGGACGACACCACCGCCGTGCTCGGATCCGGCATCATGCCAACGCCTTTGGCCGCCCCCAATCAGATCGGTGAAGGAGGATAGCCAACACGAGCGCCCACCACCACTTAGGACCGCCGGACGGCGCCCGAGCCCGACCACCCGAAGGAGAACCGATCTGGGGCGGGAAACCCCAGATCCGCCGCCGCCAGCCCCCGTAGTGCCGTCGGGATCCCATCGGGCCGCCGCCTGAGCGCGCCAACTCCGCCTCCATGCTGTACGCCCAGGGACGCCGTTGCATCTCAGTCAGAGGACCCCCTCGTGAAGAAAGGAGGAAGGCCCGCCGTTCGCCGTGATTTGGAAAAATACTTACAAATAAGTATTAAAACTTAGTATAAACAACTATAGCAATCACACATAATAAAGTTCAGAAAAGAAACGGGTGAGGCAGTTGCAGTTAGTTTTAAACTGCAAGCTTATGCTCTGAATCGTCCGAACTACGGTAGCCTATCGCCCCTGTTCCCCCCTCTGTTCTCTTCTCCCTGATCATGTAAG
>NC_041386.1:668731295-668732391 GCF_002162155.2 Triticum dicoccoides | reverse complement strand
AACAAAAGTCGTGGCTCCGCCTTCCCGATCGGATCAGATATGATGTACGATTTATCTGGCACCCGTCTCATCCACCGTACATAGGATCCGGTCGTCCCACGCCCATCCAGTGGCCTCGCTCCCATGCGCGCACCGCCGCCCGCCGCCACGCCCGCGGGCGAAGCATGCGACAAAGTAGAGTGGCTATGGAGAATGTGACCACGTGTATAGGCACAAAGCGATGTGTCCGATGAGTTAATCACATACGCTGATGATTCTGGAGAGGTGGGTGCATGTGTAACCATCCAATTAAGCCATGTACTTTCGCCTATTTATTGAGAACAGGCCAGCTTGTGTTTGGCAAGCCTTGCTTTCGTTAGACCTTCCCATACAGCTAGCTTCCGAATGCCATGAGTGGGGGAAGAGCCCCGGATCGATGATATCGTTCGCAGGAGACAAATCAACAATTGGTTTCGAGAGGAGACCGTGGCGAGCCTGAGTTGCGGCCGGAGAATAGCCGTATTTTTCTCCCTCGGATTGCGGGAATGGAGGAGCTAGAGAGGCAGTTCCGTGGCTATGTGCTTTTTTGCTATGGTCCATGGCGGTCACTCGCCTGTTACGCCCGAAGACGTGCTGCGCGTCATCAAATCGCGATGAGGAAGGGTGCAAGGTACAGTGAGGATTGAGCGAGCCTGTCCACCTTTTCATTTCTTTATGAAGTTTTTCCTCTGATGATTTCTACACAGAGGTTTTATTTCTATCACGGTAACTACTGTGTGGCTCTGCCTACATCTCTTTCTGCCGTTGGAATTGGTGCCCGCCGTTCATATGGGCAGCTTGAGTATCGGACAAACCTTAGTTTTGAAGGTCTACCAGAAACTGCCTGGGAACCGGAAGCAATGAGGTTGATTGTTGCAGGTATGAGAGGCGAGCACATTGAGATATTGGCATCCGAAGATCGGTGGGTAATTGAAGAAGTTGCATGGCTTGCCAATCCTAACAAGGTACCTAAATCAGTAGAAGTAGAGGTGCCGACACCACCTCTGCCGCTTTGGAAGCCAGATTCTGATGATGAAGGAGAATCGCCACCACGTCCATCATCGCCTACCAGTAGGAA
>NC_041386.1:668729368-668731285 GCF_002162155.2 Triticum dicoccoides | reverse complement strand
GCCGCCCCCAATCAGATCGGTGAAGGAGGATAGCCAACACGAGCGCCCACCACCACTTAGGACCGCCGGACGGCGCCCGAGCCCGACCACCCGAAGGAGAACCGATCTGGGGCGGGAAACCCCAGATCCGCCGCCGCCAGCCCCCGTAGTGCCGTCGGGATCCCATCGGGCCGCCGCCTGAGCGCGCCAACTCCGCCTCCATGCTGTACGCCCAGGGACGCCGTTGCATCTCAGTCAGAGGACCCCCTCGTGAAGAAAGGAGGAAGGCCCGCCGTTCGCCGTGATTTGGAAAAATACTTACAAATAAGTATTAAAACTTAGTATAAACAACTATAGCAATCACACATAATAAAGTTCAGAAAAGAAACGGGTGAGGCAGTTGCAGTTAGTTTTAAACTGCAAGCTTATGCTCTGAATCGTCCGAACTACGGTAGCCTATCGCCCCTGTTCCCCCCTCTGTTCTCTTCTCCCTGATCATGTAAGCGTGTGTGTGTGTGTGTGTGTGTGTGTGTGTGTGTGTGTGTTGAGCTACATCTGGTATGGTTTGTGCGCATGAGCGACTAACTAAAAACTTACACAACATGTTTGCCAATCCAAACATATAGGCTTATTTTCAGAGGAAGGGTGACCAAAACTAGCAGATTTTGAAAAGAATCATCTGAAATCTGGCTTGCAAAAAATCATGTGTGTTCAACTATCCGTATGCAAACAAGCACTGAACTAGACTGGAAATATTAGTTGGCAGGCAGGAAGGTCCCTTGGACTTGGATCACGGTGTCCGGAAGAAATCATCCATCCATCCCTCCATGCCCCTCGCCAGCTCCCGCGATTCAATCCTCTCGTCTCAATGAGCATCACAATCTCCTCACTCTGGCCACCAATCCAGAGCACCCGAATGGTCAAACTGACAGCGCCCCCGATCCCATGTCCCCGTCGCGGCCGTGCGCCGGTGAGGCACGAGCGGGATCAGATCAATAGCTTGGCTCGAGGCTTCCTGTCTCCCACATCTGGCCGCCGCCAAGGTGAGGCTGAGCGGGATCTCGGGGTGTCGTGCCTATGACACACACGGACACGGTGTCCGGGCGCTCCTTGGGGACGAGACGGCGGCAGGCAGATCAAGGGCGAATTATGAATTTGACGCAGGGGCGCGCTGGGACGCCAAAAATTTAAGGGCACCGCCAAACATAGCAGCCTCCTCCCTGCCCACCGCGCGGTTCAGCCCGCGGAAACCCCGGCACGGCGTGGAGGGACCCGCGTGCCGCCGGCGGTTGCTCGGCGGGCCAACGAAGCGGGATCAACGGACGGATCGGCTGTCGAAGCGAGGAGGCTGTCGGTCTCGGCGGAGTACATGATGGATGGATGGGCCTGGTCGAAAGGGCAAGGAGATTTTCCGGTTGCCCAGCCCTGTAGAAGTATCCCACTAGAGGCGGCTCGCACCCGTATCCATATGGGAATGGGAATGGGACCTTCCTACGGCCGTGTCGCCACCGTGATCACGCGCACGTGTTGCCATCCAACAAATGGCCACGCGCAAGGAACAAAAGTCGTGGCTCCGCCTTCCCGATCGGATCAGATATGATGTACGATTTATCTGGCACCCGTCTCATCCACCGTACATAGGATCCGGTCGTCCCACGCCCATCCAGTGGCCTCGCTCCCATGCGCGCACCGCCGCCCGCCGCCACGCCCGCGGGCGAAGCATGCGACAAAGTAGAGTGGCTATGGAGAATGTGACCACGTGTATAGGCACAAAGCGATGTGTCCGATGAGTTAATCACATACGCTGATGATTCTGGAGAGGTGGGTGCATGTGTAACCATCCAATTAAGCCATGTACTTTCGCCTATTTATTGAGAACAGGCCAGCTTGTGTTTGGCAAGCCTTGCTTTCGTTAGACCTTCCCATACAGCTAGCTTC
>NC_041386.1:668728881-668729298 GCF_002162155.2 Triticum dicoccoides | reverse complement strand
CTTTTCATTTCTTTATGAAGTTTTTCCTCTGATGATTTCTACACAGAGGTTTTATTTCTATCACGGTAACTACTGTGTGGCTCTGCCTACATCTCTTTCTGCCGTTGGAATTGGTGCCCGCCGTTCATATGGGCAGCTTGAGTATCGGACAAACCTTAGTTTTGAAGGTCTACCAGAAACTGCCTGGGAACCGGAAGCAATGAGGTTGATTGTTGCAGGTATGAGAGGCGAGCACATTGAGATATTGGCATCCGAAGATCGGTGGGTAATTGAAGAAGTTGCATGGCTTGCCAATCCTAACAAGGTACCTAAATCAGTAGAAGTAGAGGTGCCGACACCACCTCTGCCGCTTTGGAAGCCAGATTCTGATGATGAAGGAGAATCGCCACCACGTCCATCATCGCCTACCAGTAGGAA
>NC_041386.1:668712096-668728871 GCF_002162155.2 Triticum dicoccoides | reverse complement strand
GTGATGGTTTTCCTTGTGATTATTCATGTGAAAGAGGTCTTGGACCGTGGTCCCTTCATGTCTGAATTGCCATCTAAATATCTTCCTGACGAAGGCGTGGATCTATCTCGAATCCATGTGTTCGACACTTGGTGGGGAAAAGTTGATGGCAGTGGCCCTGCTGATAATGGAAAGGCGTAGATCATGTTCTAGAAAAGTTGCTAAATAGCAGCAGCTTCTTTCTTTCCTTTTTCAATAAAATTGTCAGTTGTATGATGTGTGGTTGTATGCTACCTTATCTTGTCTAATTAAGGAGTGTTATCTTTGTAATTTATGTACTTCATTATTATTTTTCACGGCATTTTTCCGCTTCTTGGTTTGTTTGCCAAGTGATGCATGCGGTTGCCAGTCCGCACAATAAACTTAGATTACGCTGCTAGGAGAAACCAATGAGTAATTCACAATATAGGTGGTCAGATTTTACAACACATCTAGTTACTTACTGCTAAAAGAGGTTAAAAAGGAGAGAAACACGGATCACCTATTTTTACAAGTCCGAACTTGCACAGGAGTAATTCACAATATAGGTGGACTAATTCACAATATAGGTGGCAGATTTTACAGCACATCTAGGTACTTCTTGTAAAAGAGGTTAAAAAAAAGAGAAACACGCAGCACTTATTTTTACAAAGTCCCAACTTGCACATTTTCTGATGACAACTATTTGTTCAGTTGATCCATGCCTTGACGGACGCTTCCATCTTCCTGAATTGCATGTATGGCGCAGCACTTACTTTTACAAAATCCCAACTTGCACATTTTCTTATGACAGCTACTTGTTCAGTTGATCCATGCCTTGATGGACGCTTCCATCTTCCTGAATTGCATGTACGACACCATAAAAGGCTGAGTCAAGTGTAGTAGCTCGATTGGCACTTGTCTCATCTTGATTTGGCGTGGGATGAACCTCGCGTCTTCGCACCAAGCAGTGCAATCGTAGGATGAAATGATGTTCTCCCGTGGTCCTCCAGTGGATCATCAATGATAGTCTTGTGCTGCTTCACCATGCAATACGGGTTAAGAAGGTACTCGATTATTGGTGCCATGTAAAAACTACATGGCATGTCATGGATCCTGAGCTCCACTGTGCGATTGATTGGAAACCCAAATGATCCAAATGTTGGTGTCCATGGCTGGATGTCAACCTGACCGGCGCGGATCTCATCTTGAAATATGGTACATAGAGTGTTTTTTTAGAAAAGGAGGAGGACCCCCGGCCTCTACATCTAGGCGATGCATGCGGCCACTTTATTAATTATTCTCACAAGACCTTGCAAAGTCATACCACAGTAAGACTAAAGCCACCGTCTAAGCAACAATTGTCGCTACTCCTATCCAGTTGATGAAGAGCCGATGATAGTCTCGGCCTAATGCCAAACAGACATCGCAGCCTAACATAAACATCTAAGACCCGAGGTCTCAATTAGGACGCGTGCCGGGTATGGGTCACCTACCTGTTCGGCGCACTCCTCAACCAGGACGCCTGTTGGGTATGAGGCCGCCGCAGCCACTTGCCACCAGTTCATCTTCAGAGCTATACTATTGCATCTACCGTGCCAGGTCTCTCTGCCATCGACGCCACCACGATGCCTGACAGCATGGTCCTCCTGCACGAGTCCATCCTCGCACATCGAACTCCGAATCTACACTGCGCCATGCCGTCGATATCCGTCGCCATCAATGTGTAGGATAAAGCACCGCTCCACCAAAGATGTCGTCCGCTGGTCCCGCGAAGCTGAGTGCACCTCCAAGAATGCCGCCCCCAAGGGGATAACGACACATGCTTGCCAGCAACATCCGATCAGCAGATCTAGGGTTTCTCCCGGAGGTATTGAGTGGCGTTAGGAGGTTCACCTTGATGATGCATTCATGAAGGAAACGATGATAAGGGCATCGTCATCACCGGCTCCGGCCATCGACCGAAAACCAGGTTTTCACCTGGATCCGTACCACGAAATCCACCTAACAACATGTGCACCGTCTCGACCGCCTTCCAAGCCCCAGATCCAGCCGGCTAGATCCGGTGACCAACCGCGACAACAGTGCCACCGTAGGAGCCCTGGCACACCGGCCACAACCTGAGTGTGCCACCACTGGAGCCTAGGAGGTGGGCTCCCACCTCACCTCCCCAAGACGCCGAGATGGATCCCGCGCACTCGTCACCGTCTCTGATCCAAACAAATCCATAGCAGATTGCCATCACAGTTCCACCTTGGACATGGACACCACGCCATGCCGCCACGGGAAGCCCTTGCTTCACCAGCCGCCACACTCCAGGGCCGCCGCCCCGGGATCTAGACAGAACATCGCCCCTGCCACCGGCCATGTTCCGCCGTCGCCGTCCGGCCAAGCCGCCGGCCACTGCGACCTACACCGCCATGACCAAGCATGCCCACCGAGCAGCCGGCACCACCAGATCTTCCATGAAGCCCGCCGCTCCGCCACCTCCTCCCATCACCACGCCGCCAAGGCACCGCTGCCGGCCTCAGATCGTGCGCGCCACCACGACGACAGCTCAGATCAGGGAGGAGGGCCCTTGTGCCCCGGGTGACCCGCCTCACCCAAAGGAACGCGGGAGGAAAGGGAGCCACAGCCGTCCGCCGCCCGGGGGTTTGCCCGGCCGCCTCCTCCAACGATGGTAGAGGGGAGGGAAGGGAGGGGTTGGGAGCTCGGCGGCGGTGGGGGTAGGGTTCTGCCCGAGCCACCCTAGTGGTACGTACAGTGTGATAGAGCGAGCGACCCGTAAGAGGAATGGAGGTTCATAGCAAGAAATCTGACGCCGTAAGCTTTCTGGCTTTAATTTTGATGTATCTTCCATCCTTTAGAGAACTCTCAAGACTTTCAAAGGATGATGAATAGGTTTCACCATGCGGTGAAAAAATCACAATGGTAGACAAACTCTAGATCTGGGCTCGATCGATAAACCTCTGGGAAATAAAGCATTGGATTGGTTTGCTTCCAGAACTGGTTATGGGCACGGTTGGGCAGTGAGGCAGTCTGGCTAGGTGGGGCTCGATTCTGTGCTCGCTGATAAACAGATTTACATTGTATGCGCTAAAGAAGGCCATTTGTTGGTCTGCGGTGTACGCGTCCTCGTCGTCCACGTTCAATTGTATGGTTGGAGGCACCGCGATGGATCGACTGGCCCATGCGTAGCATGTAAAAGTGGATGGATATTCTATTAAGCGTGAGTCCTGTGTGACATAATCTAAGGAGCAATATTGACTGAGGATTTGCTCTACTATGATGCTCTTCCACAGATGAAGTGGCAGATTTTCCATTTTTGAGATAACAATGTACTGACTGGTAGAGATTCTTCCTAGATGGAGCAGTGCGTCATCTACAATAAATTTGTATCGGACACCTTGGATAATTGTAGACACGGTTTCCAGTGGTGTGGTGGGTGCAGGTCATGGCAATCCTATTGTCGGTGATGTCATAGAAGTGCAGTTTGTAGTACTTGGTGAACCTAGCGATGAGAGCAGCAACTACATGCTGAGACGGAAGAGCATTAGATGGATAAAATGGGGTGACTATATAATTATGATGGAGAGGCATACAACTACGGGTTGCGAGCTGGATCGCTCCCATGAAATATTTTTCAGCGTTTGGGCGATGGAAGCCCACATCGTTGGTTGAAGAAAGCTCGTCGTCCATCAGAAGAGAAATGCCTGAAAAGAAATGACAAAAAATTGAAACCATAAGGCATCAGTGAGTTACAAAGCAAGATGACTGAAGAACAAAAAGATTTAGTAATCTATCTCTCCAAAAGCGTGCCTACCGATGGCCAGAGGGGTGGCAAAGTGTCTCAGGGTACCATAGTTTATTCACACATGCTGTAAAGGTTTGCGGGCGTGTGAACGCATAGCATGCACCAGCCTCTTTATATAGCAACTGGTCGTATGTACAGTAGAACTATTGTCGCCTGCATGCGTGTTGTCCCATGGTAGATCGTTTACATGCAGCAGCGGTAAAACGTCTCATGCGTATCGTTCCCATGGTATATCGCTTGCATGCAGTAGCTGTAAAACGTCCCGCGCGTGCCATCGCCATGGTAGACCGCTCGCATGTAGAACACTTGGCTAGTAATCAGAGACGTGCTTCCGGTCATCTTTCGGGCGAGAAGGCACGGATAGCCATGTGTACCGACTCTCTGCATGGCGCAGTGACATGCTGTTAACGTATTGCACAACATGCAAAAGATGACTGTAGTCTACACATGCCTGTCTGAGGTCTATGCAAAGCAGTGTACGCATGTGTAGTCCAGAAATATATTTTTAACTACAATGCATAGTCATACACATCTTCAATTTGTCTTGTTGATATGTTCACGGGTACGCAGTAATAGGAGGAGGCGGGCCTTACTGTCATTTATGGAGAAAGATGCATAGCTACATGTTAGCAATAGTGGACGCAGATAGGTACAGCTACAGCTGTGCCACAGTGTACTAACTGGTCAGGCAGCTGCAGATGTGTTACAGTGGATTAATTGATCAGGTAGGCACAAGTACATCAGTGTTTAACGTGGGGGCGGCAAGGTAGGCAGGTTTGGCCTGGCGATCGAGGTGAGTGAGAGCATGCTTGCGCGTGGGTTGAACATGACCAGGTACGTACAGGCGACGCGTGGGTTGGTTATGTAATGCTTAAGTTGTCGCTATCGTGAGGAAATAAAAAGGTATATATTTTTTATTCTATTTTTGGAATTGTAACCTTGTGTATGTGCTATAAGTAAATGCAAGTTTGCTTTGGCAAGCGTACACAATTACTAAGCTAAACAGTGTTAGCCGGTGTAATCATATAAATTGCTAGGTGGCAAAGAAATCACCACATAGTCTATCATTCGAATGTATGCATGGTGTACATGGGCCAACGAAAGTTGGACCTTATGGGCCGTATCAGAATGTTAAATATTGAGTGGACGGAAGCTTGACGTAAAGTGGGATGGTTGAAGCCAGATGGGTTGGTTGAATCTGTAAACTATAGTAAATAGAAAATGCTTTAAAAAAAGAGAAACTCAACCATATGGTCTGGAAGCAAAAACAAAACAGGTTGCAAGCACACGCATGTTATTTTTTGATCCAACCTAACTTCAACTATTTACTATGGATGAAAAATTGCATAGTAAATCAAGTATATAATTTAATACGTAGAAGGAAATAAAAACAGAACAAACCTCTTTAAATTTGAATACGAAAGTACAAACGATGAATATTTTCTTCATACACTACATTCCTTATAATGGCCATATGTCTGTGCTCATCCTCAATTAAAAAATTTAACAAAAAAAACCTACAAAGACAATGAATTAACACAGAATCAACCTGCATAGACAATGAAGCAACACAATACCAAACATACCATTTTATCCAGCTAGTCACACCTGGCGTACCTACCACAAAAACATAAAATGGAACATAAAATTTATTTAGTAAACTTTTTTGAGCAATTTTACATTTTAGAGGACAACCTATTAATTATTTAAATAAAGAGTCACTTTCTTTTTGAGAACAAAATTAATTAGCATCCACGTCTGTGGGCTAAGGCAACTGAATAATTGCTATTCAGATCCTCGAAAAAATGTAAAAAGAGCAAAAAAATTAAATTCTAAATCTTTGGTTGGTACACTCAAGTGAACAGTTCCCCCTTGGGTTGATAGGGTGGACCCAAGACTTGTTGCCAGTCGCTTCTTCTTTCCCGTGTTTGATCTCTCTTCCGTGGCACGCTTTCGGCAGGGCCCCCACTCGTGGCGTCTAACGCGTAGAGCATCTAAGGCAGTACCACTATAGTGCAAGGCGTCTTCACTGCATTTCTCGAAGGTTTGTCTCTTGCACACCTATGATGGAGCACCGGAAAACCTATTGCTATGCACCGCCCCCTCTGATGATCAACTCATAAATCAGAAAGATACATACCTATAACAATTACACATATTAATGTTCAGAAGAATTGGGTCAAGCACAGGTTTTATTAATTCTATCTGTAAATAAATCACGTATTGCAGGCAGCGATTAGCACCCTGAACACATGGCTCTAGTACACCAACCCCATCTACTTCTCTCTCGCGCACTTTCCTGCAGGTCCTCTACTCATCGCGTCTAACACGTAGAGCATCAAGAGTACTACCGTGATAGTGCAAGGCGTGCTAGGTGCAGCGACCACTCACGTGACGGACCGACACCTTTTTGGCACTGATTGCAGATTCGCCTCCTGAACACCGACGACCGAGCACCGAAAAATCTATTACTACGCACCGTTCGGACCCGATTCATTTTTTTCTGAGAGTTGTTCAGACGTTCAAATGATCTAAAAATTGGAGCGAACCTCACGCATCAAATTTTCTACCACACAAAAAATGATTTTTTTTTAATTTTCCAAGTAACATTTTTTTTCTGATTAGGTGCAGATGAGTCTTGGCACCAAAACACCGCACTCTCCAACTGTTAGATAGCATCATAGCAACTTCCTCGTAAACATCTTGTGCACTCTACATCTTTCTAGTTGTGTATATATAATCATAAAGACACCACTATCAAGATACTTTCTATGCCATACACTCTACAAATCCATACTAAGATATTTAAGGAGACGAATATACAAATGCACCATTAAAGCAATGTCACCGGTTAATCCAAGTAGACATGTATTCTGTCGATTCTTATTTTCTAGCATTTAAGTGGATTTGATTTAAATATGTTTTAAGATGTCTATTTAAAAAAAACAACTTTTATCACAAAAGCAATTTGAATTTACCACAATACAATATCTATGGTCGAGATTTGACAAAATACTTACAAATAAGTATTAAAGCTTAGTATAAACAACTATAGCAATCACACTTAATAAAGTTCAAAAGAGAAAAGGGCCAGGCAGTTGCAGTTAGTTTTAAACTGCAAGCTTATGCTGTGGCCTATCGCCCCCGTTTCCCCCCTCTGTTCTCTTCTCCCCGCTCATGTGAATGTGTGTGCGCGTGTGTGTCGACCAAGAATGAGCTCCATCTGGTATGGTTTGTGGGCATGAGCGACTAACTAAAAACTTACACAACATGTTTACCAATCCAAACATATAGGCTTATTTTCAGAGGAAGGGTGACCAAAACTAGCAGATTTTGCTAAGAATCATATGAAATCTGGCTTGCAAAAAATCATGCGTGTTCAACTATCCGTATGTAAGGAAGCACTGAACTAGACTGGAAATATTAGTTGGCAGGCAGGAAGGTACCTTGGACTTGTATCTCGGTGCCCGGAAGAAATCATCCATCCCTCCCTCCATGCCACTCGCCAGCTCCCATGATGCAATCCTCTCGTCTCAACGAGCATCACAATCTCCTCACTCTGGCCGCCAATCCAGAGCACCCGAATGGTCAAACTGACAGCGCCTTCGATCCCATGTCCCCGTCGCGCCCGTGCACCGGCGAGGCGAGAGCGGGATCACGCCAGTAGCTTGGCTCGAGGCTTCCTGTCTCCCACATCTGGCCGCCGCCCAGGCGAGGCCGATCGGGATCTCGGGGTGTCGTGCCCATGCCACACACGGACACGGTGGCCAGGCGCGCCTTGGAGATGAGGCGGCAGCAGGCAGATCGAGGGCAAATTATGAATTTGACGCAGGGGCGCGTCGGGACGCCGGAAATTTAAGGGCGCCGCCAAACGCAGCAGCGTCCTCCCCGCCCGCCGCGCGGCTTAGCCTGCGGAAACCCCGGTGCGGCACAGAGGGACCTGGTTGCTAGGCGGGCCAACGAAGCGGGATCGACGGACGGATCAGCCGCCGGAGCGAGGAGGCTATCGGTCTCGGCGGTGTACAAGATGGATGGATGGGCCTGGTCCAAAGGGCAAGGAGAATGTTAGGTTGCCTAGCCATGTAGGAGTATCCCACTAGAGGCGGCTCACACCCGTATCCGTATGGGAATGGGAATGGGACCTTCCTACGGCGCATGTCGCCACCATGATCGCGTGCACGTGTCACCATCCAACGAACAGCCGCGCGCAAGTAACAAAAGCTGCAGCTTCGCCTTACATCGGATCCGGTCATCCCACCGTACATCGGATCCGGTCATCCCACGCTCATCCAGCGGCCTCGCTTCCATGCGTGCTCTGCCGCCGCCCGCCGCCACGCCCGCGGACGAAGCACGCAACGAAGCAGAGCGGCCTGCCAGGAGTGGGCGCGGTGCGCGCGCCCGCACCCTCGCCCTCACTCGGCACGCCCGCCGCGCCGACGACGGACGCTCCGGGGCTCGCGATCAAGAAGCCCCGGCTCTGCCTTGCGGCTGCATGCCGGCGAAGCAGAGCACCACACCGACAGCGCCGAAGCCAGCAGGCATGTTCTCCCTCCGGGACGAGTCAGCTCCCCCTCCTCGGTAGATTTCGGGGCGGCCTGTGGGCGGCACCCATCCCAGGCAGGCCGGTGAGCGGCGCCGAACATAATCTGGGGACGCCGTTCGAATGGAAAGCGGTTGCGTACCGTCAGGCGCGGAGAAGCCAGGCCCGGATACGGCGCCGTCGACGTCGGCTCGAGGATGAAGCTCCTCTGCGTCAAGGGGCCACCCTCTTGTCTTGTGCCCCGCGCCTCCGACCTGCGATGCCGGCGGATGAAGGCCTAAAACATCGAAGGGGTGGTGTGGCAGAGCATGTCCTGCTGTCCAGCTTGGGCGTTAATCTCCATCTCCGGGCACCACCGTGGACCGGTTGGTGGTGGAGAGACGGTCGTCGGTCCGTCGATCGGTGGCAGAGGCAGCTTGCTCGTTACCCAAAATATGTGCATCTAGATTTGTATTTCAGCACCGTCTATTTGGCGGTTTTCCGTTTGGCCATATATATTATTATATTTTAAAAAAATGCCTCTACATCGGCGACGCGAACGTGGCAGAGTTGTGTGAATAACTGGAGATGGTCTTGCATATATATTCCCCTCCAGTATCAATCTTGGATCAATTTGAGCAAGGAAGCAGTACTACCACTTTGGTTTCTTTCTAGCCTCTCAAATGATTTGTATATATAGCTTATAATGGCCATACAAGATCATTATCCATCAGAATATAAGGCCTACCACCAAGTTCAACTGCTTAGTGTAGCTTCCAACCCACAACCATTTCCCCAAATTGGAGCATTGTGAACACAAGGAAGTGCTATTATATAGACTTATCCATTTGAGCTCGAACCTTGACACATCGTTGCTTCAGGGTTCATGCCAGCAGAGCACCTCAGTTACCTCCATGTTCCTCATAACTTTGGATGTTCTAGTGCAATTATTGAGCAAACCATCCAAACCCAACATTTTACAACATTTATGCCTTTGAACTGCAAGTAGTACCACTTTGCTTGTTCCTGTTGGACTGAAAACTTGCCATGTCATTCATTTCAGTGTCAGATCAACACCCACCAAAATTTAAGACAGTTCACCAAACCTATCTACCACCATACATCACCAACGCCTACTGGTCAGATTGGTGTTTAGCTCACTTTGCTGCACTCCTTGGCCAATTGGATGCCAAATATTCCAGGATATCTATTACGACACTGATCAGACATGGTCATGGAGCCATTCAGTGCCGAGGCCACGCAATGCCGGTGGTGACCACCCGTTCAGCATGCCAAAACTGTGCTTTGCGAGCTCCCACCTGCTGCCCTTCGTTATTTATCCCTGCCTCCACTGCTTCCCCAGATCATCATATATCTCACTCAACCCCTCTGAAGAGCTCGCCGACGCTATATACCCTCCACAGCTTCGAGTTCGAGCACACGAGCGGCATTCAGAGAGTCTGGCCGGCCACCCATGCTCCACCCCCTATTTAAACCCCTCTCCGAGGCTACCTGCGCGACTCTAGGATCCTCCAGTATTCCCCAACAATCTCCTGGACAAGATAATCGAGCTCCCGTGCTCCCTTCCGGCTGCCATTCCCGCCACCCGTGCCTCTGTCCAATCCGAGCTTCCAGCCCTCCCCGGCCATTTCCATTAAACCGCTCCAGAGAATCATAAACATCACCTCAGAGATATCTCGAGATCCCTATCCCCCTTCTCGAGGCTGAGGCGAGCTCTCCAGCATCGCCGTCGCCGCCATCTGCCTCGGTCAACGGTGCGCTCACCACCGAGCTCGACGGCGACTTCCCTCACCCCCATCGGACGCGCATTTCTCCCCTGAAACACTCCAGTGTGCGTTACGTCGGCAGCGGCGCCTCCAGTCGCCGGAACGACCACCGCAGACGTCGACTCTGTCTTCGGGCGCGAGGTTGAAGACGCAAACATTCGACCTCGACAGGTGGGCCCGCATCGTCAGCCTCTCAAGCCTTCCCTCCAGTAGCGGAATGATGGAGTACACCGGGTTTTTTAGGGGAGTACACCGGTGTGCGCCTCCTGCGGAGCAGCTGGGCCGGCCTTGCTGTCGCGGCCCAGAAACGGCCACAGTCCAGCCCCTTCGGCCCAGCCGGTGTATCTCATTCATTTTGCAGGGAAAAAAATTGTCAAGACCCGAATGTAGTTATTTTAATTACAGACTAGCATTGCATCATTCATAAATTTCGCTCGTTACTCCGATCGAGATGATCCCAACACCCACGTTCTCCATTCCAAGAGATTGGTCTAACCGTGTCGTTTTCATGATGTTTATACAAACTTAAAATATAATCTTTGTTATTCTTCTTCATATAGGTTTTTCGGAAAAGGTCTTTTCCGATGAATCCTTTCCGCGAGATGACCACACTTTGTTCCGGAGAATCCTTTACCCCAAGGCCCAAGCCAACCAACTAATATATGTCTCAAAGCATTTTTCCTAGGTCTATAAGCATTTATGCGTGACAAATGTGTGTGTGTTTACTTGTGCGCACATGTTGGTTGCATGCATTCTCATTTTGGAGTTACTATTCGACCCAATATAATTTAACACTTGCAGACTTGCACGTGAACGAAAATGATCTTGAATGTGTGAAATAGTTGTAGAATAACCTTAATAAATTTGAGATGAGTCGGATGAACATTTTTTTTTCTTATGTTGGCACTTCTCCCAGGTTTCGTGTGGCAAGAGCTCCTCGTATAGCCAACCGTCTTGGGAAACTACTAGCTTTATTTTTCTCGACGCTGCTCCCAAGTCCTGTGTGATAAGAGCTCTTCGCAGCCAACCATCTCGGGGCAATTGTTGACTTTCTCATTTCAACACTGCTCCCATGTTCTGTGAGATAAGAGCTACCCATGGCCAACCATCTTGTGCATCTATTGAAATTTCGTGTTATTAGCACTATTCCTAAGTTCTGCGTGATAAGAGATCTTCGTAGCCAATTGTTTTGGGTATCTAGTAACTTTATTTTTCTACACACAGCTCCCAAGTCATGTGTGATAAGAGCTCTTCGTAGCCAACCGCCTTGGGCAGTTGGTAACTTTATTGTTCTCAACTCTACTCCCAACTTCTGTGTGATAAGAGATCTTCGTAACCAATCGTCTTGGGCCATCAAGTTCTTCTTATCGACACAACTATCGAGTTCCGCGCGGTAAGTGTTATGCTACCCCGTATAGCCAACTGAATTGGGGCAGCTGTTGAGCTATTGTTGAACTGTCGCTCTGGTGGCTATCGATTTATTTGCCAGTTTTCCAGCAAAGGTTCAGAAGATCATTAATGCCCAACCTAAATGAGATACATTAACTTCGACTTGCTTGTGCATGTGTATGTTATATCTTTGTCATGTTGCATGTGATGGTTATTGAGAGCTTGCGAGAAACTTCCATGGTTAGCCATTTCATTATAAAATCATCATGCCCGAATGACTCATGTGGTATGATGGAGTCGGTTGTTACACTTCTGCGTTGGTGCGCCTTGTATTTATCACGAATAACATTCTTATGCAGGTGAAATTCTTTAGTATTAGGTGTTACAATGATAAAGAATGTGGTAACATACTTCACCATTGGCTAGATCGAGTGATAGTGCCACCAAGCCGAACTAAATAACATGCAACCACACTTGCCTTACCATGAAAAGGTCGTAGCTTATTATACTAATGTATCATTTTCTTGTCATCTTAATTACTAGGAATGTTGGACGGAGCGCTACCCTGGCCAGATAGGGGGCGTCTAACCTATAGGAGTCTAGGCTAGTGTAAAAGTTGACTAGTTAGTTATTGAATCTCGACAGGGATGTGACAAGTGCCATGTGCCATGGATATGGCAAGCGTCCAACAGTTCTCCCTTGTGGTGTGCCCACTGGTACTATCGATGAGTAAAAATGTCATATTGGTGCAACGGCTCTGTTGGAGTGAACCTGGCTCGCCCTAAGAAATCGGCACGATCAACCAGGATAATTCCATAGTCTATTTATACAAAAAAAATTTGATGATTTAACTAGAAAAAAGAGAATTAGACTAGAAATTACCACAAAAATCTGAAATATCTGGCCATCAATTAATTTAAGTAGTCAATCATAGCCGATGGATTACTTCTTCAATGTAGACCACGTGGAGACATCAAAAGCTGCCCTAGATTAGTTTCTAAAAAAACACAACAAATCTACACCACGTGGAGACGTTGCATACTAGATTAGTTTCTCTATTCCCTCAAAAAAAAAAAGATTAGTTTCTCTAGATTAGTTTCTGAAAAACAAATCACAACAAATTAACCATTCAATCTAGACCACGTCGAGACATCAAACGTTGCATACTAGATTAGTTTCTCAAAAAAATCATAGCTGATCGGTTAACCCATCAATCTGCACCATGTGGAGACGTCAAACACATCATATGCCCTTGAGTAGGCGGCCATGCTTCGACGGAGTGCAACGAGGACGGGGAGACGTCTCAACCGAGAAATCCTATGCAGGGACGTTGCGACCCTGTTCCAGTTCTTGCACGAGGATATGTCCGCGGGAACGCCTCCGCCAAGAATTCCTGGGCAGATGTCCGCGGAGAAGGCCTCAGCCAAGAGTTCCTGGACAGGCGCGATGTGGTACGTATGATTCATGTACTTTTCACGATGAGCCGGCCGCTTGATTCTAACACCTTGCATGATGAGGACATATGCAATGGAAGAATTCAGAGAATGTCTCGGTGAGAATTCCTGGGTGCTTCGACGGAGTGCAACGAGGATGGGGAGAACGCCTCAGCCGAGAACACCTCGGCCAAGAATTCTTGGGCAGATGTCCGCCGAAAAGGCCTCGGCCAAGAGTTCCTGGACAGATGTGGTACAATTTTAAGTGCTTTTACGATGAGACGGCCGCAAGAATCCAACACCTTGCATGATGAGCACATATGCAATCAAAGAATTCAGAGAATGTCTCGGCGAGAACTCCTGGGCGCTTCGACGGAGTGCCATGAGGACGGGGACAACGCCTCAGCTGAGAAATCATTGGCGGGGACGTTGCGGTGCCGTTCCAGTTCTTTTTTTTTTTTTAAAAGGATGATCCCCGCCTCTGCATCTAGGTGATGTATACGGTCACTTTATTAATTATTCTCACAAAACCTTACAAAACCATACAACAACAAGATTAAAGTCACCGTCTACGCAATAATTATCGCTACACCTATCCAATTGATGAAGTGGCCTAATACCAAACAGACATCGCAGCCAAACCTAAACATCTAAGACATGAGGTCCCAACCAGGACGCCTGTCGGGTATGGGGCACCTACCAGTCCGGCGCACTCCTCAACCAGGACGCCCGCCGGGTATGAGGCCGCCGGAGCCACCTGCCACCAATCCATCTTCAGTGTTGTACTACTGCATCAACCTTGTCCGGTCTAACTGCCCTCGACGCCAACACGACGCCATACAGCGCCACCTCCCTGCGCGAGTTCATCTCCGCGTATCGGACTCCGAATCTCCACAGCGCCACGCCACTAAGATCCGCCGCCATCAATGTATAAGATGAAGTACCACTCCACCAAAGAAACCGTCCTCTGTTTCCCGAGCCCGTGCGTACCTACATGAATGACGTCCCCAAGGGGGAAACGACACCAGAGCGCTGCCATCATCCGATCAACTGATCTTGGGTTTCCCCCGGAGGTAGCAGAGAGTGACCTTGAACTTCTCCATGGCGATGACTTCAAGAAGGGAACGACACAGACAGCGCGCCACCGCCGGCCTTTGCAGTAGTCAAAAGCAAGTTTTCACTCAGATATGTTCGAAGAAACTTCATCTCTCGTGCACGGGCCGCCGCGTCCTACGACGTCCCCGGGAGCGGGATCACAAGATCCGCCGCCACCGACGCCGCCACAAGGACCCACCACCCGACCGTCATCCCTGAAGGGGACGACACCACCGCCGTGCTCGGATCCGGCATCATGCCAACGCCTTCGGCCGCCCCCAATCAGATCGGTGAAGGAGGATAGCCAACACGAGCGCCCACCACCACTTAGGACCGCCGGACGGCGCCCGAGCCCGACCATCCGAAGGAGAACCGATCTGGGGCGGGAAACCCCAGATCCGCCGCCGCCAGCCCCCGTAGTGCCGCCGGGATCCCATCGGGCCGCCGCCTGAGCGCGCCAACTCCGCCTCCATGCTGTACGCCCAGGGACGCCGTTGCATCTCAGTCAGAGGACCCCCTCGTGAAGAAAGGAGGAAGGCCCGCCGTTCGCCGTCCGCCGGGCGAGCTTCGCTTGCCGGCCTCCTTCAGCGACGGCGGGGAAGAAGGGGATGGGGGAGGTCGAGGGCAGCGGCGGTTGGGGCGCCCGAGTCGCCCCCCTGGAGGAGACGCGAGCGAGCGAGCGAGGATTCTGTTCTGATGTCACCGTTCCAGTTCTTGCACGACGAGGATATGTCCGCGGGAACGCCTCGGCAAAGAATTCCTGGGCAGATGTCCGTGAAGAAGCCTCGGCCAAGAGTTCCTCGACAGGGACGATGTGGTTCGATTCAAGTGCTTTTCACGACGAGCCGGCCGCAGGGTTCCAACACCTTGCATGATGAGGACATATCCAATCGAAGAATGCAGAGAATGTCTCGGCGATAATTCCTCGGCATGGATGTTGAGATAAGGTTCCAAGATCTTTCACCACATGGATACATCAAACACAGCAGCCATGGTGGGAGGATGATCTGAGTTTTCATGGATACGTCGCAGAATCTTATGTCCTTTTGGCTGACTAAAAGAAAAATGGAATCCCGTATGTGGGTACGTCCTCACGGATGCGGCTGTCGACTGTAGTGTTTGACTGGGCGCCCTCAGCTGGTCGACCAAGAAGATGGATCGAAGACAAGCCTAATCTACACAATCTGTAGCTCATGTACTGACACCTGATAGCTAGGTATATACATTTTTTTATTACTCCACCTGTATAATACACCACCCTTTAGATTTTGCCAGTATCAACAGCGACAACCTAAAACAAGAGGCAAGTATATATTATGGCTTTGTGTAACTGTTCATATATGCTGGCTGCAATTTATGGACTACGTACAAACTGTACTATGTCGTTGTTCTGTAGTGTACATTTGTAAACTATATCACATTATGTACTGTTTCATTACATGTCTATATAATTCACGTTAGTCTGCAGGGCCCACAAACTATTGATTTTTGAATTATTTGCTTCATGTTCAGATTAAATGAAAATTTCACTTCCCCGTATATTTTCCCTTACAAATTTTATATCAACATATTGTAACGAGGATCACATCATAGTATTTGTAGGAACAACATGCCATCAGAATTATTGTGAGGTACAATCTTTCTATAGAAATGCCAAAGTTTGTAGCTATTCCTGTTTCGACACTTACTTCATTACTTGCAACCTATGGGCACTTCACCGAAATGTTGTACATCTTTGTCTAGGTAAGTGTACATCATGGTAGAATGCATGCGCTTGGTTACTAGCTACATGTTCAGATTTTGAAATTTATGTATGTCCTTGGGTGTGTGATTGAAATACTTAAGAGGGTGATATTCAGATAACTTCAAGACCTCATGTATAAGGTCTGTATGCTACTTTCGAAGAGCTGCTGTGAACCGTTAATTACAATAATCCAGAATTGATTCTGAACATCAAATAATTACTTTTGGGATCTTTAAATTATTATTTCTATTACATAAAAATATTGCCGGTCTTCTTATTTTAGTTATTTGTTGGTAAAGCCACTATATAAAATCAGTGCTTTGTACATCGATTAATAGTTATTTTTGGTGAGTGGTCTGATTTTTCTTTTGTCTCTTCAACCTATTTCATAATCTAATTAAGCACTTCGTCTGACAAATTCTTATAACTTTTGATGACTCCACATGTGTTCAGAACTTCGTCCCTTATCAATCCACTAGTAGAAAAAGGGTCAAATGTGAAGCACAATAGTGCCGGTTTGAATTTCAGCCGGCACTAATGTGTACATTAGTGCCGGTTCGTGGCGGCGATCAATAGCACCGGTTCGTCGCGAACCTTTAGTACCGGTTCATGCCACGAAACGGTACTAAAGAGGCTGTGTCAGCCTGCGGTCAGGCTATGGCCCCACCATCACCATTTAGTGCCGGTTCGTACCACGAACCTGTGACGCCCGGGTAATTAAGCTACAGTGATCCTCTGCTAGTGATGCCACGTCACCTCGATTATAGTTGCTAATCTCGAGTTAGTTCGAAACCGATTCAAATTCAAATTGAAAATTTGATAAATAATAAAAGTTTTCAAACATTAAAATAAAATTGTTCGGTTTGTACTAGATATTACATAGATAATTATGGTGTAGAAGACACAGTTTTATAAGATGTATAAATATTTTAAATTGAATTAAAACAGAGGAGAAAATAAATAAAAGAAAACAAACAAAACAAACAAAAAAACAGAA
>NC_041386.1:668704600-668711253 GCF_002162155.2 Triticum dicoccoides | reverse complement strand
ATCACGACGGCCGTCGCGCCTCGCCCGTCCGCCCGTGCTCGCCTTCCCGTGCACACTCGCCGACGCCCCGTGCTGAGGCTTCGCGCGCGCCGTGCTCGCCCACCGGCCGCCCGCGTCGTCCGGGCTTGCCGTGCCCGTGGCCGGCGCCTCCCCCTGTCGATCTGGGCATTGCCCAATCGGGCCGGGTGCCTGCGCCCGTAGCCACCGCTAGGCCCCCCCGGGCCACTGACTAGGGGGCCCCGCCCCAGAACGGTTAAAAAAAAGAGAAAGAAAAGAAAAGGAATTAGAAAAAAAAATATATATATATATATAATATATTAAATAAATAAATAAATAATAACTAAAATAATTAAAATATTAATTAATTAATTAAGTAATTAATTAAGTTAATTAATCTTGATTAGATTAACCTAATCACTAATTAAGCTAATTAATCTGTTTTAGTTAATCATAGAGAATGACAGGTGGGTCCCCCTGGACCCACATGTCAGGTTGACCAAGTCAACTCTGTTGACTGCTGATGTCAGCATGACATCATGCTGATGTTATTAACCTGTTTTTCGAATTAATTAAATAATTAATTAAATTCCAGAAATTAATAAAATCCTTAGAAAATCATATCTTTTAATCCGTAACTCGGATTAAAATATTTTCAACATGAAAGTTGCTCAGAACGACGAGACGATTCCGGATACGCAACCCATTCGTCCGCCGCACCCCCCTAACCTACCAAACTCGCAACTTTCCCCCTCCGACTCCTATGCCCGAAAACGCCAAACACCGGGAATACTTTCCCGGGTGTTTCCCCCCTTCACCGGTATCACCTCATACCGCATTAGAACACGTCTAGCTCTGCTTGTTGTCCTGTTATGCACTTGCTTGCTATGTATTTACTGTTTCTCCCCCCTCTTCTCTCCGGTAGACCCCGTGACAATGCTGATGCCCCTGTGGTCGACTACATCACCGACGACCCCTCTCTCTTGCCAGAGCAACCAGGCAAGCCCCCCCTTTGATCACCAGATATCGCCTATTCTACTCTCTACTGCTTGCATTAGAGTAGTGTAGCATGTTACTGCTTTCCGTTAATCCTATTCTGATGCATAGCCTGACATTGTTGCTACATCTATTGATACCTTACCTGCAATCCTAAATACTTAGTATAGGATGCTAGTTTATCATTATTGGCCCTACATTCTTGTCGGTCTGCCTTGCTATACTATTGGGCCGTGATCACTCGGGAGGTGATCACGGGTATATACTATACATACATACATACTATACAGATGGTGACTAAAGTCGGGTCAGCTCGAAGAGTACCCGCGAGTGATTCACGGATTGGGGGCTGAAAGGACCTTTGTCCTGACGGCCCTCTGTGTGGATCTTTGTGGCGGAGCGACAGGGCAGGTTGAGACCGCCTAGGAGAGAGGTGGGCCTGGCCCTGTTCGGCGTTCGCGGATATTTAACACGCTTAACGAGATCTTGGTATTTGATCTGAGTTGGCTACGAGCCTATACGCACTAACCATCTACGTGGGAGTAGTTATGGGTATCCCGGCGTCGTGGTATCAGCCGAAGGACTTCAGACGTCAGCGACGGAGCGGCGCGCGCCGGATTGGACTGGAACGCCTGCTAGGCTAGGTCTGCTTCCGGCCGCCCTCGCAACGTGCAGGTGTGCTATGGGCGATGGGCCCAGACCCCTGTGCGCTTAGGTTTAGACCGGCGTGCTGGCCTCTCTGTTGTGCCTAGGTGGGGCTGCGACGTGTTGATCTTCCGAGGCCGGGCATGACCCAGGAAAGTGTGTCCGGCCAAGTGGGATCGAGCGTGTTGGGTAAGTTGGTGCACCCCTGCAGGGAAGTTAATCTATTCGAATAGTCGTGATCTTCGGTAACAGGACGACTTGGAGTTGTACCTTGACCTTATGACAACTAGAACCGGATACTTAATAAAACACACCCTTCCAAGTTCCACAGACAACCCGGTGATCGCTTTTCCACAGCGCGACGAGGGGAGGATCGCCGGGTAGGGTTATGCTATGCGATGCTACTGGAGATGCTACTTGGAGATGCTATTTGGAGATTCTACTTGGAGGACTTCAATCTACTCTCTTCTACATGCTGCAAGACGGAGGCTGCCGGAAGTGTACTCTTTGATAGGACTAGCTATCCCCCCTCTTATTCTGGCATTCTGCAGTTCAGTCCACTGATATGGCCCTTTACACATATACCCATGCATATGTAGTGTAGTTCCTTGCTTGCGAGTACTTTGGATGAGTACTCACGGTTGCTTTTCTCCCTCTTTTTCCCCTTTCCCTTCTACCTGGTTGTCGCAACCAGATGCTGGAGCCCTAGAGCCAGACGCCACCGTCGACGACGACCCCTACTACACCGGAGGTGCCTACTACTACGTGCAGCCCGCTGACGACGTCCAGGAGTAGTTAGGAGGATCCCAGGCAGGAGGCTTGCGCCTCTTTCGGTCTGTATCCCAGTTTGTGCTAGCCTTCTTAAGGCAAACTTGTTTAACTTATGTCTATACTCAGATATTGTTGCTTCCGCTGACTCGTCTATGATCGAGCACTTGTATTCGAGCCCTCGAGGCCCCTGTCTTGTATTATGATGCTTGTATGACTTATTTATGTTTTAGAGTTGTGTTGTGATATCTTCCCGTGAGTCCCTGATCTTGATCGTACACATTTGCGTGCATGATTAGTGTACGATTAAATCGGGGGCGTCACAGAACCGGTACTAATGAGGTTATGGCAAGCTGTTTTTAGTCCCACCTCGCTCCCCTAACAAGCCTTTTACCACCTTAAATATGTTATTTCTCAAACTATCACAAGCACTTGGTCTTCATTGAACTCTATGTGTAGAATTTGTGGCCGCAATATGAGTCTTCATCGGTTTATAAATCGTTAATGACTCATATTGACAATTCAGATTGTACACACAAAGATCATTGATGATCAAAGTATTTTCGATGTTATAAGATCATATTGACAATTTAGACTGTAAAGAAATATAAGATCATGATCTAAATGCTCTTATATTTTTTTCGTTCAGTATGCACCAACTGCTAGGCGGGAGGACCTGTTTAGTACCGGTTCGTGGCGAACCTTTAACACCGGTTCGTGCCAGGAACTGGTACTAATGAGGTTGTGTCAGGTAAGGCTGGGGCCCCACGAGCACCTTTAGTACCGGTTCATGAATGAACCAGTACTACAGTTTCTTAGTAAGCTGTTTTTTAGTCCCACCTCACGAAGAGAGAGGGACTAGGAGCGGTTTATAAGCCCTGAGTGCAGAGACGATGAAGAAGAGGCTCAATGCTCACGTTGCTTAGCTTCAAGCCTTCAGGAATATGGTAGACTGCACGGAGCTATGCGCAGTGCAGTTTACACTATTCCGAAAGGCTTGAAGCAAATTAACGAGCATTGCACCTCTTTTTTATTTTTAATAACTTATTACAACTCTGGACTTCTTCTGTTATGGCAAAAACTAATTGCACGTCGGCATTTCTTTTTTTTAAACTTTGGTTATAACTCCAGACTTTGACCATCAAGTTTTGCAGAAAAGAAAAAATAGCAGGAAAAAAAACTATAGCTGAAAAGAAAAAAACTATATAAAATGACCGTGAAATTGAAAATCACTACAAAATGAACTTTGAAAATGTTGAATTTTGGCAAACTAGATGAAAAACTACTCAGAAATAAATAGAAGAAAATAAATATAACAGAAAAGAAAAAACTATACAAAAACTATGCAGAAATAAATAGAAGAAAATAAAGCAGAAAAGAAAAAAACTATAAAAAAAAATGGGGCGCTGCCCTGTGGGCCTGCTAGGCCACGGGCGTGCAATTACAGGCCTTAAAGGCTCAGCAGACTCACAGGGCAGCAGGCAGAATTTAGGCCCACAAGCCTGCTATATAGAGGAGTTCAAAGAGGTAGCCACGGCTGGGTTTATAAACCAGTGCGGCTGCCCTTCGCCCGGCGAGGTGGGACTAAACTTTGGGGTGGCAGCGCGAGGCCTTTAGTACCGGTTGGTGGCTACAACCGGTACTAAAGATCACCCTTTAGTACCGGTTGGAGCCACCAACCGGTACTAAAGGCCTGCTCTTCCCGCCTCTTGGCCTGGCCAAAACAGGCCTTTAGTACCGATTGGTGGCTCCAACCGGTACTAAAGGCCCATCCTATATATATAGCACTTACGAAAATTTCAGTTACATCTCCCTACTTTCGTCTCCAACCTCTCGACATCGCCGCGCGCCGCTCGATCCCGTCGTCGCCGCCCGTCGCCCCTCGTCCGTCGTCGTCGTCGCTGTCCCCGCCGCTGCCCGTCGTCGTCATCGTCTCGCGCCGCCGCCCCGAACACCGCCGCCGTCCGTCGTCGTCGCCGCGGTCCCGTACGTCTCTCGCACCTGCGCGCCGGCGCCCCCGCCCCGTACGCCGCCGCCCTCGCCCCGTACGCCGGTGCCCCCGCTCGTACGTACGGGACGGCGGCGTACGGGGCGGCTTACACACACATACACACATATACACACACTACACACATACACACACACACACACACATTTTTTACTTATTTTCTGTTTTTTAGTAAAATTAATTAGATATTAATTAGCTAGGTATGTGAGATTTGAACTAGTTGAATAATTAATATAACTAGTTTATTTTTAGTAAGAAAATTGTCGAACTAGTTTATTTAGGTATATGAGATTTGAACTAGTTGAATAATTAATATAACTAGTTTATTTTTAGTAAGAAAATTGTCGTATCTGAGATTTGATTATCTAATTAAAATATTATTTGCTAATGAGTTTTTCTGTTTATTTAATGTTTTTATATATTTTGAGTTTATATAAATGTTAGATTAATGTCGAATGTTAGATGAATTAGATAGAAAAGTTAAATATATAGTAATGTCAATTGTTAGAGATGAATATAGTTAGATATATATTTGAATTGGCTAGATATTAATTAATGTTAGATAGTAATAAGTGTTTAATGTTTCACCTAAGTGGGATAAGTCTGAGAAAGAGATGGAGGATTAGAACTAGTTTATTTTTAGTAAATGCTTAGTTGAACTAGTTGAATTAATATATAGAACTAGTTTATTTTTAGTAAATGCTTAGTTGAACTAGTTGAATTAATATATAGAACTAGTTTATTTTTAGTAAATGCTTAGTTGAATTAATAGAAGTAGTTGAATTAATTGAATTAGTAAGTGTTTAATATTTCGCCTAATATGAACATAGGAAATGTCGTCTGACGACGGAAAAAATTTCGGTATGTGCACATACTGTGAAGACGAGCGCGGCCAGTGCGACAGAAATTTCCTTGTTGATGGTAGGCGATTCAGCATCAAGCTGGATGAGACTTTCGAATTCGATACAGTAAGTCACAACGACAAGTCTGTTTTCATAATTAAGCATGACTTATATATGCTTCATTTGCCTGACTTATAATTTTTAATTTTCACTATTCTACTAGCGCATCCCATGCCATGCAAGAATTTTTGTCTTGGATAAGATAGGTTTCAAAGATATGGAAACTATGGAGGTAAAGAGAGCTTACCTGAAAACTGAGCATGATGGTTATACTTTTAACGTCAAAGTATACAATGCACACACGTACACCTATTTTGAATGCAAAACTTGGCAAGCACTATGCAAGGCTTATGCATTTGAGCCTGGTATGGTTATCACCTTTGATATTCGTCCGGAAGATGATATTGAAGGTAATAAAGACATATGGGTCGATGTGCAGACGCCTTCAGTTCTACCATTATGTGAGGTCTTCTCAAATATATTTTTGTCTTTGATATTGCTTATTTCAAAAATAACTGACAACTAATTTCTATTGACAACTTATCTCCATTCAACCAAACATGTCCGGCGCTTGGTAGACAGGACCTTCTACTGTCCCGGAGCTGAACTAAACTGCGAGGAGATAAGTCATTATGTTTCATGGCTTGAGGATCTTCATACTGTCAAGACAAAAAAATTTCCTGCACTTGGAAATGTTAGTACTCAAAACGTGCGACCAATAGTGATGGTATTGAACTACAGTCACATCTATTTAGGAATGATGGTAAGATATTTACTATTTGTCCTCAGTGCATATTTTGCATACATATTTTTTTTAAACTTTCATTGCTGAGTATATTAATTAAGTACTATACGATGTTCTTCAACAGGGACTCCCGATGACAGTTGTTCCTCAGGGGATCGAGACTAAAGGTCAGATGTCAATTGTTAGCTTAAGGCCAAGATATCCTGCATTGCACATGAATGCATTTAGGATTTCTAGAAGCGATGAATGCTTAATAGTGAAAGATTGGAGGAAAATTGTTAATGATCGCAGAGAAGTACTAGGGGGCAGCAATGAGAAGCGTAGCCCACGATTAGGAGACAGGTTCATCGACATGCTCCAGTATGATTAATCAGGAGAGCTATACAAGTTCTATGCTATTTTACCAGAGAGAGAGTAGCTAGCAGGAGTGATTTAGCTAGTTCTTCATGCTGCTCTTAATTAGTACTTGGCCTTTCCTGTCCGTGTTCTTCGTTCTGAACTTAAGTGATTTGCTTTTGTGGTGTTATATATGAACGCTTATAATATCATGACAATCATGTTGAACTCAATGATTGGTTCTACTAGAAATTCT
>NC_041386.1:668679852-668704287 GCF_002162155.2 Triticum dicoccoides | reverse complement strand
GTTTACAATGTGTAGTATCGTAAAATACCAGCAAACGAAAAAGAATTAAAATGGAAACACAAAATTAAATGAAAAAAAAATCATAAAACTAAAAACCCCCAAACCTTATAGTACCGGTTGGTGTTACCAACCGGTACTAAAGGGCTCCAGGCCCCTGGAGTTGGCTCGTGCCACGTGGTTTCCCTTTAGCACCGGTTCGTGCAGAACCGGTACTAAAGGAGGGGGGCCTTTAGTGACCACACTTTAGTGCCGGTTATGGAACCGGCACTAAAGGGCCTTACGAACCGGTGCTATTGCCCGGTTCTGCACTAGTGATCGTTGTCTCATTTCTGGGTTTGCAAAATTTACTATAATAATTCCTTCAAACTTAAGTTCTTCAATTTTAATGCATGCTACAAGTTTTCATAGTCACTAGCTCTTACAAAATATCTAGCCATTTGCTTTTCATGTCAGCAGAATATGATATTTTCCACTCTTGGATGTTTCGCACATGTATTCTCGCTCTCCTATGTTACCTAATTACCATCTTGGACATGAGCACTCTAAATAAGGTAACTAATGTTATTGACAAGCTATGCGCGAAGAGGAGATGGTGAACCAGTTTCAGATGTAGAGCATATAAAGCCATGTGAAGTTATGTTGATAGTTGGTACATAGCGTGTTCAAACTTGGTCTCGACTATGTGTGTATGTACTTTATATTTCAGTCTATTTGAACATAATAGTGATTCCTGTTTTGAATGGAGTTTTGGTTAATATTCTTAGTGACAATATTGATAGATAATACTAAAAATACACCTAAATTTGGACTGCACCCATCAACCACTTCGGTTGTATTAAAATATGATCATGCATACAAGCACATGGGCTCTCTTTATAGAAAAGTAGATGGCACACCATGCAACTGTAATGCAATAGGCATAAAATTTTCATGTATGAAACAAATTTGTAGGCATATGTATATATCCTATACAATACATATACACTTTTTGCACATAAACAATAGTTCCTGATTTGTATTGGAGTGGCTTTTCGATTATTTTACAAAAGATTCAGAGTGTGCATTCAAAGTTTGGTGAAAAAGTGCATTTATTGAATGTCACTGACAGATAGGAATGTATATAGAAGAAATAAAGTGCACTTATCAGGCTCAAGTTTTTATTTCATATTCTAGGATCGTTCTATCTTATATCATTCAAGCAAAAACCAATATAATGCAGTCGTTAGTGTGTTCCTTCTGTATATTTACTTATGTAGTATGGCCACAATGTTAATATATATGTTATCTTCCAGATGTATTCCCTTTATCCAGATTGCAAAAGATCATGTTGCATTCATGGTATGAGTAAGCATGCCAATTCGCCCCCATGTACAATGAAGATTGTAATATCTCTTTTTGAGAATATTCCAAATAGTCAGCACATCATGAGTGGAAATATTTCTTAATTAGCTAAACATTTGAGTTGCATGACTTATTTGGTGAATCTTGCACATCTTAAGTCTTTTAAAGAATTGAATATTAAATCATTTATTTATGTGTGAAATATATGAAAATTTTAGGAGCAAGTTCGAACCGCGTAAGGAAAATTTTGATTTGAACATTTAGCTTCTATGTTTCTTTATGGTTCCTTGGATGCAAAAGCTGGTGTGAATATTAATTGTCATATTAAATGTGAAATCCAAAAAGAAAAATCGAATTGAAATGGTTGGTCAAACTCACAAAGTTGGACTTATAACTCCTTATAAATAATCCAAGAAAGTATACCAAACCTTATTTATAGAGAATCCAAGAGAGTATATCAAAGCTCTCTTGTGAAGTTTACTCGGTGCCTAACGAAAATTTGATAACAGTTTCAAGGGAAACTGCAACAATACAAACGTGGAATGGTGGACATCAACATAGTGTCAATACTATTATGTCTAACAATACCTATAGTTTTCCGTGACCCTTCACACATTTGTATTCTGTATGTTATTCATGATCAACTCAATAAAATAAACTTTTCATGAAAACGAAATAAAAATAAGATTGCATGGTAGTTTATTTACTAAAATCTTCTATCTACTTTGAATTTTGACTTCTATTTTTAATCCGGTCCACCCTAAATATTTAGATAGCCATAATTGAGATCTTTGGGGATGTGACATTGTATGGGTAACTACAAAAGAAGTTCATGGTGAATTATGCACTGATTGAGGATGAGTATATGTACATTCCTAGACAAATCAGAGGCAGGCGTACACAACACGATGGTTCAAATGACAGTTAAAGTAAATCATAAAAGGAAATGATATAGACAGGATTAGATAGTATATAGAGACTAAACTAATTTGATACAGAATACCAGGAGAGAATTTTATTTTATCCAGTTTTCCATGACGAGCAGAATTATAAATTGACAAATGTGTTATACTAAAATTACTTCTTATATGTATTATTAAATTTCATACAAGCTTGGGAAATTGAAATAGTTCTCTTGCAGCCGACCACCAAATTGCGTATTTGTTTTCAAGTTTATGTTTTCCATATATCGCGCCTTGCAGAACTTATTCTATTACTTCATTGGAACCAAAATATATAATTGAGAAAATGAAAAAGTGTATCATCTACCCTTTTCCAGTAATAGTCATCTTCTGAAGCATGATATATGCAATTTCTCTAAAAATAATATTCTCTCATATATTGAATCTAAATACATATATAGAATTATAAATTTGTATTAAAAATAGAAATTAATAAAGATGCCGCCAATTTTTTGTTTATAAAAATCTAATAGTATGATGTCATTATTAAACTACTCAAAGATCTAGCCCGCACATCGAGCGGGCCACTTTGCTAGTGTGGGTAAAGTGCACAATCTCTGCATAGTGTCAATATTTTCGAATAGCCGTGTCCGCGGCCGCGAACACAGTCTGTATTGTTCGGTCTGGGTCGAATGTGGAGGAATAAACACCAAGAAATGATATTATCAGTGAACCATGGAAAGTTAAGGTTCATCATAGCTACATGGAGACCCTGTGACAATAGGTTGAACTTCAGATTGGGCCATGAGGCGACTATGACAATGTTGGCCGGATGACCCAGAGAACTGGGATATGGCCTGGAGAGGATCATGGGAATAACATGAATATGATGCATTTACTTAATATGCTTTATCTTCGTCATGTTGTATTTACTTCGGTCATTCTGTCATTCCAGTGGTAGATTGGATGGCATGCTAGCTAGACTTGATATAATACATGTTGCACATTATGCTTGTATGCTATGTATTGCTTTGCGTGGGATATATGTTAGTTGATTGACTTGCTAGTACATTAAAAGTATTCATGGCTTTTAACATGACCAGACTTAGCAAAGGATCCATCTTTCACTAGCGAGAAGCCGGAGTGTTCGTTTGCTAGGAGAGTAACCCTTCCAGATCCATGTGGATTGGAGCGCCACCGAGTCCTTGTTGCCATTAGAAGGTAAATTTTGTTGCCCCAATCTCTGTAAAGTGTTGTATATGGCCACGATGTACTGTTTAAGTGACAATGGCTAGTAGATCTTTCTCGTACAAATGTCTGTGCTGTAAAAGCACGCGCCGGTGTGAGATACTTGGTTGGCGTGTGCGGCGGCCATCTGTCGGTGAAGGATTCCCAGGCGGAGCACCACATTCCTACTCTCCCCCTCCTTCTTCTCCCCCTCGCCAACGACTAACCATAGAAGGCCTCCCCGCGGGCCACACTGCCTCTCATCGTTCCTGTCCCCATCGCTCAGTAGATCGGCACCAGGAAATGTGGTGTGTGGCCACCTAGGGTTAACCGCGTCGCTACTCGCCGCGGGCGTGCACCGTGTCGCCGCACCTGCACTACTGTTGTTCACCATCGCCACCATGGCTGTATGTAGACTCTCACCCGACTGAATGGTTGTTGCGGTACCACATGCCCAAGGGTTGACGAAAGCAGCTGAGGAAGCGCGGGGCGGATCCCGTTGTGGAGCTCGTCGACATTTCTGTTGTCTCCTTACAAGAGAAGGTCACACCATCATCTGCTGCAACCGTGTCTGCCAATAACGAGTTTCACCCGTAAAAAGAAAAAACCTGTTGGAGTTTGAGATTCAATATAGAGTCAAGGGCAGAGCATGGTCTCAAGATAAATATCTGGCCACTAACGTGTCAGCGTATGGACATGGATTTTGGCGTGCGGTACTGCAGTTTACTGTTAGTTGGTACTCTAGGCAGGGTGTGCTGTCTGGTTTGTTCAGCCGAGGCTTTTGTAGTACTCCAATGTGTCCAAGAGATTTCCGAGTTATTTTCAGGCTGATTAACATCGTAGGTTTTGATGCATTACTTTACTGTATGTACTCTAAGAACCAGGTTTTGATCTTCTCACCCTGCCGTTATAATCAAGGCTTGCACTCTTCTTCTTTTTTTTTTTTTTGAACTTTACAAGGCTTGCTCTTGGAAGGAAGCATCAATCTCCCTTTCGGGAGGATTCATTCTGCACTTTGTCTCGGAGGCCGACGATGAATCAACAATCCAACTTTGCCAAAAATTAAAGAAAAGAGGTGTTGCGTGTGTGGTTGTGCGGAACAAGGTGGAGAAATGATACTGTTGCTTTCTGTAGATAGATCCCCGCTCAAACAGAGATTAGTGTCTGTTCAGAATCTCATGATGCAGTCTCCAAACCGAAGAGATTCTACCAAGTGTTGCTCAGCAGAGAGCAGAGGTTGAGAGATTTCTCGTAGATTACGTGAAGAAGAGATTACAAACTTATTTCAACAGAAAACATCATAGGATATACTGTATCATGGAACAGTTTCTCATCCCATCTGTCACAATCAAGCTCACAAGTCCAATGGATGTATGCTACAGGAAGTCAGCCAAGGCTTTGCGCAGTGTAAATTCTTACGTCTCAATCCCATTCTCAGTTTTGTTTTGCACGCTCAGTCAGTCAGTACACGGTTCAATAATCGGGCCGGCGTGAAGAATGCACCGGATAATTATTTTTCTTTCGAAAAGATGCACCGGATAATTTTTTCCTTTCGAAAAGATGCACCGGATAAATAGACACTGCATTTCTTACCCTATGCCCATCATGCTCCGTTCTGTCAGTGGAACTTGAAGGAACTGACGCTCATGGAGTAGCCAAGCAGGTCGGATCTTGGACGTTTCAGAATTATACATTAATAAAACGAGATCAGTGGATTTCACCCTTGTTAAATTCAGTACAAGGACTGGCACTTGACTTCGTGATTCCACCCTCAATTTACTCTCAGGTTGTGATACTGCCATATGAGCATTTGGACTAAACGACTGGCCTTAACTAAATTCATATCCGGAATGCATTAGTACCTAGAACAGAGTATTCAGTCCAACATAGTAATGAACTCCCTACTGCCCATGCAAGGGCCAATCTGCATCACAGATTTATTTTTTTGTTGACAAAGACGGCATTTTAGCCCTTCTAGTGCATGTCTCAGCCAGATTGTAAAGATCACACATCAATAACCACTTCAAATATTTGGAACAGAACTGCCAAACTAATACAGTACCACCAAGGCAGGGTGGGTGAAAGTGATGTGCAATGGCAACATCAGTGGAACCCTTGTTTCCTGACATCGTCGACGGTGAGCCCCCTCGTGGCCCTCGCCGCGTCCAGTGAGCAGGAAGGTCTTGAAGCCGAGGTCGCGGACGGCCGACCTCCAATCGCCGGCGCCTCCCCTCTCCACCCACTTGTCCAACTCCGGGTGGTTTAATCTCGTCACCCCGTATCCGTGCTGGGCGTAGTAAGGGAGGTTGGAGAGCACCGTCTTGTCGACGTCAAAGACACACGCGTGGCGCGGCGGCGGCGGCGCGGGTGTAGTCGTAGGCCTCCGGTGCGACGAGCTCGAGGTCGGAGCGGTAGGCATGGCCCATGCGCGGTGCACTCCTCGGGCACGGCGATCCACGGCGCCATGTTGTTGTCCTGTCCTCCCATGCCAGCCTCCAGTGGCTATCGCACCGCACCCACGCCAGCTCCTGCGAACTCGGTGTTGGCTTGGACGCCGGCCATCAACGGCGCATCATCGAGCTGCGCCGCGTGCTTGTTAGGTTCCACTCACAGATTACTGGACGTGGATTACTAGTTCTTCAATATCGCTTTAAGATACGTGCGACATAACTAACTTTCTGTATGAATTTTTTTCTTTTTTGTCTCTCTCACATAAAACATATCTTAAAGTTCAAACTTTTGCAGCGTGGCAAAGCTTTCAAACTAGAATCTAGGATAAATCTTTCAGAATTTTTTGTCTGACATAAATACTAGAAATATGATTTTTTTAATCAAATAAAACTTATTTTGTATATTTATGTTTGACAAAAAAATCTGAAAGATTTATCCTAGATTCTAGTTAGAAAACTTTGCGACGCTACATAGGTTTGAACTTCAAGATATGTTCTGTGTATGAGAAACAAAAAAGAGAAATGTGCTTGCACAAATCACGATGCAGAAAATGAAGGGCTAGATAGAGAGGGCCTGGGTGCAGGTGCTCTATTATATATTTCCCACAGATTACTCCATTACAGGGGAATCAAGGTCTGATACAAAGGAATTTGGGAGGGAGGAAGGAGGAAGTACAGGAGGTAGGGCAAGGAGGAAGCCGCCGTGCCGTTTGCCTGATCCAAGCCCGGATGAGTCCTCCGCTACTTCCGTGCAGGTACTTGTAGAATGGCTTGCGTGGTGGGCTTGCTGCTTTTGGTCGATGCAGCGGTGGCCGTATTTGGGTCGCTGATATCCCCTCCTCCTTAATAACCGGCTTGCCCCCAAGCCGGTGCTCCTTCTCTTCTGGCTCCGCAAAATGTAATCCTCCCGGATCCCATTGCTCGCACGAAGAAGTTGCATGGTAAACTGATTGTACTGCATATTGTTCGTTGCTTTGTGCAGTGTTCCAAAACTCCCGCGGAAATGAGCTTCCCAAGCGTGCCACAAAGATTACTGCAGCAGGGCATCGGCACTGGTATGAGCAACATTTGCCCAAAATTGGGTGGATCCCCAAAGAGTTTCAGTGAGGTGTGCACGCTCTGAATTAGTTCTCTTAGTGCCTCTAAATCCTGGAATAAGGCTTGGTGGAACAGAGATGGACCATGGGGGTTTGGGCTTGAACATAGGCATATGCGTCCTTCGAACCCATTGGATAGTTGTCGCCCTGGATATTATAGAGCAATTTTCATGGACTGAATGTGTCATTGGGTGAGAACTCCCAAACCCATGAGGTATCCAGGCGATACCTACATACACTGCGTTCTCTGAATCAGCTAACATGTATGACTCCATCTCAATTCGAAGCAACCAAATTCCTACCAGATGGGTCCCTGAACTAAGAAAACATTTGCTCCTGATTTTGGTGCTCTTCACTGTATTAATATGCTGCACTGTCCTCATGTGATCACAGCCTGAGTGCACGAATGAATTACTCGCACTATAACTCTCCATTGTAGCTGCAGTTATGAGCTCCTCGAATAATTTCACGGCTAGTAGAATCCTCCTGTGCAGTGAGCGATGCATGAGTCCCTCTGCAATGCCGCAAGGGTATCCGCAACAATGATCAGGCAAGCTGTAACTAGTATGAGGACTCCCAGAATTCCATGAGACCTCTTCTTGTTGTGATGCCTTGTTGTTATAGCCAAACCCATCCAGAGAAAAGATGAGGGCTGGCAAATTATAGTTTGTTCCCTTTTGTTGCTCAAACCAAGACTTGATGCTCACGTGAAGAGAACAATCCTGAGTACTACACAGAATACAAAGAAGTATGTATTGCCGATGTACAAGATAAAAACGAACTGCCCAGCCATAGTCTGATTTCCACATGTTACTCACTAATTGACTCATCTCCAAGTTGAATCCATAGGCAGACTGATAAGGGGTAAAAAATTCATCACCTTCCAGCGGCTGACTACGTATACCTGAACACGACTCATAGGGATAGCTTGCATTTGAATGATATTTGAAAGAGGGCCATGGTCCTTACACAAGTTATAGCGCGCTAATAGCGTGCTATATTTCAAAATAACGTTTGCAAAAAAAATCAAATATATCTAGAAATAAAGTATTTAAGCAACTAAATTTTTCATAGGAGCAAGCAATATATGCATAAGGGCCAAATCCAGCACATAAAAAGGAGTGGGAAAGGAATGAGAAGGGAGAACTAGGGTTAGCCGGTTAGGTCTCATGGGAGAATTCGCTAAAAGGAGTGAGAAAGCTAGTGGTCGTGAGTTGGTTTTGGCCTGCTGGGCTGTGCTTATTGCAGTTTTGCATGGTCTGCACGTTGTAACGTTACAATGTTACAACGTTATAGCGTGTGTAGCGCGCTAATTACGCGATTAGCACCGTAGCGTCCGATTTTACCAAAACGTAACGTCTCCCTTCCAAATATGCTATAACCGCGTTATAACGGCGAAATATCGTGCTATTTAAAATATTGTTGTCTAGGCCTGAACCAGTGTCCCATGTGACTAATCCTCACTCGAATAGGCGGCATTTGAATGATATTCCTAGCTGTTGCATGATCCGGAGGGCGCCCAAACTGCAGCTTTGCACCCGGCAAACAACAGAAACACTCTTCCAGGGAAATTGACTGACGATAAGGAGTTTGAGGCGAACTCACATCGCTGAATGGTAATGGTACTAACTCAACACTGAACCCTGAAACTTCATGAGGTTGGTGATGTGTACCTGAAGATGGCTCCTCGAGATAGCCTGCAACTGAATAGTATTTGAGCAACCGCCATGGTCTTGGTCTGAATTGGTGATCCAATTGACTGATCTTATAAGTAATTTTCAGCAAGCACCACCAGGTTTCTCTCATGATTTTTGCATCAGTAGGACCTTGAACACAAAACTGAAATTCCAGTGTCGGTTGCTCTGACCATAACTGCACTACTTGGCAATTGCTTGAGAACGATGAACACAGTAGTTTCAGGTGCACCCGTTGGCCACACCTCAGGGATTCTGTCAGAGAAGTCAGAGCACCTACAGCAGCATGTTTCCTTACGTAATGCTTAGAATAGAGTATTTAACCAAAAACTACCACAATTCATGAAAACGTGTCGAAAAACTACCATTTTATGATTTTGTGCCAAAAACTACCACTTATATCCTAATCTGTTGCTAAAAACTACCAAGTGTGGAAACTGCTCGCTTTGGCTCGTTTATGATTGTGTGGCCCACATGTCAGGACGGAAAAAGTCAGCACCTGCCATCACCGTAGAAAGAGATCGAGACGGCGGCGGCCTTCATCGGAGGCGGAGAAGATGAAGTACTACGGCGGTGCAGCCGCATCTGGAGGAGACGGCGCGACCTGCAGGCAGCACTCCGGCGCGAGCATGGCGGCGGGGAGGTCCGGGGGAGGCGGATTCGGGGCGGCCGCGTTGGAGCTCGTGGTCAAGCAACCGCGTCAGGAGGAGCATGGAGGTCGGTGATGGGGAAGCCGGCAGGCCGGAGGAGCAGCAGGGACGAGCCGGCGCCCACGGGAGCAGCAGCAGCACTGCTGGGGCAGGCGGAGCCGGTCGTGCGCGGACTTGGCGAAGACGGAGGGTGGAGCTGGATGGAGGAGCGATGGGGCTGGAGCTGACGGGAGCTGCAGGCCACAACGACCCACGGGGTCGGAGACAAGCGGTACGCAGCGGCAGCAGTCCTCAGCGGCAGGAGGGTCAGGCGACGGGCGGAGCGGAGCTGCAGCGAGGCAGAGCAGCCTGCGGGGGCGGCGTCTGACCGGTGTACAGGCGGTCAGGGGCGTTAACAACTGGCCATGAGCGTTTCGCCACGCTGGCACCTAAACAGTGGGGTCGGGCAGTCAGATTCGGGTTTAACCCGGCCAATGCGAGCAGTTTTCACACTTGGTAGTTTTTAGCAACAGATTAGGACAAAAGTGGTAGTTTTTGGCACAAAATCGTAAAGTGGTAGTTTTTCGACACGTTTCCGTGAATTGTGGTAGTTTTTGGTTAAATACTCGCTTAGAATACTTCCAACGCCCCTTCTCAAAAACAAGTGAACAACTGAAAATTGATGCTCAATAGGTTCCAGTGAACAAACAACATGGATAGTGGTAGTCACCAGTGAAGCAAAATTGTCAATAGCAGAACAATATTCATCTAGAAGCTTGCACTCGGGCAATTCTAACCACACTGATGCTGTCGGGCAATTGCTTGAAAATGATGGCCATGGTAGTTTCAGCTGCATACTTTGCAAATATTTCCCCGGTTCTCTCAGCGAATCTAAAGTACCAGAAAAATGATTCATGGCAGATGTAACTTGTGACAGCAGCCCAACATTCTTCCGATACAGTTCACGAGAGCAAGCTAAGGATGGCCACGGCATGGGTTATTTCTCGTTTCCATCTGCATGATGTCTCCAAAACGATGGCCATGGCTGCGGTCGTAGCAACAGCCACGAGGGTGTCATAGCTGGGTGGAGCGCATACCTCGGTAGGTTTGAATCGTGACAGGCACATTGCGCTGAACACCTTGTTAGCATCAGTGTAGGAAGGTTGCTGGAGACGATGTAGATGACGCCTTTGTCCACCTCGCTCGCCACTGGGGTGGTGTTGATAGCAAGGGCATCAAGCTCTTGCACACCGGCCTTAGAGTCAATGTCAGTGGTTGTCGCCCCATGGGGAAGGACCTCGGTGGTGCTGGTGCCGATGGAAGGCGTTGCATGAACAGTCGTGATGGGCGGGAGCTCCTGGTGGATGAGGTCGACCTCGGGCTCGAGGCGGGCAGTTGTGGCAGCGGCGTGGACCTCGTCGAAACTGGCGATGGTGACGACTTCGGTGGTGGTGGAGAAGGCGGAGGGGACGACCGCAGGGACGGTGGCGTCGTGAGTGAGGCGGTCGTCTGCTGCCATGGCCATGGGACACGCTAGCTGCGGGGTCGAGACGCCCATGAGGATCTTCAACATCAGCGCGTACTGCTTGTCCACGGCATCGTAGCGCGCCATGGTCCGCGCGTGGTAATCGTCCAGGTAGGCCTTCAGCTCCATATGCATGGTGGTGGAAGGAATTGATGAACCGAGAAAAAAAATTGGGCAAAAATTGGATGAACTCGGGAGGGTTTGTGGCAGATCGGACGGGTCCGATGCCACGATGTTAGGTTCCACTCATAGATTACTCCATTACAGGGGAATCAAGGTCTGATACAAGGGAATTTGGGAGGAAGGAAGGAGGAAGTACAGGAGGTAGGGGAAGGAGGAAGCCGCCGTGCCGTTTGCCTGATCCAAGCCCGGATGAGTCCTCCGCTACTTCCGTGCAGGTAATTGTAGAATGGCTTGTCCTTGGAGTGGCACCCAACCAGGCCGGCCCATGTGCTGGTTGCGTGGTGGGCTTGCTGCTTTTGGTCGATGCAGCGGTGGCCGTATTTGGGTCGTTAACAGCGCTCCAGAAGATCGACGACGACTCCATCACCATCAACATGCCGGCGATGACAAGGCATCTGCAATTGTGGCACCCCGGCTCAGAGCGACCGGTTTACCTTGCATTGCCAGCCCAGAGACTTTGTCTTCTGGCAACACACAATAACATGGTACAGAAAATAACCGCTTTATTCATGCTAGCAGAACATAGTTCATATTACAACGGTTAGCGAGGCCAGGTGGAAGACGGTGCGGCTGAACAATATGTCCATTATTTAGTGAACATAAACGGGGCCTCGATCATGACAACTACTCGGTAGCGGAACAACGACGTAGCGGGACTCCATAGCACAAGGACACCGACTTGGACACGGTCTAGACTCGGATAGCACTCCTTTCCAACGGGACTTTCCTGAAATCTGGCATGACACGCCAGGTCAGTACATTGAATGTACTTGCAAGCTCACAATAAACATAAACATGATGACAGACAATATTACGATATTTATCCAATTAATCAACAATGCAACTATATATCCAACATGTTGTGACCATGCTCAACAGGTACTCATTCTCCCGACTTGCTTATCAGATGTGACCAATAAACATGATATTACCAGAACATACTCGTGATCCTTACAGCGATCACCACCCGACCATCTCATGGCCCATGATCCTTACGGCGATCACAACCCGACCAACTCGTGGCCCGTGATCCTTATGGCGATCACAACCCGGCAACTCATGTCCAACTCAACACAATGTCCTCACTACCATCCATAGTGCAATTTAGTGTGCATATTTATTAAGTGTTGACCCATGGTGTACCTTACTTTCGAGCGTGTCCGTAACCGTGGACTCGGCTATCAATAGATTAAAAACACTCTGCAGAGGTTAGTACACTGTACCAACACTACGGAACCCATGGACTCGCACTCCCATTCGGGTGGACCAACAGCGTTTCGACGAAACCATTTCACTGTCATCACACTCTCTCGGCCCTTCCGACTCAAACCCCACCGGGCTAGTCCTGGGTGGCCCCATGTCTACCTCCAGACACCTCGACCACCATCATGGCCACGATCCACTCTGGGATCCGGTACCAAAAATAACTTAACAACGGGCTCACAAGGTTATGCTTGCCTACCGGGCCAGGGTACAACACGCCCATAACCTTCCGTAAATTGAGGCACCGACAAGAGGCATGACAATGAAACGCATTAAGGCCGTCCCATACCAGCAAATGTGGTTTGACTGGGAAAGACTCGTTTCAGCGGCACCACAACCCAGTCAACAACATGTTCAAGTTGAATTATTAATCATGTTCAACTTAATGTGAAAAGAAAATAACCGGTGTCATACTGCCATACTATGCATCACTTAACATATGCATCACATAACCGTGCAAAGACTGCTCCAACCACGCTCCTACGGAGCCATCATAAACTCATGCTACTATTCTGGTTGAAACCTCTCTTTACTTATACCAGAACCATTTCTAGCGTTATCATCATTATACCTCATGCAAAAATAATATTTAAATTACTCGTCAAACTCTATGACCATATTATTTATTTATCACTTCCAACTAAGTTCTTCTTATCTTGCCAACCATATTTACTGAAAAAATTCTGAAGTTCAAGTATTTTAACATAACAAGCATATAACAGAATATATTTATTATATAACTAATTTAAATGCCTCAATAATCATAGGTTCAAGTATGAAAATTATAAATATTGAAGTGACACCATAAAAATGTTACTGTGGCTTGCCTTAGCACTGATGAGGTTCACAAAGCTCCTGGTGATCCTCAAGACAAGCTGATTCTTCTGAAAATATTCAAAAACCACAAAAGAAAAATATCAAGGAACCTTCTGAAAATTGCCAGAAAATCTAGACAGCAAGGAAAAATCCCATCTTTTGGGTGCTGTTAGATTTTTGGACACAGAACACGATGCAAAAAGAATCACTGCATTTGGACTTGTAGAATAAAAGTTATGGCCATTTGAAGTCTCCTAGAATTTAGCTGAATTTGAAAAAGAAAACAGAGGGGGGTGACGTCGAAGGCGTACTCTCCCGGGGCGCCACCACTCATACCGCTTCATGCACGTAGTGAGTGGCTGACTAGCGGGCCCCGCTAGTCATGCTAGAGTGAGGGGAGAGTGAAACAGAGGGGAACAATGATTCGCCGGAGCTCACACCGGCGATGAGACTTCTTGGAGGCAAACGAGCGGGAGGGATCGACGGAGAAGGCTATTGCGCACCTGCCCGTACCCGTAGCATGGCTAACGGTGGCCGGACGACATCGGATTTGTCCTCTCCAGCGGCAACAGAGGGCGGAGGTTGCCGGAGTTGAAGAAGACAGCGGCTTGGGGCGGCTCTAGGGGCTCTAGCTAGGCGCGCTGGCTTCACGGAGGAGAGACGAGGGACCTGGCAGGGTCGCCTTGGCTTGGGAGAGGCCGAAGCTGCGGGAACGATCTAGAGGGGATTGCCGGCGAGCTCGGCTTGGGGACGGCAGCCCGCGGCCTGCCCGGCCGGGCTGCGGCTTCTAGTGGCTCTAGGAGGGAGTGGGGGTGAGTTGCGATGTTCCAGGAGGCTGTGGAGGGGAGGTTTTATAGGCGGGGCGGTGAGGAGGGCTCGGGCTCCGCCGGAGGACACCTGTCCCCGGTGCCCGGCGACGATCGGTGCCAGAGGGCGATGGAGAACGCGACGAAGGTCACACAACAACTGTACGCGGGCGCGGACGAGCACAGGAACAAGGGGGAAAGAGACGAACACAGTGCGCGCGCACTGTGCCGTTGGCCGTACCGTGCCCGTGCTGGCTGCGGCGAGCTCCGGCATCGACGAGTGGTAGGGTGGAGTTATGGGGGTGGAGACGAGGATGGTGGTGAGGGGGGACACACTCTGGCCAGCCGAGCAGCGAGCACGCGCTCCACAGAGGCGCTGGAAACGCGCAGAGCGCGCGTTTGGCATGCCAGCACGCTCGGACCAATGCGGTCACCGCGTGGACCGTGACATCAGGCCACCTACGCACTAACAAGGATGTCTGGCGTGTAGTCCTTAGTAAACTTAGGTGTTACCATGGCTCGGTTTGGTTCCAGGTGCAGTAGAAGTAAAATGGTGATGAGGTTAAGTTACTGGACAGAAACTTTGGGGAGTTACTGTGGTCAACCCACAGGGATTCATGGGCTGAGCTTTGGGGTTTTACTGACTCTTACTAAGGTAAATAAGCTCAGGGAAAACGAGCTACATTGGAGCTAGTAAAAAGGTAGTTGCTGTAGAAACTACCATTTCAGCCCAGAAGTGATTTTATTTTTTGTAGCCAAAATATTCCAAAGAGTGGTGAAATATTTTTGCTCAGATATGTGCCCTAGGGTCCAAAGAATATTTGGGATTTTTCTCAGGATTTTTTGGGCAATAGAAATGAGGGTTGCTTTGGAGGTCAAGGAGTTTAGCTAGGGTTTTGGAGGCAAAAATGAATATTTTTCATTTAAGAAAAATATTCCAAGCAATATTGTTGGGTTGGATAGGGGTCAAATGATGGATTTGAGGAGGAGAGGGAACACTTGGGTGAAAATCAAGGGATACCCAAGTGGTCAAGTCCAAATGGAATGATTCAAAAGTCCAACTCCAAAATCAACTCAGCTGAAAATCAAGCAAAGAAAAGAGGGCAAAACTAGGCTGTGACAAACCTCCCCCACTTAGAATGAATCTCATCCTCGAGATTCGATTGCTTGGGAAAACCATTTTGGATAACATGCCCTTAGAAATTCTTCTGATTCCCAGGTTCATTCTGACTCGGTATGATGCATCCATTGAACCTTGTAAAACTTTTGTGACTTACTGCGAGTGACCCTTTCCATCTGATCCAAAATTTTCACTGGCCTCTCTTTGCAGGTTAAGTCCTTTGCCAGTTATATCTCTGCCAAATCGGTCTTTTTCTCGGGTGGTGAGATGCACCGTCGCAGTTGTGAAAACGTGGAACACGTTGTGCACGTCTGATAGTTCCGGAGGCAGCTCCAACTAATATGCCACAACACCTACTCGTGTCTTGACGGGAAGTGGACCAATAAACCTGGGTGCCAATTTTCCACGGGCTTGGAACCTTTTCATTCCCTTCATGGGTGTGACTCGAAGGTAGACATGTTCTCCGGGTTCAAAACTGATCTGCCGGTGCTTTGCGTCGTAATAACTTTTCTGTCACGATTTGGCTAGTTGTAATCTGTCTCGGATCTCCTTGACTTGTTTTTCGGCTTCCAGCATGAGATCTGTTCCGAAAATATGGCTATCTCCGGTTTGAGACCAATTTAACGGAGTGCGGCACTTACGGCCATACAAAGCTTCATAAGGTGACATCTTTAAACTGGTCTGGAACCCATTGTTATACGAGAACTCGGCGTACGACAAGCAATCTTCCCATTGTGGTCCTTGGGCTAAAACACATGCTCGGAGCATATCTTCGAGTATCTGATTTACTCTTTCCGTTTTCCCATCCGTCTGAGAATGATAAGCGGTGTTGTATCTTAATTCCGTTCCAAGAGCTTGATGGAGACGGGTCCAGAATGCAGAGGTGAAAAGTTAACCTCGGTCAGTAGTGATGGTACGGGGAACTCCATGTAAACTGACAATCCTAGATACATACAGTTGGGCAAGCTCATCTGCTCGGTATGAGGTTTTGACTGGGAGGAAGTGGGCCACCTTGATTAATGTGTCCACTATGACCCAGATCACATTATTGCCTCGTCGGGTCCTGGGTAATCCTGTGATGAAATTGTTGGAAATATGCCCGAGAGGCAATAATAAAAGATTATTATTATATTTCCTTGTTCATGATAATCATCTGTTATTCATGCTGTAATTGTGTTATCCGGAAATCGTAATACATGTGTGAATACATAGACCACAACATGTCCCTAGTAAGCCTCTAGTTGACTAGCTCGTTGATCAACTGATAGTCATGGTTTCCTGACTATGGACATTGGATGTCGTTGATAACGGGATCACATCATGAGGAGAATGATGTGATGGACAAGACCCAATCCTAAGCATAGCACAAGATCGTGTAGTTCGTTTGAAAGAGCTTTTCCAATGTCAAGTATCTTTTCCTTAGACCATGAGATCGTGTAACTCCCGGATACCGTACGAGTGCTTTGGGTATACCAAATGTCGCAACGTAACTGCGTGACTATAAAGGTATACTACGGGTATCTCCGAAAGTGTCTGTTCGGTTGACACGGATCGAGACTGGGATTTGTCACTCCGTATGACGGAGAGGTATCTCTGGGCCCACTCGGTAATGCATCATCATAATGAGCTCAAAGTGACCAAGTGTTTGGTCACGGGATCATGCATTACGGTACGAGTAAAGTGACTTGCCTGTAACGAGATTGAACAAGGTATTGGGATACCGACGATCGAATCTCGGGCAAGTAACGTACCGATTTACAAAGGGAATTGTATACGGGGTTGCTTGAATCCTCGACATCGTGGTTCATTTGATGAGATCATCGAGGAGCATGTGGGAGCCAACATGGGTATCTAGATCCCGCTGTTGGTTATTGACCGGAGAGTCGTCTCGGTCATGTCTACGTGTCTCCCGAACCCGTAGGGTCTACACACTTAAGGTTCGGTGACGCTAGGGTTGTAGAGATATGAGTATGCAGTAACCCGAAAGTTGTTTGGAGTCCCGGATGAGATCCCGGACCTCACGAGGAGTTCCGGAATGGTCGGGAGGTAAAGAATTATATATAGGAAGTCAAGTTTCGGCCACCGGTAAAGTTTCGGGGGTCACTGGTATTGTACTGGGACCACCGGAAGGGTCCCGGGGGTCCACAGGGTGGGGCCACCTATCCCGGAGGGCCCCATGGGCTGAAGAGGGAGGGGAACCAGCCCCTGGTGGGCTGGTGCGCCCCCCCTTGGCCCCCCCTGCGCCTAGGGTTGGGAAACCCTAGGGGTGGGGGCGCCTCCACCTGGCTTGGGGGGCAAGCCACCCCCTTGGCCGCCGCCCCCCCTTGGAGATCCCATCTCCTAGGGCCGGCGCCCCCCTAGGGGACTTATATAAAGAGGGGGGAGGGAGGGAAGCCGCACCCATGCTCTTAGCGCCTCCCTCTCCCTCTGCTACACCTCTCCCTCTCGCAGACGCTTGGCGAAGCCCTGCCGAGATCGCTGCTGCATCCACCACCACGCCGTCGTGCTGCTGGATCAGCATCAACCTCGACTTCCCCCTTGCTGGATCAAGAAGGAGGATACGTCTTCCCCAACCGTACATGTGTTGAACGCGGAGGTGCTGTCCGTTCAGCACTAGGATCATCGGTGATTTGGATCACGACGAGTACGACTCCCTCAACCCCGTTCTCTTGAACGCTTCCGCTCGATCTACAAGGGTATGTAGATGCACTCCTCTCACTCGTTGCTAGTTGAACTCATAGATTGATCTTGGTGAAACCGTAGGAAATTTTTTATTTTCTGCAACGTTCCCCAACAGTGGCATCATGAGCTAGGTCTATGCGTAGTTCCTTTTGCACGAGTAGAACACAAACTTGTTGTGGGCGTAGATGTTGTCAACTTTCTTGCCACTACTAGTCTTATTTTGCTTCAGCGGTATTGTGGGATGAAGCGGCCCGGACCGACCTTACACGTACGCTTACGTGAGACAGGTTCCACCAACTGACATGCACTGGTTGCATAAGGTGGCTAGCGGGTGTCTGTCTCTCCCACTTTAGTTGGAGCGGATTCAATGAAAAGGGTCCTTATGAAGGGTAAATAGAATTTAACAAATCACGTTGTGGCTTTCACGTAGGTAAGAAAACGTTCTTGCTAGAACCCTATTACAGCCACGTAAAACATGCAACAACAATTAGAGGACGTCTAACTTGTTTTTGCAACAATTGCTTTGTGATATGATATGGCCAAAAGTTGTGATGAATGATATATATGTGATGTATGAGATCATGTTCTTGTAATAGGAATCACGACTTGCATGTCGATGAGTATGACAACCGGCAGGAGCCATAGGAGTTGTCTTAATTATTGTATGACCTGCGTGTCAATGATTCAATGCCATGTAATTACTTTACTTTATTGCTAAACCGTTAGCCATAGTAAGTAGAAGTAATAGTTGGCGAGCAACTTCATGGAGACAGGATGATGGAGATCATGATGATGGAGATCATGGTGTCATGCCGGTGATGAAGATGATCATGGCGTCCCGAAGATGGAGATCAAAGGAGCTATATGATATTGGCCATATCATGTCACTATTATTTGATTGCATGTGACGTTTATCATGTTTATGCATCTTGTTTACTTAGAACGACGGTAGTAAATAAGATGATCCCTCATAATAATTTCAAGAAAGTGTTCCCCCTAACTGTGCGCCGTTGCGAAAGGTCGTTGTTTCGAAGCACCACGTGATGATCGGGTGTGATAGATTCCAACGTCCACATACAACGGGTGTAAGACAGATTTACACATGCAAAACACTTAGGTTAACTTGACGAGCCTAGCATGTACAAACATGGCCTTGGAACACAGAGACCGAAAGGTCAAACATGAGTCGTATGGAAGATACGATCAACATGGAGATGTTCACCGATGATGACTAGTCTGTGTCACATGATGATCGGACATGGCCTAGTTGACTCGGATCATGTATCACTTAGATGACTAGAGGATATCTAATCTGAGTGGGGGTTCATTAAATAATTTGATTAGATGAACTTAATTATCATGAACTTAGTCTAAAAACATTTGCATAAATGTCTTGTAGATCAAATGGCCAACTCTCATGTCAACATGAACTTCAACGCGTTCCTAGAGAAAACCAAGCTGAAAGATGATGGCAGCAACTATACAGACTGGGTCCGGAACCTGAGGATAATCCTCATAGCTGCCAAGAAAGAATATGTCCTAGAAGGACCGCTAGGTGAAGCACCCATCCCAGAGAACCAAAACGTTATGAACGCTTGGCAGTCACGTGCTGATGATTACTCCCTCGTTCAGTGCGGCATGCTTTACAGCTTAGAACCGGGGCTCCAAAAGCGTTTTGAGCAACACGGAGCATATGAGATGTTCGAGGAGATGAAAATGGTTTTCCAAGCTCATGCCCGGGTCGAGAGATATGAAGTCTCCGACAAGTTCTATAGTTGTAAGATGGGGGAAAACAGTTCTGTCAGTGAGCACATACTCAAAATGTCTGGGTTGCACAACCGCTTGTCCCAGCCGGACATTAACCTCCCGGACGAGGCGGTCATTGACAGAATCCTTCAATCGCTCCCACCAAGCTACAAGAGCTTTGTGATGAACTACAATATGCAAGGAATGGAGAAAACTATTCCTGAAGTATTTTCAATGCTGAAATCAGCGGAGGTAGAAATCAAAAAGGAACATCAAGTGTTGATGGTCAATAAAACCACTAAGTTCAAGAAGGGCAAGGGCAAGAAGAACTTCAAGCAGGAAGGCAAGGAAGTTGCCGCGCCCGGTAAGCTAGTTGCCGGGAACAAGTCAAAGAATGGACCCAAGCCTGAGACTGAGTGCTTTTATTGCAAAGGGAAGGGTCACTGGAAGTGGAACTGCCCCAAATACTTAGTAGACAAGAAGGCCGGCAACACTAAAGGTATATGTGATATACATGTAATTGATGTGTACCTTACCAGTGCTCGTAGTAGCTCCCGGGTATTTGATACCGGTGCTGTTGCTCATATTTGTAACTCAAAGCAGGAGCTGCGGAATAAGTGGAGACTGGCGAAGGATGAGGTGACGATGCGCGTCGGAAATGGTTCCAAGGTCGATGTGATCGCCGTCGGCACGCTACCTCTACATTTACCTACGGGATTAGTTTTGAACCTCAATAATTGTTATTTAGTGCCAGCTTTGAGCATGAACATTGTATCTGGATCTCGTTTAATGCGAGATGGCTACTCATTTAAATCCGAGAATAATGGTTGTTCTATTTATATGAGAGATATGTTTTATGGTCATGCCCCGCTGGTCAATGGTTTATTCTTAATGAATCTCGAACGTAATGTTACACATATTCATAGTGTGAATACCAAAAGATGTAAAGTTGATAACGATAGTCCCACATAGTTGTGGCACTTCCGCCTTGGTCAGATTGGTGTCAAGCGCATGAAGAAGCTCCATGCCGATGGACTTTTAGAGTCTCTAGATTATGAATAATTTGACACATGCGAGCCATGCCTCATGGGAAAAATGACCAAGACTCCGTTCTCCAGAACAATGGAGCAAGCGACCAACTTATTGGAAATCATACATACTGATGTGTGCGGTCCAATGAGCGTTGAGGCTCGTGGAGGATATCGTTATGTTCTCACTCTCACCGATGACTTAAGTAGATATGGGTATGTCTACTTGACGAAACACAAGTCTGAGACCTTTGAAAAGTTTAAGGAATTTCAGAATGAGGTAGAGAATCAACGTGACCGAAAAATAAAGTTCTTACGATCAGATCGTGGAGGAGAATATTTAAGTCACGAATTTGGTATGCACTTAAGGAAATGTGGAATCATTTCACAACTCACGCCGCCTGGAAGACCTCAGCGCAACGGTGTGTCCGAACGTCGTAATCGCACTTTATTGGATATGGTGCGGTCTATGATGTCTCTTACCAATTTACCGCTATCATTTTGGAGATACGCTCTAGAGACAGCTACATTCACTTTAAATAGGGCACCGTCTAAATCCGTTGAGACGACACCGTATGAATTATGGTTTGGGAAGAAACCTAAGATGTCGTTTCTAAAAGTTTGGGGATGCGATGCTTATGTCAAGAAACTTCAACCTGAAAAGCTCGAACCCAAGTCGGAAAATGCGTCTTCATAGGATACCCCAAGGAAACCATGGGGTATACCTTCTACCTTAGATTCGAAGGCAAGATCTTTGTTGCCAAGAACGGATCCTTTCTGGAGAAAGAGTTTCTCTCGAAGGGAGTAAGTGGGAGGAAAGTAGAACTCGATGAAGTACTACCTCTTGAACCGAAAAGTGGTGCAGCTCAGGAAAGTGTTCCTGTGGTGCCCACACCGACTGGAGAGGAAATTAATGATGGTGATCAAGGTACTTCGGATCAAGTTGCTACTAAACTTCGTAGGTCCACAAGGACACGTTCCACACCAGAGTGGTATGGCAACCCTGTCCTGGAAATCATGTTGTTACACAACGGTGAACCTTCAAACTATGAATAAGCGATGGTGGGCCCAGATTCCAACAAATGGCTTGAAGCCATGCAATCCGAGATAGGATGCATGTATGAAAACAAAGTATGGACTTTGACAGACTTGCCCGATGATCGGCGAGCGATAGAAAACAAATGGATCTTTAAGAAGAAGACGGACGCGGATGGAAATGTTACCATCTATAAAGCTCGACTTGTCGCTAAGGGTTATCGGCAAGTTCAAGGGGTTGACTACGATGAGACTTTCTCTCCCGTAGAGAAGCTGAAGTCCGTCCAAATCATGTTAGCAATTGCCGCATACTATGATTATGAGATATGGCAGATGGACGTCAAAACGGCATTCCTTAACGGCTATCTTAAGGAAGAACTCTATATGATGCAGCCAGAAGGTTTTGTCAACCCTAAGAATGCTAACAAGGTATGCAAGCTCCAGCGATCCATTTATGGACTGGTGCAAGCATCTCGGAGTTGGAACATTCGCTTTGATGAGATGATCAAAGCATTTGGGTTTATACAGACTAATGGAGAAGCCTGCGTTTACAAGAAAGTGAGTGGGAGCTCCGTAGAATTTCTCATATTATATGTAGATGACATACTTTTGATGGGAAATGATATAGAACTTTTGGACACCATTAAGGCCTACTTGAATAAGTGTTTTTCAATGAAGGACCTTGGAGAAGCTGCTTACATATTAGGCATCAAGATCTATAGGGATAGATAGAGACGCCTCATAGGTCTTTCACAAAGCACATACCTTGATAAGATATTGAAGAAGTTCAATATGGATCAGTCCAAGAAATGGTTCTTGCCTGTATAGCAAGGTGTGAGATTGAGCTCAGCTCAATGCCCAACCACGGCAGAGGATATAGAAGAGATGAGTGTCATCCCCTATGCCTCAGCCATAGGGTCTATTATGTATGCCATGCCGTGTACCAGACCTGATGTAAGCCTTGCCGTAAGTTTGGTAGGAAAGTACCAAAGTAATCCCGGCAAGGAACACTGGACAGCGGTCAAGAATATCCCGAAGTACCTGAAAAGGACTAAGGATATGTTTCTCATTTATGGAGGTGACGAAGAGCTCGTCGTAAAGGGTTACGTCGACGCTAGCTTCGACACAGATCTGGATGACTCTAAGTCACAAACCGGATACGTGTATATGTTGAATGGTGGAGCAGTAAGCTGGTGCAGCTGCAAGCAGAGCATCGTGGCGGGATCTACATGTGAAGCGGAGTACATGGCAGCCTCGGAGGCAGCGCATGAAGCAATATGGATGAAGGAGTTCATCACCGACCTAGGAGTCATACCCAATGCGTCGGGGCCGATCACTCTCTTCTGTGACAACACTGGAGCTATTGCCCTTGCTAAGGAGCCCAGGTTTCACAAGAAGACCAGGCACATCAAGCGTCGTTTCAACTCCATCCGTGAAAATGTTCAAGATGGAGACATAGATATTTGCAAAGTGCATACGAATCTGAATGTCGCAGATCCGTTGACTAAACCTCTTCCGCGAGCAAAGCATGATCAACACCAGAACTCTATGGGTGTTCGATTCATCACAATGTAACTAGATTATTGACTCTAGTGCAAGTGGGAGACTGTTGGAAATATGCCCTAGAGGCAATAATAAAAGATTATTATTATATTTCCTTGTTCATGATAATCGTCTGTTATTCATGCTGTAATTGTGTTATATGGAAATCGTAATACATGTGTGAATACATAGACCACAACATGTCCCTAGTAAGCCTCTAGTTGACTAGCTCCTTGATCAACTGATAGTCATGGTTTCCTGACTATGGACATTGGATGTCGTTGATAACGGGATCACATCATTAGGAGAATGATGTGATGGACAAGACCCAATCCTAAGCATAGCACAAGATCGTGTAGTTCGTTTGCTAGAGCTTTTCCAATGTCAAGTATCTTTTCCTTAGACCATGAGATCGTGGAACTCCCGGATACCGTAGGAGTGCTTTGGGTGTACCAAAAGTCGCAATGCAACTGGGTGACTATAAAGGTATACTACGGGTATCTCCGAAAGTGTCTGTTGGGTTGACACGGATCGAGACTAGGATTTGTCACTCTGTATGACGGAGAGGTATCTCTGGGCCCACTCGGTAATGCATCATCATAATGAGCTCAAAGTGACCAAGTGTTTGGTCACGGGATCATGCATTACGGTACGATTAAAGTGACTTGCCGGTAACGAGATTGAACAAGGTATTGGGATACCGACGATCGAATCTCGGGCAAGTAACGTACCAATTGACAAAGGGAATTGTATACGGGGTTGCTTGAATCCTCGACATCGTGGTTCATCCAATGAGATCATCAAGGAGCATGTGGGAGCCAACATGGGTATCTAGATCCCGTTGTTGGTTATTTACCAGAGAGTCGTCTCGGTCATGTCTACGTGTCTCCCCAACCCCTAGGGTCTACACACTTAAGGTTCGGTGACGCTAGGGTTGTAGAGATATGAGTATGCAGTAACATGAAAGTTGTTCGGAGTCCCGGATGAGATCCCGGACGTCACGAGGAGTTCCGGAATGGTCCGGAGGTAAATAATTATATATAGGAAGTCAGGTTTCGGCCATCGGGAAAGTTTCGGGGGTCACGAGTATTGTACCGGGACCACCGGAAGGGTCCCGGGGGTCCACCGGGTGGGGCCACCTATCCCAAAGGGCCCCATGGGCTGAAGAGGGAGGGGAGCCAGCCCCTGGTGGTCTGGTGCGCCCCCCTTAGCCCCCCCTGCGCCTAGGGTTGGGAAACCCTAGGGGTGGGGGCGCCTCCACCTGGCTTGGGGGCCAAGCCACACCCTTGGCCGCCGCCCCCCCTTGGGGATCCCATATCCTAGGGCCGGCGCCGCCCCTAGGGGCCCTA